>NC_140590.1:286307365-286809865 GCF_964204655.1 Triturus cristatus
CCATTCCTGACCTTTATGGGTGACACTGTCACTGCTGTTGCTTCTGTGCCTGTTCTTTTTTAGTAAAGCTTGCACTGCTGCTCATTGTGTAATTGTTTTTTGTGAAGGACGCTTGATGCTGCCTGCACTATCTCTGGGCTTTATTTGTTTGTTTTAGGTGAAGCTTGCACTGCTGCCATGATGTACTTATTCTCGCTGAAGGAAGCTTAGCTACACTGCTACCTGTGCTTTACTTGTTTGTTTTTGGTGAAGTTTGTACTGCTGCCATGATGCACTTATTCTCGC
Source organism: Triturus cristatus (assembly GCF_964204655.1). Classification (NCBI taxonomy): domain Eukaryota; kingdom Metazoa; phylum Chordata; class Amphibia; order Caudata; family Salamandridae; genus Triturus; species Triturus cristatus. Next base: position 286,307,651 of record NC_140590.1, read on the forward strand.
TGAAGGTAGCTTAGCTACACTGCTACCTGTGCTTTCCTTGTTTATTTTAGGTGAAGCTTGCACTGCTGCCATGATGTACTTATTCTCGCGGAAGGAAGCTTAGTTACACTGCTACCTGTGCTTTACTTGTTTGTTTTAGGTGAAGCTTGCACCGTTGCCATGATGTACTTGCTCTCCGTGAAGGAAGCTTAGCTACACTGCTACCTATACGTAACCTGTTTGTTTTAGGTGAAGCTTGTCCTGTTTCCCTGATCCACTTGTTGTTAGTGAAGGAAGATTAGCTACACTACTATCTATGCTTTACCTTTACCTGTTTGCTTTTGGCGAATCTTGTACTGCTGCCATGATGTACTTGCTCTTGGTGAAGAAGTCTTAGCTTGCACTGCTACCTGTGCTTTACTTGTTTGTCTTAGGTGAAGCTTGCACTGCTGCCATGATGCACTTGTTCTTTGCGAAGGAAGCTTAGCTTACACTGCTACATTTGCTTTGTTTGTTTTATGTGATGCTTGCACTGTTGCAGTGATGCACTTGTTCTAGGTGATGGAAGCTTAGCTACACTACTATCTGTGCTTTACCTGTTTGTTTTAGGTGAAGCTTGCACCGTTGCCATGATGTACTTGCTCTCAGTGAAGGAAGCTTAGCTACACTGCTACCTATACATAACCTGTTTGTTTTAGGTGAAGCTTGTCCTGTTTCCCTGATCCACTTGTTGTTAGTGAAGGAAGATTAGCTACACTACTATCTATGCTTTACCTTTACCTGTTTGCTTTTGGCGAATCTTGTACTGCTGCCATGATGTACTTGCTCTTGGTGAAGAAGTCTTAGCTTGCACTGCTACCTGTGGTGTACCTGTTTATTTTAGGTGAAACTTGCGCTGCTGCCGTAATGCACTTATTTTCAGTGAAGGAAGCTTAGCTACACTGCTACCTGTGCTTTACTTCTTTGTGTTAAGTGAAGCTTGCACTGCTGCCATGATGTACTTATTCTCGCTGAAGGAAGCTTAGCTACACTGCTACCTGTGCTTTACTTACTTGTTTGTGTTAGGTGAAGCTTGCACTGCTGCCAGGATGCACTTGTTCTTGGTAAAGGAAGCTTAGCTTACACTGCTACAGTTGCTTTGTTTGTTTTATGTGAAGCTTGCACTGTTGCAGTGATGCACTTGTTCTAGGTGATGGAAGCTTAGCTACACTGCTATCTGTGCTTTACCTGTTTGTTTTAGGTGAAGCGTGCACTGTTGCCATGATGTACTTGCTCTCCGTGAAGGAAGCTTAGCTACACCTCTACCTGTACTTAACCTGTTTGTTTTAGGTGAAGCTTGTACTGTTTCCCTGATCCACTTGTTGTTAGTGAAGGATGCTTAGCTACACTCCTACCTGTGCTTTACCTGTTTGTTTTAGGTGAAGCTTGTACTGCTGCTGTTGTGTACTTGTTATTCGTGAAGGAAGCTTAGTTTACACTGCTACATGTAGTGTACCTGTTTGTTTTAGGTGAAGCTTGCACTGCTGCTGTGATGCACATGTTCTTGGTAAAGGAAGCTTAGCTACATTGCTAACAGTGCTTTACTTGTTTTACTTGTTAGGTGAAGCTTGCACTGCTGCTGGTATGCATTTGTTCTCAATGAAGAAAGCTTAGCTACAGAGCTACCTGTGCTTTACTTGTTTGTGTTAGGTGAAGCTTGTACTGCTGCCACGGTGTACTTATTCTCGCAGAAGGAAGCTTAGCTACACTTCTACCTGTGCTTTACTTGTTTGTGTTAGGTGAAGCTTGCACTGCTGCCATGATGCACTTGTTCTTTGTGAAGCAAGCTTAGCTTGCACTGCTACAGTTGCTTTGTTTGTTTTATGTGAAGCTTGCACTGTTGCAGTGATGCACTTGTTCTAGGTGATGGAAGCTTAGCTACACTGCTATATGTGCTTTACCGGTTTGTTTTAGGTGAAGCTTGCACTGTTGCCATGATGTACTTGCTCTCCGTGAAGGATGCTTAGCTACACCGCTACCTGTACTTAACCTGTTTGTTTTAGGTGAAGCTTGTACTGTTTCCCTGATCCACTTGTTGTTAGTGAAGGAAACTTAGCTCCACTGCTACTTATGCTTTACCTGTTTGTTTTAGGTGAAGGTTGCACTGCTGCAGTTGTGTACTTGTTCTTCGTGAAGGAAGCTTAGTTTACACTGCTACATGTGGTGTACCTGTTTGTTTTAGGTGAAGCTTGCACTGCTGCTGTGATGCACTTGTTCTTGGTGAAGGAAGCTTAGTTACACTGCTAACAGTGCTTTACTTGTTTATTTTAGGTGAAGCTTGCACTGCTGCTGTGATGCACTTATTCTTGCTGAAAGAAGCTTAGCTACGCTGCTACTTGTGCTTTACTTGTTTGTTTTAAGTGAAGCTTGCACTGCTACCATGATGTACTTATTCTCGCTGAAGGAAGCGTAGCTACACTGCTATTTGTGCTTTACTTATTTCTTTTAGGTGAAGCTTGCACTGCTGCCATGATGCACTTGTTTTTGGTGAAGGAAGCTTAGCTTACACTGCTACCTGTGCTATATCTGTTAGTTTTAGGTAAGCTTGTACTGCTGCTATTGTGCACTTGGTCTTGGTGAAGGAAGCTCATCTTACACTGCTACCTGTGGTGCACTTGTTTGTTTAGGTTGAAATGTGCACTGCTGCCATGATGTACTTGTTTTCAGTGAAAGAAGCTTAGACACACTGCTACCTGTGCTTTACCCGTTTGTTTTAGGTGAAGCTTGTACTGTTTCCCTGATCCACTTGTTGTTAGTGAAGGAAGCTTAGCTACACTACTACTTGTGCTTTACCTGTTTGTTTTAGGTGAAGCTTGCACTGCTGCTGTGATGCACTTGTTCTCACTAAAGAAAGCTTAGCTACACTGCTACCTGTGCTTTACTTGTTTGTTTTAATTAAAGCTTGCACTGCTGCCATTATGCACTTGTTTTTGGTGAAGGAAGCTTAGCTTACACTGCTACCTGTGGTGCACTTGTTTGTTTAGGTTGAAGCTTGCACTGCTGCCATGATGTACTTGTTCTCAGTGAAAGAAGCTTAGATACACTGCTACCTGTGCTTTACCTGTTTGTTTTAGGTGAAGCCTACCGTGCTGCGTCCGCTATACCTGTATTTTACCAGTAAAGCTTGCACAGCTGCTCATGATGTGCGTATTGTTTGTGAATGAAACTTGCACGGCTGCTTCTGATGTACCTGTTCATTATTAGTGATGCTTGCACTGCTGCTCACGATGTACTTGTTTGTTATGGAGGTCCCTTGTACTGTGACCTGTGCTGTACCTGTTCTTTTATTGGTGAAGCTTGTTCTGCTGCCTCAATGTACATGTTCTTATGAAGGAAGCTTACACTGCTACCAATGCTGTACCTGATAGATATAGGTAAAGCATGTGCTGCTGCCTCTAATTCATCTGCTCTTCGTGGATGAAGCTTTCACCTCTGTTCATGATTAAGGCTCCCCTTTTGCCATTTTTACAGAAAAAGAAAATATTTCCTTGTCTGCATTTCTTTTTAAATGTGGATAACAACGGAAATAGGGTTGCATTTTGAGTGATTCTAAATACTGTCTGCCATGACTTTTAGGCCAATAGCTGTGTGGATTGATAGGTAAGGGGGTTAAGAAGGAAATTAATTTTAGTAAAGAGGCTTCCACAGCAGTAGATATGCACAAGGCTGATGCTGAAATGTGCATTGATTCATCTTCTGCAGGTGTTCATAGCATTGAAACCTGACAGGCATTCAAGCATGAGGGCATATTTCTCAATTAAATAAATGTGTAACTATATTAATTTCATCTTCATTTTTTCACAACAATTGCAATAAATATGGGTATGTACAGCTAAAAAATAAATATGGATAAATACAGACAGAAATGTCAACACAATAAATTAAATTAAATCGAGAGCCCCATTCATGATGTACCTAGTCTTTGAAGTTTGTACTACCGACCCTAATCAACTTGGTCTTAGTGGCTTTGCGATACAAACTATATATTGAACTGATATATGTGCTGGACTTTTGTAGAAGAAGCTTGCACTGCTACCTATCCTGTATCTATTCTTTAAGAGTAAAGCTTGTATTGCAGACCATGATGTAATTGTTCTTAGAGAGGGAAGCTTGCACTCCTCTGCATCCTGTACATGTTCTTTGGACGATATTTGCACTAATACCTGTCCTGTACCTATTCTTTAAAAGTGAAACTTGCACCATGGACCATGATGTATTTGTTCATAGTGAAAGAAGCTTGCTCTCCTCTCCATTCTGTACATGTTCTTTTGAGTGATGCTCACACTGCTACCTGTCCGGAACCTATTCTTTGAGAGTGAAGTTTGCACCACCGCCCATGATGTACTTGTTCTTAGTGAAGGAAGCTTGCACCCCTCTCCATTCTGTACATGCTCTTTTGAGTGATGCTGGGATGGCGAACAGCTGTCATAAGTTGAATGGTAACAAAACGGAGGTCATGGTAATTGGAAACAACATCATTATGGAATAAACTTCATTGACTCACGTGTTTGGGAGAGTGCCCCTCTCCTAAACTAGAAGTGAAGAGCCTTGGGGTCATATAGGACAAACATCTGTCCATGGCCTCACATGCAAAGAAAGTTGCGAGTACATGCTCCGGCCTCCTAAGAACTCTAAGAAAGACGCTCAAGTTGCTTTCTATGGAAACACGCAGTATTTTGTCCCAAGGCCTTATACTATCTTGCCTAGACTACGGCAACTCTCTTTATTTAGACAGCCCTCCATGTACATGCTTGGACTGGGAACGTAAGCGTCCCTGGCAATTTGGAGAACAAAGTCCCGGGTGCAGGGGGGCAGGGGAGGGCGATGGGGCCTGGCACACTGTGCATGGATTTGTGCGGGGGCACTACAAGTGCTCCCTAGGCCACTAAGCTGTGGCCCACAGAGGACGGGGCTCTGCCTGTGGCCCACAAAATCCCTTTCCATCTGCCTATTCATGGCAGTGGGACCATCATGAAAAGGCAGTCAGAAAGTGCAGGCACCGCCTCCATAGTAGGGTTAGGAATCGGACTGCCTTCCCGACGGGATCTTTGATCATATCAGAGGCGGCGGTCTTTCCCTCAACATTGTTGCTACGATCGCCTGCATTGTCGGGCCAATCCCCTGGATGTCGGTGGCCTGCCAACGAAGGCCTGTCGGTGGTGGTCCGTCCGACATCATAATGAGGCCCTAAGTTCCTAATAGCATGAATGCAAAAACTTATGCTGGAAGCAGGGAAGTTAAAATTATATTTTTTGTATACTTTCTCATGCTTTTTCCCTCCCTCTGATGAAAGCTAACAAGAAAAATAATTATTGCAACATATGTCTCTAAAATTAACTCTGCCACATCATTGCGTGATCTTGGTCTACCACTCTCTATTTAGATGAACTGGGCCAGCACTATATACTGAGGCAAGGGCTCAACAACATTATGTACATCTCATTTTTTTTTTTTTTTTACATCTGTTTTTATTAATTTTGTTTTTTTTCCAAACACCAGTACAGAAATTCGGTACATTAGCATACGAGCTCCCTGAGTATAACAGCAGTGCGTAGCGCACATAAAAGATACATAATTAGGTCGCAGCTTGATGAACTCCGCCCAGCTGCATTGAACCCCTAATGAGGCATAAATCTCAAACATTGATATGTGCAGTCCTGCATTCCCCCGCGTGGGCTCGTCAGGATATCCCGCAGCCGAATCCGCAGCTACTGTCCAAAAACAATAAGGAAACAAACATAGAGAACCTCAACCACCTCAACCACCTCAAAAGTAGACCAGCTCCATTGTGTCTATCGCTGTCCCTGCCCCCGTGTAGTCCCCCTCTCCCCCGATTGCATGTAGTGAGGAAACTGCGGCACATAATCGCGTGTTCGGGTGCGTTTTCCCCTCTCGCTCAATGTGGGTGCGAGTTGTGTGTGAGGAACCCTACGAGGTCACTCCGACGGATCTCCTGCTGCCCGACGTGACGTCGACTCCGCCCCCACCTGCTCATCCCTCCCATCCCCCTCCTCAGCATGCCTGAGCGCCTGAAGCAGCTCATCCCACTGCGCGGCTATGGGCGTCTTCCTCAACCCTAGTGTCTCCTCCCGTCTAATAGCAGTTCCCTCCGCTCCGGCCCATGCAGCGAGTGAGCGCCCCCACGCCCGCGGATGGGGCGGGTCCTGTGCCTTCCACCGCCTGGTTGTGAGGCGCTTTGCAACCGCGAGCCCTAAATCCAGAAACCGAGACGTCACCTTAGTTGTGCGCGTCCTGTGAAAGTGATGCAGTAGGTAGACCACCCAGTCGAAGGATATATCCCTTCCCGTAATAGTATGCAGGGAGTCGTCGTGAACTGCACGCCAGTAGGAGTGCAGTTTGCAGCAGCCCCACAGCATATGTATGAGGTCGGCCCCCGGTTCAGCGCATCTAGGACACCGTGCGTCTGCGTGACGGTAGTAACTGTTAAGAACCGCGGGAGTAAGATATGCCCTATAATTGTACCTGTCTGAGGTGCATGTTTCTAGGGATGCGCACCGGGCCTTTCAGTATGCGTTCCCAATCTTTAGCTGTCAACTGCCTCCCCAGGTCCGCGTCCCATTTGTGCCTAAGCGGCTCTAGGGTAATCGCCGTGTGCGTCCTCAACGATGCCGCAAACCACCTAATCATACAGCAGCCCCTTCCCAAAACGTGCAAGTACTGTATAGTAAGGTGCTGGCCGGGCTCCATGGCCATGTCCCCCCACCGAGCAACCAAAGTACCAAAGTCCTAACTAAGGAGTGATAGGTCAGGAACTGTCCGGGAGGTAGTCCCCCTTCCTCCACCAGCAAGTCGCACGAAAGGAGCTCTCCGTCTCGGTACAGATCTCCTAGGGTCTGAATGTCTGCCTCTCGCCACTGTGTGAGCGCAAGGGCGGTAAGCGGTCCCACTCCACTGGGGGTGCCTTCCAATGGCAGCGCTGGCGCGTACGGGAGCACGTGCCGAGTAAGGAATAGGCTTCTGCGGAAACATCGGTATGCCACCGCAAGGAGGAGCGGGGCTGGGATTGCACTTCTGGAGGCCGGGTGGAAGAGCACCAACAACTGCTCAAGTGTGTATGGTGGGCCCATGGATGCAGTGTCCTCACGACCCCTATCCGCGAACCAGCGCACTATCCACTGCAATTGGGCCGCTAGGTAATAATGCTCGAAACAGGGTGCAGCCAACCCTCCCTGGTCCGTAGGGAGGTATAGTTTCTTGAGGGACATCCTGTGTCGGCTATTCCCCCAGAGGAAGTCCCTAAGGAGTTGCGACAGCTTGGCGAAGAAGGCCGCTGGGATGTAAAAAGGTAGGTTAGCGAAATAGTACAGGAGCCGCGGGAGGACTACCATTTTGGACAGCGCCACTCTGCCCGTGACCGTGAGCGGAAGCGTGTTCCAGAAGCGTACTTGGGATTTAATGGCCGTGAAGGCCCTGCCCAGATTACCATCTAGTAGGTCTGCCGGCTGACGGTAAATGCGGAGTCCTAAGTATCTGAAGGTGTCACCCCTCCACTGCACTCTGGTGCCATTTAAGAAATAACCAGGGTCCTGCCGCCCCTCGCCGAACGCGTAAAGGTAAGATTTGCTGGCGTTCACCCGGAGCCCCGAAAGGGCAGTAAAATCACGTAGGACGTGGGCCAGCTAAGATGGAATGTCGTCGACGTCCCGTACATACACCAACAAATCGTCTGCATAAAGTGACACCTGATGTACAGCGTCCCCTAATGGTATGCCAGCCTCCGTCCGCTCTCGTATAGCCGCTGCCAGGGGCTCCATCGCCAGAGCGACCAGGAGCGGCGACAGTGGGCATCCCTGTCGGATTCCCCTGCAGATCGGTATGGCGTCGGATATATACGGCCCCAGTCGCACCCGCACCTTAGGGTCTTTGTAGAGGAGTCCCACCAGTTGTAGAAACTCCAAGCCAAGGTCAAATCTCAGCAGAAGTGCCGAAAGATACCGCCATTCCAGGCAATCAAATGCCTTTTCCAGATCTAGTATTAGGCCCTGGGCCACTCCCGTGTACTGTCTGCCGCCACCCTGAAAAATCTCCTCAGGTTCAAGGACGTACTGCGCTTTGGAACAAACCATTCTGGTCTGTGTGGACTAAGTGTGCAACCACTGGCGCCAAACGCTCCGCTAGCACCTTAGCTAGGATCTTACAGTCAGTGTTAAGGAGCGCCAGCGGGCGGTAAGAGCCCAGGTCCGTAGGGTCCCGGTCCGGCTTGGGTAGAGACACCAAGCAGGCCTCACTCATCGAGGGAGGTAGTGCGCCTGCCTCAACCGCCGCCCTATATACCTTGAGGAGGTGCGGCACCAGATGCTCACGGTAGGCTTTATAAAACTCCGTAGGCAACCCGTTGGAGCCCGGAGTTTTCCCAGATGCCATTGAGGAGATGGCGTCTCCTATCTCTTCCAATGTAAGAGGACAGTTGAGGGCCTCCATCTGCTCTGCAGTGACCGTAGGCAGTTGCGCCTGTCCAATAAACCGCTCGAGATCCTCCCCCGAGCAGTGTCCCCGCGCACGGTACAGTTGTGCATAATGGTCTGTCATGACCCTATGAATGTCCCGGTGGGTGCACATAAGCTCCCCCCCTGGCGTACGTATCGCCGCGACTGGGGCTCGGGTAGTCTCCTGCTTCAAGAGCCAGGCAAGCAGCCGACCTGCCCTGTCAGCCGATGCGTGCGTGCGGGCCGTGTGTGCTGCATAATTCAGACACCTAAGGCATTCTAGGAGCTCAGCATGATCGGCGCGCAGGTCTGCCAACTGTTGTGCTCGTGCACCGCCCCCCTCTCCCTCCCGCTCATGTTGCACCAGCCGGGATTCGAGACGGGTGAGCGACCCCGCTATCTGCTTCCGCATATTCCATGTGGTCCCTAAACAATGACCGCGAATCACTACTTTAAGCGCATCCCATTCCACCCGCGCGTCGCTCGCTGTGCCCTCATTGAGCTCGTAATAGGAGAGGAGCGCGTTTTCCACTGAAGAGCAGAAGTCCGGATCTTCCAGCGCCGTCGGTTGGAGTCGCCACGTGGGTATGGGAGGACGACCCGCTTCCCAGCTAAGTCGGAGCCTCAGGGGGTTATGATCAGAGTGTGTGCGCCCCAAATACTCTGCGCTGTCCACCAGTGGCAGCAGCGCCGGGAATCCCACCATCCTATCCAACCGCACATGTAGATCATGCTTAGAGGAATAATAGGAATAGATTCGATCCGTGGGGCACCGAGTACGCCAAATATCCAGTACCCCCCACTGTGAAAGCCAGTCGACCAACGCACGGGCCGTGGAGGCAGCGGCCGCCACGTGGAGCGGAGGGAACGACCTATCCAGATGCACATCTAAGACAGATTTAAAGTCCCCTCCAAGCAGCCAGGGGATTCCGGCGTACGGCGCTACTGCCAGCGACAGACGCGCGAGGAAGGGTATTTGGTCAACGTTCGGGACATAGATCGAAGCCAGTAATACAGCTTGGCCGTTCAGCGTTCCCCTTACCAATGTGTACCTACCCTCAGTGTCCACAGACACGTCTTCGCTAACAAACGGGACGCCCGCTCTGACCCACACGAGGGTGCCCCTGGCCTGTGCCGAGTACACCGTGCCATACACCTGGCCTATCCAGCGCCATCGCAACTTCTCTAACTCGGGCTGCGTCATGTGCGTCTCCTGTAATAGTGCGATGCCGGCTGAGTGTCGCTGTAAGTAGGCGAAAACGGAGTACCTCCGCGCGGGAGTGTGCATACCCCGTATGTTCCACGTAATAATGTTAACACGTGTCATGGCGCAGCTGTGTTGTGTCGGGGGGGACTGGGCTCGGGGTTAGTGGCAGCCAGTTTGCGCTGCAGTGAAGGAAGGGAGCTGTGATCTGAGGTAACAATATGAACATAACAATAACAAGTGTTTAACGGCTGGGGCGAATCGCACAAGTGTGTCCGTCCAAACTTACGTAACCCTACGCGGGTGAAAACTAGGTCAGGGTGTGACCTGGGGGTAGTGGCATGTGGATGAATGCTCGCCGCCGTTGTCCCCGTGTGCCATCCAAGTGTGGTGTGCCTCTAAGGAGTGTTACCCAGTGGTGAGTGGTGCGACTAGTGAGGCGCAGGCAAGCGTCCCCCGGGAGCCACCCCCATCTACTGTTTCCCTTTGGGAAGACCCATCCTGAACGAGCAGCTGTGACCACAACAGATCCCCCTCCCAGGTCGGGAGGACCACTAGACTAGTTCCAGGGCCCAGGCTCTCCCTCCACCTCCCCATGGACATCAGGCAACTTCAAGATACTTGCACAAGCGATAGTCCTCAGGCCATCTCTCAGTCCAGGATACCATCCGCAGTCTGTGGGGTAACCACCGGCCCACCGAAGGCTTCAAAGAGGGATGTCGTCGGAGACGTTGACCCACTCACTAGCACCTCGGGTCGCACCTCCTGGTCCGATGAGTCCATCTGACTCGGACTGGCCAGTGTCGTGAGCGCCTGCAGCACATTCCGACGCTCCTGTCGCATTTTCTCCGGCGTTGGAGCTACTGACCGCGCCGGCATCTCGCTTGCTGTTCTACGTCGTTTACGACGCCTGTCTCCTCTACTGGGGCGGGCTCCGTCACCCGGGTCTGCCGGCCTCTGCCCAGTCCATAGTCCCTTCTCCTCTAGCCAGTTCCAGACCTCCGCTGGGGAGTCAAAGTAGTGAGTCTTTCCTTTATCAACCACACGCAGCTTAGCAGGGAACAGCAGCGAGTACGGCAGCGCCAGCTCGCGAAGCTGGCGTTTCACTGCCATGTAATTATTTCTGCGGCGCTGCACCAGCGCGGTGTAGTCCGGGAAAAGCATCACTTGACTGCCGCTCACGAAAGACCATTCATGTTACGGATCTCTCTGAGGATGGCGTACCTGTCTCTATAGTTCAGCAGCTTGAACAGGAATGGGCGCGGCCGGGCGCCCGGTGGTGGCTTTTGGGCAGGCACACGATGAGCTCTTTCCACCGCGAAGTGAGTCGACAGCTTCCCAGGCGGCATGACTGCTCGCAGCCTGTCCTCCACATATTGTTACGGGTTTCGCCCTTCTTCTCCCTCCGGCAAGCCCACGGCGCAGACATTATTGCGGCGGGAGCGCCCTTCAGCATCCTCCGCCCTGTCTTCTAAGGCGTGAATACGATCCAACATGTCTTGTAGGGCAGCAGCATGACTGCGAGCGACCGGCTGCAGCTCCGTCAACGTCTGTCCCTGGGCGGCAACCGTGTCCGCCAGCCTGCGGTGGTCTGCATGAAGGAGCGTGAAGTCCGAGGTGACCTTATCAATGCGGTTCTCCAGTGACGTCCTAGTGTGCTCCAAGGTTGTCCCTATTCTCTCCACTGCGGCCAGCACAGAGTCCATCTTGGCCACCAGCGCCACGGTCGATGACGGACCCTCCTCCATCCCCTCGTGAGGGCGGGCACGATCAGGAGTCGGTGCCTGTTGTGGGCCCTGCTGCAGCCTGGCGCGCATGCGGCCCATCACAAGTTGCTGCGCCGTGGGCATACGCCACCAATCGCCCGAAGACTAGTTGCACCCGCGACGTCCTCTCACCAACCGCTCCAGGACAGCCGCCGCCAGACCGCAGCCGGCACCCGTCTGGCCAGCGCCCCCAGGGAAGGCCCACCAGCGCTATCGGCACAGGATTTGCCACACTCGTCCAGCCGCAGGCAGAGGTCGTCAGTGGAGTCCGCAACGGGTGCCAGTGGGCGGCCCGCCCCCTCACGTGCCCCCCGGCACCGCTTCCTCGTTCAGGGACCACGGTCCAGTCCCCCTGGCCTGCAGTCGCGGTATCGCACCCAGTGGGAGCCAGGCGAGGCAGCGCGCCTCAATGCGCAGAGGGCAATTACCTCCCAGGGCGGCCAGCAGCGGCCAGGCAGGGTCTCCTCAGGCAGGGGCACTGGCGCCCCCCCGCAGGGCGGATCTCCAAGTGTACCCTCGCCCTCCGCCGACTTCACTTCACCGCAGGCGCCGGGCCCCCAGCCTCTCGCCGCAGCACAACCAACAGTTCCTTTCGCAGGCCCAGCGCCCACGGCGGCACCCCGGGACAACAGCGGCCGCTCCCCAGTGCTCCCCGCCGACTCTCTCCGTCAGTCTGAAGCGCAGTGGCGACGTGCTCCCCTCTCAGCCCCACTATCCTCACCGCACGTAGCTGGCAGCGCCGGGCACCCGCAGGGGGCCACCCTCACCCGTACCTTCTCGCGTGGCGAAGGGGACCGTCCACCGCCTCTCCCGCCACGATGCAGGCTCCTCTGAAGCTTCCCAGGCTGTGGCGCCGTGCGGTGCGCGGTCTCAATGGGTAGGTCTCAATATGGCCGCCGCCACTCGGGTCTCGCATCTCCCTTCTGCCCCCAGCGCCAAGCCGATGTGTCCGGTTTCCGGCAGTCCGCAAGTGTGGGAAGTTTTGCAGCCCCCAGCGGGCTTCGATTGACGATCCCTCCACCGGTCACGGTGCCCAGGTGTACCACCTCCAGGGCCTGGTCCTCACGCCCCCCGACACCGGGGCGCTCCCATCGGCAGCAGTTCGTCGCAGGACGCCTCCCGGCGCCTCCAGCTCCGGAGTGTCAGTGCGCCAGCAGCTTCCTCCACCACTGCCACGCCGCAGCCTCCGTAGCCGGGGGGAGATCGCCCCCACAAGCCGCTCACCCTCACTCAACGATTGCCGCCGCTCCGCGGCTATCTCCGGCCAATGCTCCGTGGGAGAGCCTCGCGGCCCTCGCGGCCCACCGCCACTCGCCGTCCTCCGGCTCGGGTGTCCCCGATGCTCCGCAGCCCGTTTTCCGGCACCGCGGCTCTCCGGGACTCCACCGGCACCCCCGCCGCCTCACAGCACCTTGCCGCCGGTAGTAGTGGCGAGGACAGCACCGCAGGATCGCCGACTACAGGATAAGTCGGGGAAAAGGTAGCGGAGCTCTACAGAGTTGCGTCCGCCATTGTGACTCGCTAGCCACGCCCCCCATTATGTACATCTCATTAAATGTTTAACAGCCTTGCTGAGAAGTAAATTTTATTGCACCTGATGTAGAGGCATGTGTATCCTCTACACATAACAGAAAAGTTTTTCAAAGTTAGCCAGATGTACTGATTGTATAAGTGATTGCTGTCAGGTTATAATGCAATTGGCAGAATACTGAGTTTGTTTATTAAATTACGTGAAAGTGCCTCTCTAGTTCTCTTCTCTGGTTGCTGAATTTGAAAAACTCCCAGCAGTGGTTGACCAAAAGCCCTGAAAAGTCCCAGACTGAACGTACCTTCCCACTGTGAATAAACAGAGACGTTTTAAGGCATGAGCAAAGTGGGCTCTAGCCTAGGGCCCCAGCCTTTTAGGGCCCCCCTGATAGGGCCAGCTCTGTTCTGCAGAGGGCCTCTTGCCATAATTGACCTTGAATAGTTATTAAACAGATTTCTTTTAAATACTGTTTTCCTTTCATTTATTTTTAATGTGGGTAATATGTGAGAGTCTATTACAGACATTTTGAAGAGAAATTTTGTGTTTATGTTTCATGCAACATCCATAAAAATGTTTATTTTAGATCAGAACACTACCTCACATATGAGAAATGGGAGGGTGTCACTGAGATTATTTGCAGAAATATTAGTGAGCTGCTGCTGCCGTACAATATTTAAAAACCCTTGTTACTATCCCTGAATATTATATATAAAAACAGAAGTTTCGAACCCCAACCCACAGACTTCCCCAACCATCTTGACCTCACAAACGAAGAACAAGACCACCTGCACACTACCTGGGAACAGTTCACCATGCAGGACACCACTACCATCATGATCTCCATCCACTCAGGAGCATCCACGGACCCATGCCCCCACCACATCTTCAATCTCAGGAGCAAGACAATCAGCAGTGAGCTCATCACCATCCTCAACACGTCGATCACTAAGGCCACATTGCCTGAAGAATGGAAGCACACAGAAGTCAAGCTCTTACTGAAGAAACCATCCGCCAACCCCAACAAACTCAAGAACTACCACCCCTTCTCTCTGCACCCCTTCTCCGCTAAAGTCCTTGAGAAGGCAGTCAACCGCCAACTCACGGAATAGCTGGAGAACCACGATCTTCTGGACACTTCCCAATCTGGATTCCGCATCAATCACAGCACTGAAACCGCCTTATTGGCAGCCACTGAAGACATCAAATCCATCCTTGACCAAGGAAAAATGGCAGCCCTGATCCTCCTTGACCTCTCAGCAGTGTTCAATAGAGTATCACACCACACCCTGATCGAAAGGCTGCACCACATCGCCATCAGAGGAAACGACCTCAAGTGGATCACCTCCTTCCTCACAGGTAGAGCCCAGAGAATCTGCTTCCCGCCCTTCACCTCGAAACCTAGGAACAACATCCGCAACGTCCCTCAAGGTTCCTTCCTAAGCCCCACCCTATTCAATACCTACATGACTCCCTTAAAGTGTCATAAGATCGCATGGACTAAAAATCATATCCTACACCGACGATACCCAGCGAATCCCCTCACTATGAGAAAACCCGCTGAAACACTTCCACAAGTACATGACAAACGTCACCGACTGGATGTGAACCAACTGTCTACAACTCAACACAGACAAGATGGAGGTGCTGATCTTCAGAAACACCTTTCATAGAAAGACGCATGATGGCCCTTCGACCTAGAACTCTCACCAACTCCGACCAACTACGCCCGCAACCTTGGCATCATCCTGGACAGTAAGCTGATATGAAAAAACAGATCAACGCAGTATCAACTACCTGCTTTCTCACCCTCCACAAGCTGTGCAACATTTTCAATTGGCTCCTCATTGAAACTAGATGCAACATCACTCAAGCCCTGGTCACCAGCCGACTTGACTACGGCAACACATTCTATGCAGGTATCACCGCACAACTCCTCAAGAGACTGCAGACAAATCAGGACTCAGCAGCTAGACTCAGATGATACAGGACTCAGCAGCTTCCCCAGGCGGACCCATATCACCCCCATCTCAAGAAGCTCCATTTGTTCTCCAGTCAGAAGAGATGCTAGTTCAAGATGCTGATCCACACCTTCAAAGCCCTCCATACCCTAGGACCAGGGTACATCAACCACCGACTGAATTTCCATCTCCCGTTCAGACACCTGCACTCTGCCATCCTCTTCCTCACCCACACCCTGCTTCTGCCGTAGCAACAGTGGAGGACGCTCAGTTCCCACCTCGCCTCAAAGTCTTGGAACGACCTCCCACTTCACCTATGGACCTCATCCTCCCTGCTGGAATTCAGAAAAGGGCCCAAGTCCTGGTTATTTGAATGAGTCCTGGTAGCAGTTCTCTCAGCACCTGCATACCTTCACGGGTGATTAGCCGCGGAGTACAATCCAACTGGATCGGATTGCACTGAGCTTTAAGACGTGTATAATTGATATAGTATGTTTTCTAATGCTTAGAGTGCATGATATATGGTATTTAGAGGAACAATGTTGTGAAATATGCAAGGTTGTTTTGTTAGTTTTCAATCCTTTTATACATAAGCACTTTAAATCTTTGTTTTCTGATATCAGAGGACTACTTTGGGTATGAGAAATTTGTAACTAATGGATCTTCCTGAAATAAAACAACCATTTTATAATTTGAGGTGGAATACCGGACAACATTATATGGTAGAATGTCCGTTCTTTTCATCTCTGCTTCCTATCTCCACTCGTTATATATATTTTTGTCATAAGCATTGAACATTTGAAATCCGTGATCTTTATGGTATTGCCTACATAAGATCAATTTGTTATAATGCAGGCTTGTGAAGTGATTAAGAATGGTCCTTATTGATGACAAATTGTAAAAATTATATATATATTTAGTAAGGAGGAGCCTATTTTGAGCAATGAACTTTGGCATTTGAAGAAGGCGCACAGCAGAAACCGGTCATGCCGTCCAGTTCTCGTGAATAAACAACCATGAAAACCCCGTTTGTGTCCTCTGTCTGCTCTTTGGAGGAGGTGTTTTGTGATATCATTTAAGTTCCCATTTCTAGACACATATGAGCACTTTAAATCTGGATTCATATGGTATATTCCATTTTTTATGCATATAAGCACTTTCATTTTATATTTACATAGTGATGTCTAATTGAAAGTAATTTGTCATGATTGGGTGCCCAAAATTGCCATGAATGGTAAACCATATTTATACATGATTGTAGGTGATACAAATCAAGGAGGCGAGACTTTGTGGGATGTAATAGTATGTCTTTTATTTTTGTTTTGCTTAAGCACATGACAACTTTAAATCAATTGGTTTATGGGTAATGTTTACCTGTGATCAAGGCTCGCAGATTGGAGCAAAAACGCATTGGATCTGTGGCATTATCAGTAAATAAAGAACATTTTCTAAACGCAGACATTGGGCGCACAACGTTTTCTCTGCTGATAAATTTATATATATATATATATATGTGATCAAGGCTCAGGCGAGCCGAAACGCGTAATGGCGACAGAGAAATAAAGACTATTTGCACTACAAGTTGGGTCCGTGCCTTTCTCTCCAGGAGAACCGTCAGCGGGGAAAAGCTACGGAGGAATAAGCGTGATATATATATATATATATATATATATATATATATATATATGAAGTTCAACAAAACGCCCTTGCGGGGGGAGCGCTAGAAAAGCTGGTGCTGGCCGCTGGCCGTGAGGTAGGACAGCCTCACAAGTATTTTCAAAAGCAAAAAGAAAGTAGCCGCACTCTTCCTGGATGTAAATTCATAAGTTTAATGACCTTGTCTCAACCAACGCGTTTTGAACTCAACGGTTCCTGATCACGGTTTTTACACAAGTCCATCTTTGATTTCTACATTTATATACCAGCTATCCCGACCTGCCCATCATGAGGCATTCTGGGAGTGGTAGTTTATTTAACATATTCAAACTATAATGCTTTATTGAAAACAAAACGAAACTGGTGCCTTCAATTAAAACAGTGTCTCTCCATATTGTCACTGAATAGATAATTATTAACACTGTTAGTCGTGTTGAAGTACAAACACATTTAAGCTGCGTGTGACATGACTAAGCTAAATAACTGCATGTTTATGATCGCGGGAGTGGAATGACCCAGAACATTGGGGCTGAGTGCCTGTATGTGTTTGTATAAAACAAAATTATTACTCTTGTCATACGGCCTTTATCTGATGGAATAATTCCATTTCTTGTGGGTACCTGGATCAATTGACGTTCATAATGTTTCGGATATGCATGTCACACGCAGCTCATACGTTAATCCAACCGTTGATGTGCACAACAGGAGTTAGCCGCAGGGCCTGGCCTGCGACCAGGCCTTGCGGCCTACCCCATACTACGCACGGCCAAAGGCCAAGCGAAATGAATGTTGGCTACAAGACTCGCATAGTTAATCACCATACATTAATCCAACTGCTGCCACCCACTGTCCGCATGCAGCCAACCACGCACAGCCTTCGGCCAACACCTGCATGCAGCATACGTGGGTGGGTGAGTGAATGTGTGAGTGCCTGTGTGGGTTTGTGAGTGGGTGTGTGAGTGATCATCTGGGATAATGCGTGGATGTATCAGTGACCATATGGGTGTGTTAGAGGGGGTTCGAATGACTGTATGGGTGTGTGAGTGGGTGTGTGAGGAAGTAGGTGAATGTGTGATGGGTGAATGTATGAGTGGTGTGTGAGTAGTTGCATGTATGTGAGTGAGTCAGTGGTTTTACTGAAAAGGTGTGTGAGTAGGTGTATGAGTGCCTGTGTAGGTCTGTGAGTGGGTGTGTGAGTGGTTCTCTGGTTCACTAAGTGGATGTATCAGTGACTGTATGGGTGTGTGAGAGGGTGTGTGAGTGACTGTATGGAGGTGTGAGAGGGTGTATTTTGTTTCGATTGGGGTGTGGGTCCGTGGATCCATTGAGGATTCACATGTGGGGCCACGCTGAGCACCACGAGTATCTGCAGATCCTCTAGCACCTCAAAAAAAACATTTTGGGCAATATCTTGCCCACGAGGGATCCCTCACAGACCACTTCATGAGCCCCATGGGTAGCTCTACCCTGACCCCTTCTACCAGTTTTAAGTTTTATATTTCCTTTCTGTAAACTGAATCCTGACACACAAAATTTCAGCCACAACTTTCCTCTCAGGTTGCGGCTAGCCAATCACTGCATTGTTGTTGGCTCGTGGATCCATTACTCTAGATGTCGATAAATCTTTATTCTTTAATGACTTCAGAACTACTGAACATATTTGCACAAAATACTAAAATCACTCTTTCTGGATCAAGATCTAGCTTTTTGCCAAATTTGGTGTAATTCTGTTCAGCGGTTAGGCTTTAGTTGTGTCTAAAATCCCTATTGAAAATTGCATGGGGAAAACGTGTTTTGGGACCCCTCCCTCTTTTCTAAGCCCCTGACAGATCCGCCTGAAACTTTCCGGACAGCAGCTAAAGAGAGTAGCAAACTAGTTTTGAAAAGTTTGTGAAGATTTGCAAAATGGCACCAAAGTTATTAGCAAAACAAAAAATGCTCTTCCCAATGAAACCTGGTCCTAACTATAACTACCTACTGGCGACCACCAGTAGATAACATATATATATATATATCAAGTGGTAATTGGGAAGTAAAGTGATTAAAACATTCAAAACCCTGTTATGGGTAGAGCATAGTTTACCAAGGCCCAGGGAAGGGAGAGAGGCAAACGGCCATGGAGATATCCCAGGTAGAGGCCAGAGTAGGGTAGAGGTAGAGTATGCAGTAGATAGAGGTTAGGGATTCGTTGATGAGTAGAAGATAATAACTTTGAGATAAGCAGATGCTTGTGATCCTGGGATAAAACGGACTGGTGATGGAAACTAGTTGGTGGTCGTGTGGCTGGTGTGGGAAGATAATGATGGTCTTAGGGCTTGAATGAGTATAGCAGATAGGCCTGGAATGGGAAGAGGCTCTTTACCTGGTTCTGGCAATTAGTATATTCTGGTGATGGGCCTGAAGCCAATTGAAGCTGATGTTCTTCGGCATGATGTCAGTAGAGGCTGGCAGTGCTGCAGTAGACATAGGCAGGTCACCCTGGGCCTGAGATTGGTGAAAACTAATGGCTAGATCATGCTGGTCCATATTGTGGGATCAGTTGAGGCAGATTGTTCTGTGATTGGCACTGTCTGGTGTATCTATATTTGGAATGGATAGAATCTCCTGGCCTTGCGACTTAAAAAGGTAGAGTCTAGCTCCAGTAATGGAACTAGCTTATGGTATTGAGTCTATTATTAATGAGGGTTGGAAGACGTGGACAAATAAATGCTGGAGGTATTCAGAATAGTAGGGGATGGTTGTCGTAAGATGTGTATAGGTTGGTGTTAGACCTGTAAACCTTAGTCTGGTCTTCCCCTAAACGTTTTGCCTTACTCCTCCTATTTTTGCTGAATGCATTTTTGTTGGCCCTAGGACTCTATGCACTTTACCACTGCTAAATAGTGCTAAAGTGCTCGCTCTTTTAAACATGGTGAAATTGGCATCCACACAATTTGCATGTTTAATCTATTTGTAAGTTCCTAGTAAAGTGGAACCACATGTACCCATGGTCTGTACATTAAATACTACTAGTGGGCCAGCGGCACCCATTTTGCCACCCACATAAGTGGCTCTTTAAACATGTCTCAGACCTGCTACTGCAGCCTGTGTGTGCAGTTTTAAACAGCAATTTCAACACGGCAGATAAACCTTTTGCCAGGCCTAACCCTCCCTTTTTAACACACATATGTCACCTCCCCTAGGGTAGACCCTAAACAGCCCATAGGGCAGGGTGCAATGTATTTAAGAAGTTTCACATGTACTTCTAGGTTTTACAAGTCCTTGTAGTCAAAAACTCCTAAATTAGTTTTGACTACTGTGAAGCCTACTTCTCCCAACATTAGCTTACCTTATTACATTTAATAAGTGATAACTTTCTATTGGGAGCAGGTATGAAAGTTGAGTTTGGTCTCCTGAGAATTGTAAATTAAAACTCTCTTTCATGGTAAAGTTGGATATTAAGTCAATTCTGAAAATGCCACTTTTAGAAAGTTGTCATTTGTTTGTCCTAACCATTTTGGTGCCTATATCATGGATCGCATGAATAGGTGTAGCTGGCAGTTCGTCTGGGTGTATTGCTCTCAGACAGTGGGAGAAAAGGGGAATATGTGTTGGAAGGACGGGCCAACTCTGACCTGATAGGGTATGAGCTGTTATCCACCATGCACACATCACAAAACCTTTCCCCAACACACTCACAAAGGGGTTTCATACCAGTCTGTTGTGCCTCCAGACAAGCTGGGGCCAAGGCAGGGAGGCAGGAAATTCCAAACAAGTCTGGGGGTGGAAACCTCTAGAAACATCTCCTGCTTCAAAGCTGGCATCAAGTTTAAATATTGGATCCTCAGATCCAACTCTTTAATACTCATCTGGATCTGTTTAAGACTCAGAGGAAGGACTGCTGTGCTGCACTTCTTCAAGCATGACTCCTACTCTGTTTCCCTGCTGCCTATGTGAGAAAGACTGGACCTGCCTCTTGATCCGAAGAACAACATAGTGACTCCAAGGGTTAGCTGGCTGGCCTCCTGATAAGAGCCTCAGGGACAAAACATGCTCCAACCACCTTGGATGCAGCACCTGGGCGCTGCCTGTGGTGAGTTTTGTCCCCCAAGTGGTGCCCCCCACCTAGACCCTTGGAAGTGGACCAGAAGGAGCTCTGCCAACACAGCTGTGATCCAAGCATAATCCAAGCAGCGCGATGCATCGCACGCAGCTCTTCAGAAGCGCTGCTGCACAACGCATCTAAATGCAGGATCTTGCATCGCAGTCCCACAGCTTCTCATAACTGCCACTGCTTGAGGCATGCAGGACCTCGCATCACTGCCCCGCAGCCCATCGGCATCACCTCTGCTTGACTCATCCACTATACAGGTTCTTACAATGCTCCGGAACCCGTTTTAAAGGTACTTTGTACAGTGGGCCTAACTTGGCCCCCTGTATCTGGCCACCTATTTCAAACAATCCCACATAACCCTCCCTCCTAAAATCCAAGATGACAAACTCTTCGTTCCTTGTGCAGGACCTGTGTGCCCACCCTGAGGTGTGGCCTGGGAAATGATCAGTACCCTCCTTTGTCAGTTCAAACCAGTTCTGGTGCACTTCTCCCCTTACTGCATTTGGCACCTGCCTGACAAGGAGGACAAAGGTAATGGCTTTTCCAGGCATCACCTAATATTTGCCTGTGACAGGGAAGGCTACTTTGAAGTAAATGAAGAAATGCTAGGGGAAGAGAAAGCACCTCCCAACAGTCAAGCCATTGTCTCTGCTCTGGGAGCAGTTTTCACGCCTAATCAGGGCTAAGCACTCACTGGACCACTGCGAGAGGGCTAATGCAAATTAGCCTCCATGAGCTTCAGGGAGGGAAAAGGTAACATTCTAAAAGTTAAATTTCATTAAAATCTATTGAAACTGTGACTTCCCCATTGAGTTGGGATTTTAATAAATATTAAAAGTAGTGGTTTAATCATATTTCTAGCTGGTCCTAATATAAAGATAGCAGAATTAATACTTAATATTCCATCATTCTTGGGGTCATTGTGCCCCTGGATTCAAGCTATCCTGGCTGAAGAGGGGTGAAACCCCGAAACCGGTCCTAGGATGCTTGTTTCCGGTCCAAGGAGGACCTGGCTTGGCAGTTCGGGCTGGACTGTTCCCATGAGGCACAGGGTCAAGACTGATTTCCATATGGCCAGGTCTAAACTGGGGTGGTATGGTGAGCAAAAGAATGATGGATTTAACCCAGATCTCTTGACTGGGGGTGAATGTTTTGATTTGTTCTGCATTCCGTCCATCAATTGTGTGTCTTTTGCTTATGGGTGTATTTTGGGCACCATTAGTATGGCCTTATAGGAAAGTTAAAATTGCTAATGAGGAGTTAGCCAATTTTTACATAATTTAGGGGCCAGACCATATGCACTGGGGCCTGTTTAGCAGTGTCCGAGTGTACAGTGTCGCCAACAGGGGCACTTTCTCACAGTATCGTTCTTCAGTTGTTGCTTATACTTCCAGTGATCTTTAATCAATTGGAGAAGGCCTTTCCTCCTTAACCTGTACTGGAGTTCAAAGATATAGGGGAATCCTGTGGCTTTTTCTGAGAGGCAAAGAGCAAATATGAAAAGGAGGAGGCCAATTAAATCTCATAGCTGGCTCCTAGGTGTTGATTTGTACCACTAATGTTCCATAAATTATGCAAGACATTGCTTGTGAACTAGGCACTATAAACAGAAAGGACTTACTCAGTGAGTCCAATTCTAGTGTACCCTACATCAGAGCCTTAAATTGTGTGGAAGCTTGGCCAACAATTTGAGGCTTTCCCCTCCTAGGGGTTGAAAACCACAAGCATGTGCACAGGACTAGCCTAGGATGATTGTGTGTGGGATTACTTTGCAGAATTCAATAAATTGTCCTTGGAACTTGATTGAGAGTACTGGCTTCCAGGTCCGCATTTATAGGGTTGTGACTGTTTAGCCTCACTGAAGCAAGCACATGGGAAATTAACAAATGGTACTTAAGGCAAGCAGCAGTGTAACCTTCAACATCAGAGGTAATAAAGTGCTCTCCCAGGCCCATTGATTGTTAGGGACTGGCAATAGGAAGAAGAGACCTGTGCTGATCTCAGGCACGGGCAAGCAATGCAAGCCAGAGCAACCTAATGAATGTAGACGGGAACCTGCATGTAATTGTTGTATTGTGTAAAGAAATAGCAATGGAATACCAGGACTCTGATGATCGACATTAAAACCATAACAGTACAATATGACCCAGCACTCTAAATAATGTCCATCAAATATAATAGTAAGTGAAAAAAGTTTCAAATCCATTCAGCAGGTATGGTTTGAATTTTCTTTATTCAAATTCTTCTTAAAACGACCGTAGCCACAAATTTTGCGTGTCTTTGGCGAAACGACTGGGCTACACGCTAACCCGTCTAAGTCGACGCTATTCCCGATTTGTGGGGATCAGGGCAGTCAAGACTGGGCCTCACAGCTAGTCGTGGCACGGGACGGCTTTAAATACCTTGGGGTCCCGCCTTGACGTGGTCGCTTATTATTGCCCCCTTGCTCCCTAAGGTCCGGGAGGAGACAACAATATGGTCCAATCTTCCTCTGTCTCTATATGGCCGCTCTGCAATTTTTAAAATGGTGTCCTTGCCGCGCTTGTTATACAGACTTCAGAATTACCCTCACTTTATCCCGCCGTCCTGGTTTCGCCAGGTGAACGCTCTCCTCAACAGTTTCCTATGGGGCGGCGGAGCGGTCTGGGTGGCTTTAGCGACCAGTGTCCAATCCACTTATTGTGGGGGTATTGCAGCAGCAAACGTGCCGTCCTACTACTGGCCGTCCCAGCTGCTAGTCATCAACGACTGGTGGTATAGTCCGCAAGATGACCCGGCTTACGCGGTGGAACGTCTCTTCCTGGAGGTGTACCCACTACTAGGTCTCCTATACAGCAACTCTGCTCTAGAGGCCCTTCCTCCGGCCAGCCGCACGGCGAGTCAGATATGGAGACGTGTTTTGAGGTCCATGGGTTGGTGGGGCATGCTTACGCGCGAGACACCCCTCTTACCGGTCTCGGGCTTACCCGGTTTCCGTCGCTGGGATACCATAGGGATCTCGACACTGGGCGATGTGATGCGTGGGCCCACACTTAAAACCTTTCAAAGGCTGCAGGAGGAGTTCGATCTCAACAAGTCCCAGTTCCATAAATACCTCCAGCTCCGCCACGCCTTATCTCCCCTGATTAAGCACCTTACATTGTTGCCGGATTTCCACCCCCTAGAGGGTAGGTTATTGATGGGGGATCTGGGGGGACACAAAATCCGCCACCTTTATCAGACACTGACCACACATGCCAAGACGAACCTAAGAGCAGCTTGGGAGGCAGATGTGCCGACCCTCTCTGACGATGATTGGACTGAGGCTCTGGCTAGCCCTAGGGGTTCTGCGGTGTCCTCGAGATACCGGCTGATCCAGTTTAAATACCTTCATCGAGTGTATTACACCCGTCTCCGCCTTTGGAAGATGGGGGCTATTTCCTCTCCCACTTGCCTCAGATGCCGGTCAGAGGAGGGCTCCTTTATACATACGGTTTGGGGTTGCACAGTGCCGGGTCATTTTTGGTCGAGTGTGTTGTCATGCCTGGGGCGGGTACTGGGTTGGGCCCTCCGGGCAGATCCCCGACTGACTCTTCTCCACAGTACTGACGATATAGGAGGGAACCTGTACAAAAGACACCTGCTCTTTTTAGGTCTCACATTGGCCAAGCGCGACATAGCCCAACAGTGGAAGTCCTCTTCTCCTCCCGGGGTGGCGGCCTGGAAATCTGCATTAGATAAATGTATGTCTGCCGAGGTGGTGGTATTCCAGGCTCGGGGTGTCCGCAAAAGCACGAGAAGGTCTGGTCTGCATGGGCCAAATACCGTGGCATTGATCTTTCTATCTTTCCCAAGTCCACAACTCAGGAACACATAGACGGACATTTAGTGTCCTCCTGGTCTGGCCCGGGGATTGACCGATACAGCGATATGCCTATCTGTTTATATGCCTATATAATGTTTTCAGCGGGATGTGCGGTGCAGGGGGTGGGGGAGGTGGAAGGCGGGGGGTGTTGGTGTGTGTGTTTTATTGATCCTCGGAGGATACCCTTATCACTGATTTGTAATGTGTTGATTTGTGCAAATTATGACCATTATTTGTTGGGGGCACACCCCGTTGGATGTAAAATCTTAATAAAATCTATTGTCAAAAAAAATAAACGACCGTAGCCAACGCGTTTCGTCCCTACGGACTTCTTCAGGGCATTTGTAATATGGTGAGCCTTTCTTTATAGTCATCAGATGAGCATATGAAAAGAGTCGCTCCCTCTCAGAACACCCTCTTATGCGGCCTTATATACTTCCAATGATATCTAATTCGAATGGACTATACGACGGGAGCATCTCACGCTGTTAACAAATTGTGATAGACTTACACTCGGAGCCCTACAGGGCTGAATGATACAAATTGGATCCGGGACTAATAAGGATTACGGTCATTAAGATTAGATATCATTGGAAGTATATAAGGCTGCATAAGGGGGTGTTCTGAGAGGGAGCTATGAAGAAAGTCTCACCATATTACAAATGCCCTGAAGAAGTCCTTAGGGACAGAACACGTTGGCTACGGTTGTGTTAAGAAGAATTTGAATAAAGAAAACTGAAACCATGCCTGCTGAATGGATTTGAAACTTTTTTCATTTACTATTATATTTGATGGACATTATTTGGAGTGCTGGATCATATTGTACTGTTAAGATTTGTAGGATATCGTATCCTAGGAGGCTTAGGGGTATTGAGCCTCAGATTCCTGGCACCCTAAGAGAAGGACTAACTGTAACCCCACTGGATGATAGGTGCAGTTATATTTGTCCCATAACCCGTCTTTCCTTTGTGTTCGAAATTAAACCCATGTTGAATTATAGATGAAATACCATAGTCCAGTACCTCACATCCCTCATAGAAATAAATTATTAGACACAAGAAACATAGCCCAGGTTACTGAAAAACATATTTCAGTCCTATGGAAGTTCTCTGCGCTGTTGTCCTTATAGGATGTCGTAATGCACTGATACGTGGATATGAGGGACATTATATACAATGTTATCAAACTGATGTAAAAGATGAAACTGATAGAGGAAAATACACTCAGCAGTAAAAGTAGGACAAATACTCCCGATCTCCTGCTCTAATTGGGGATGCTAGTGATTAGATTGTGTTGTACATATTAAAGCCAATGTTATGTGTTGTCCAACTAGTACACTGGTTTGTAAAAACAGACATGTGAATGGATATTTTTTTATCATGACTGTTTAATCACTACACTTGGGGTTTCACATATATTTACAATAAACACATCACAAGGAAACACTGATTGGGATCATGAGTGTCTCGTGTGTAAGTCAAAGACAAAATAAATCATAAGAAATAATGAATATAATTAATTCATTGGTATCAGAAACAAGTTAGGGCGATGTTCCTTGAATTAAATAACATTTAGGTCTATTGAAGGCATCTTTTTTTATTGTTGGCATCTCTGCTATCATGGACATGATGGTGTCTGGTACCCAGACTAAACCATATGGTCATCTGGGAAAGGCTGCAGGGGGTCAGTACTTCTATCACTTGACTATTATTCTACCCAGTGTCACTCTGTGAATAACAGGCTCACTGACTTCTCATTCTGAGGGCATTTCTTGTGCACAAGCCACCGCTGGTAGAGTCTATTGTGCGGGTCTGCATAATGTTAACAATCTGGGCCTTTCTCATCTGGCTAAGCTCCCACTAAGGCCTTGGAGTAGCCCTGCACTTCCCACCTTGTTGTTGTGCTTTTTAGAGGACCCCCTATTACACCAGAACTACCTCGTATTATTGAAATGTATACACATGAGACCCTAAAAGCTCTCCTGAGCTATAACGTTGATTGTTTGCATGCCTATGGTAAGTACGAGGAGCGTTGGTCTCCATACCCAAACGCACTGCTACTAGTTGATATCCAGGCCCCTGTGACTGATGGATGCTTGTGCATGGACAACTTCTCTCAATCAATTAAGGCCTGACCTCTAACATTTTCCCTTAACCCGCGTCAGGAAGCCTATAATGACCAGAGAATGTAAAAATCCGTCTTTTTCTGCATGGTTACTGTCGTTTTTTTAATCTTTTGCTAGCTTTAGAACTCTGTAGACGTTACCCCTGTTAACTAGAATTGGCTTATTCCTATTTGGCAATTATAACTTACCCACAAGTCCATAGTATATGGTGTAGAAATTTCACCCGGGACCTATTAAAATGTATTTTTATTACCTTTTTTCAATGTATTCAATGAAATAAAGAACACAAAATTCGTAGTCAGGGATATAGTGCTTTTGGGTGTATTGACTCCTGAAGTCATCGAGAATAATCATTACATAGCTATTCACTTGTTTTACTACATTTTAGTAGCAGGGCAAACATGACTTCAGGCCTATCCTGTGTAGCCTGACTGCTACAGTAGAACCTGCAGTAATAAGTCACTCCTATGTATGCCTTACAGCCGACAAGCTAGGGTAGATAGTATTTGAAAGTGCGACATGTAGAAAAGTCATGTTACCATGTCCCTACAGTGACAAGGCCCAAAAGGCTTTTTTCACTGTGGGAGGTCTAGGTGTCTGGTGTGGAAAACCACAGTACAGATTAAAATAGTAATACTGTATTGAGGGAATTGGACCAGCTAGAAAAATGATTAAGCAACTATTTTTTACATTTATTAAAAGTCCAATTCAAAGATGGAGTCAGATTTTTAATAAACATTAAAGAAAAGCAACTTTACAAAAAATATCCTTACTTGCCTAAACTGTCAGAGGGCTGGAGTGTCATAGAGTGGAGTAAAGTGGTGTGGAATGTAGTACAGTGGACTGCATAGAGTGTCGTAAAATAGAGTAGACTAGAGTGTCATAGATCGGGGTGTCTTAGAATTATGTGGACTGGTGTAAAGTGGCGTAGAGTGGAGTGATCTAGAGTGTCATAGAGTGGAGGGTTGTAGAGTGGCATAGAGTGGAATGGAGTAGAGTGGCATACAGTGGAGTGTCATAAAGGTTTGTTGAGTGGAGTGTTGTAGAGGGAAGTGCAGTGCCCTAGAGTGCCCTAGAGTGGAGTGTCATAGAGTGGAGTGTCATAGAGTGGAGTGTCATACAGTGGAATGCCATACAGAGGAGTGTAGGAGGGAGGAGTAGAATGGCCCCTAGTGTGAAGTGCCATAGAGTGTTGTAGATTAGAGTGTAATAGAATGTTGTAGAGTAGAAAGGTGTAAAGAGTGATAGAGTGGAGTTAAGTGTAATAGAATGTCGTAGAGTGGAGTGGGGTCGAGAAGGCTGAGTGGAGTAGAGTGTCAAAGAGTGAAGTGATGTGGAGTGTTGTAGAATGGAGTAGAGTAGCGTGTCATAGAATGGAGTAGAGTAGTGTGACGTAGAGTGTAGAGTGCAGGAGCGTAGAGTGGAGTAGGGTGCAGTGTCGTAGAGTGAAGTTGTGTAGCGTGAAGTAGAGCAGAACAGAGTGGAGTACAGTGTCATAGAGTGGAGTGGCATAGACTGTTGTGGAGTGGCACAGAGTGGAGTGGTGTAGACTGTCGTAGAGTGGCATAGAATGGAGTAGAGTAGAGTGCTGAGGAGTGTCATAGAGTGTAGTATGTATGGTGTGTTAGTGCACTGCCATTAAAGAAAACACATTTTCAATTGAAATAACTATTACATTTGCACAGACATAGAGTTTTACTGATAAAACTATACAGTGCACAAATGATTATGGGCCCGATTCACAGAACCAACTTAAGACAAAATCCTAAACTACTACCATTTTGGTATTCACAGAAGGCACTTACTCATTTTAGTATTCACAGAAGGCACTTACTCATTTCGGTATTCACAGAAGTTAGGAGTCCTAACTTTAGGACTCCTAAATGCCTTCTGTGAATACCGAAAGCCTTAAAATTAGGATTTTTCTCAGTTTAGTAGTAGTACAGTTAGGACTCCTAACTTTAGGACTCCTAAATGCCTTCTGTGAATACCAAAAGCCTTAAAATTAGGATTTTTCTCAGTTTAGTAGTAGTATAGTTAGGACTCCTAACTTTAGGACTCCTAAATGCCTTCTGTGAATACCGAAAGTCTTAAAATAAGGATTTTTCTCAATTTAGTAGTAGTAAAGTTAGGACTCCTAACTTTAGGACTCCTAAATGCCTTCTGTGAATACCGAAAGCCTTAAAATTAGGATTTTTCTCAGTTTAGTAGTAGTAAAGTTAGGAGTCCTAACTTTAGGACTCCTAAACTGAGAAAAATCCTAATTTTAAGACTTTCGGTATTCACAGAAGGCATTTAGGAGGCCTAAAGTTAGGACTCCTAACTTCTGTGAATACCGAAGTGAGTAAGTGTCTTCTGTGAATACCAAAATGAGTAAGTGCATTCTGTGAATACGAAAATGGTAGTAAGTTTAGGATTTTGTCTTAAGTTAGTTCTGTGAATCGGGCCCAATGTGTAGAAATGTCCTCACCTACTGTACTGATTTGTTTTGATAGCATTAAAATGTGTTGCCAGCCCACTTCAGAATTACAAAAATGTGCTTCATTTGTGCTTTCTTAATTCTGATATATTCTGAAATATGTTCACGGTTCATTTACAGAGATTTAAATTTTGTTGTGTGCTAGAAAAAAGCGTTTCCTTTCACACCCCTCAGATTGTCAGATAAATCTTCTCACTTTGAAGTCAGAGAAAGAAAAGTAAACGCCAAGCTCCCCTGGAAGACGGAGCTTCTGTCTTTAAAAGCTCAGTGAATGTGACAAGATGAGAACAAAATTTAAAGGCCTGTTTACAGAAGCAAACACTCATGGAAGAATACAGTAAACAAGCTATGCTCCACCGGTGGGGCAAAGACATGCTGGGTAGCTTAGAACAAATAAAGCTAGCAAATAGAAAGCAAACAAATGTTGGTTACAAACCAAAAAACCAAGGGTAAGCAATGGGCGGATTGCATTCTTCGGTCAGCTTTCAGAATGTTCCTGAAAAGTCTTTAGCAACCAGCCGGCTGAGCTGTCAGGTAGGTTCATCCTAAAAATAAATGTTTGTTTGTAATACCCCTAGTAGACACCTGACAGCACAATTATTCAATGTCTATGACATTTTGACATAGGAAATTACTATTCAGGAACTACAAATCACATCAACTACACAACTGAGTCAATTGCACTTTAATCGTCCGCAATATTCTGTGGCCCTGCACGGATCTCATAAGCATTGGCAGCCGACAGCTAACGCTATCTACAGCCAGATGCTAGGAAGGGCAGCTGGTTTCTCAAATGCAATTTCTAACACCACCTCTTCGGAACTGGATGAGGCTGCTATAGGAGGCAGGGAGCATGGCGCCGGAGGTCCTGTGGCAGTAATGGAATAGTTTGGTGAGCCTTCAAGTCTGGGGATCCTGGGGGCTGGGATGGAAGGCGTTTCGGGGGAGGGGCGTAGCTAACATATGTGCAGCAGGTGCAGTGACACCGGAGCTCAGGGTGGTGAAAGGTCCACTTCACTTTAATTCTTGCTTCTGTTATCACCTACCAGGACAACAGTGCTTGGCAGGGCATTGGACCTGGCTATGCCATTGCTGGTGAGGATTGGAAGAGGCATGCGGTTATTGAAATGAAAAGTCTGTAATTTGGAGATAGGCCAGACCAGTGACCTTATGTTTAAAGTGATAACCATGTATGCCTTCCTTTCTTCCTATAGGTCTGACGAACACTTCTGTGGCAGCTCTCTGACATCTTTTGTGTGGTAAGAACCGTTTCTTTGTGACGCATCACTGATGTTTGGGGTCTCATATACATCTCTACATCATATCCATCTCTGTACTTCAATCCTCTTGCAGTTTAACCATTGACATCTAAATCCTGCCCGAGCCTCTCGTTCCTTCATTCCCAGTCACCCCTCCCCCCCCCCCCCTCGGCCTACCCCCGCGCAGCCTACACCCGACACTCTAGTACGGCCATTATCTGACCTTCCGGTGCGCCCACTCGTCCGTGCTTAAAGCCGCCCAATTATTTCTGGTGCTACGCCTTCTTGCAAGGTTACCTGGGTTATTGCGCACCTTCCGGGGTCCCCTTGGCCATCTTCCTGCCCTCCTGGGTGGCCTCTCTCTGACCCCGGTATCAATTCTCCTCAACACTGTTTGAATCACCTGGCCCAACACTATAATATTCTCGTCCCCGGCTCTAGCACCCTAATGTCTGTGTCCCTTTTCCTTGCCCTATGATTATTTCCGCTGCGCACCGATCTATCACACCCCGAGCTTACCCCATTGCAACACTCCTCCCTCCCCTCATTTACCTCTCCTTTATTTCCATTCACTTCCTGTGATTATACACTTTATTTATCCCACCATTTCCTTGATGGCCCCTAGGTGACGCTGTCGCTTCTCTATCGAAATGGTAGGATCTCTGCTGCTGCCTTGCCCGCCCTCAGCTTCTGCAGCTGATCCCTACCTACACGTGTTCTCTTTGCCTTTTATTTGAATGCCATTATTTTATTAGCTGAAATTTTGAAAATAAAAAAATTGAAAAAACGAAAGTTTGAAAATGAAAGTTAGAAAAAAACAACAGTTTGAAAGACAAAAGTTTAAAACTTTTTAACAAAATGTGAATTTGAAATTAAAAGCAAATAGCAGGTTATAAAGTGGGTTAGGGTTGAGGCTATGTGTACGTTTAGGGCTTAGGACCAGTGTTTCGTGTTCAGGGAGCATCGATATTAAGGCTAAAGATGGGCTTAGCTTCAGTGCTAGGTCAGGCTCAGTCTTAGATAGCACACATAGAAAAAGGAAAAACGAGGAGAAATGAAGATATTTCTCCTCATTGTGCTTCCCTTACACCTCCGCTAGGAAGGAGTAAGTTTTAGGCGCTGCCTCAGACTTACGGTTTCTCTGGCAGTGTCAAAAAGCCTTGGATGTTGCTGGGAACACCTCCAGCAGCACCTATTGCACGCCCCGCTTTAACACAGAAAACAGCGGTAAAGGGAACGATATTTACAAGGCAGCATTGAGCCCAAAAAAGTGGCTTAGTGCTGTCTCGTAAATATGGAGAAGGCTCCTGTGTCACGGAACGTCACAAAAAGTGACCCTGCTTCTTCCTCTTGGCTTTTGTTCCTTTCAATGCCATCCTCTTCAGCCACTAAATTCCGCTCCTGTTCCAGTGGTGCACACCTGCAGCTGTTTGACCTGATCGTGCTTTCCGCGCTGTGTTCCTAAAGCTGGCCTTCTGCTCCTGTGCCATCCTCTCTGCTCATGCTATCCTCTGCTCCTGTACCATCCTGTCTGCTCCTGTACATGATCTGCCTTGGGTTTTTGCGACTGCATAACGCTCCGGCCCGTGCCCTTTGCTCCTGGGTCTGTGACGTGGACTAAGGGAAAGGGATGCAGTGTCTGCTGGTGACTCCACCAGCAGGCGCAGCAGTAAAACAATCCACTGCTACCAGAAGCTACACCAACAAGATGGCGCTGCCCTGGCTCTAGAAGCATAAACGATCGACAAATTGACACCTAGAGCTTGTAAATGGCTTGCATTGATCCTCCCACCAGGTGCCTTACAGATGCGTTCACTGTCGATAGGTGTTTTTTACACAGATAATCATTGTTACAAACCAATTTTTTTCTCTCTTTTTCCTTTGTGACCAATCTTACTCCACTCTGGACTACTTCAGCATGACCGACGATGAGCATCTTAGCTTGCGGCAACAGCGGCTGGACATTCAGGTATCTAGTTGTGTATATCTACAATACTCTGATGTCCCTCTGGCCTGGTACTACACTGTGTGTATGTCTACAATACTCTGGTGTCCCTCTGGCTTGGTACAGCACTGTGTGTATATCTACAATGCACAGGTGTTCCTCGGGCCTGGTACTGCACTGTGTGTATTTCTACAGTACTCTGGTGTCCCTCTGGCCTGGTACAGCACTGTGTGTATATCTACAATGCACTGGTGTTTCCCCGGGCCTGGTACTGCACTGTATGTATTTCTACAGTACTCTGGCGTCCCTCAGGCCTGGTACTGCACCGTGTGTATGTCTACAGTACTCTGGTGTCCCTCAGGCCTGGTACTGCACCATGTGTATGTCTACAGTACTCTGGTGTCCCTCAGGCCTGTTACTCTTCTGTGCGTATGTCTACAATACTCTGGTGTCCCTCAGGCCTGTTACTGCTCTGTGTGTATGTCTACAATACACGGGTATCCTTCAGGCCTGGTACTGCACGGTGTGTATGTCTACAGTACTCTGGTGTCCCTCAGGCTATTAGTGCTCTGTGTGTATGTCTACAATACTCTGGTGTCCCTCAGGCCTGGTACTGCTCTGTGTGTATGTCTACAGTAGTCTGGTGTCCCTCTGGCCTGTTACTGCTCTGTGTGTATGTCTACAATACGTTGGTGTCCTTCAGGCCTGGTACTGCACCGTGTGTATGTCTACAGTACTCTGATGTCCCTCAGGCCTGTTACTACTCTGTGTGTATGTCTACAATACTCTGGTGTCTCTCAGGCCTGTTACTACTCTGCGTGTATGTCTACAATACTCCCTCAGGCCTGTTACTGCTTTGTGTTTATGTCTACAATACGCTGGTGTCCTTCAGGCATGGTAGTGCACAGTGTGTATGTCTACAGTACTCTGGTGTCCCTCAGGCTGTTAGTGCTCTGTGTGTATGTCTACAATACTCTGGTGTCCCTCAGGCCTGGTACTGCTCTGTGTGTACGTCTACAGTAGTCTGATGTCCCTCAGGCCTGTTACTGCTCTGTGTGTATGTCTACAATACGTTGGTGTCCCTCAGGCCTGTTACTGCTCTGTGTGTATGTCTACAATATGTTGGTGTCCTTCAGGCCTGGTACTGCTCTGTGTGTATGTCTACAGTACTCGGGTGTCCCTCAGGCCTGTTACTGCTCTGTGTGTATGTCTACAGTACTCTGATGTCCCTCAGGCCTGTTACTACTCTGTGTGTATGTCTACAATACTCTGGTGTCTCTCAGGCCTGTTACTACTCTGTGTGTATGTCTACAATACTCCCTCAGGCCTGTTACTGCTTTGTGTTTATGTCTACAATACGCTGGTGTCCTTCAGGCATGGTAGTGCACAGTGTGTATGTCTACAGTACTCTGGTGTCCCTCAGGCTGTTAGTGCTCTGTGTGTATGTCTACAATACTCTGGTGTCCCTCAGGCCTGGTACTGCTCTGTGTGTATGTCTACAGTAGTCTGGTGTCCCTCAGGCCTGTTACTGCTCTGTGTGAATGTCTAGAATGATCTTCTATAGTCATACTCAGTGGCGTAGCTTCGGGTGCAGGGGGGGAGGGTTTACACGCCAATAAAAATGTATCCTTTAGTAAATAGTCGGGTACAAGTGCTTTAAGTATGGTGTCCTTCGGATGTCACATACAGACAAAGACACGCGCACACACACACGTCTCAAAATGTTAGTTTGTTCAAAAAAAGGTTGTATTTGAAGTACTCCTAACGCACTGCCCCTTAAGTCCCTCTTGACCTGCTTATCATGTCATGTACATTCACAAGATACTCCAGCGTGATTGTTGGAAAATCGGAAGAACTCCCGTCCTCGTCCCCCGCAATGTCAGCGTGTGTACTGTCGGGGCAACAAGTGAGGGAGTCTGCAGTTTCATGGCTGTCCGTGTCTGGGTCAGCTGATTCTGAGTGGACAGTGTCAGAGTGGTGAACAGTATAATTGTGGACAGTATCAAGGTGGGCAGTGGCATGGGGGAAGTGGCAGGGTTGGAAGGGTCAAGCAAGAAAGTGGAAAGTTAGACTCCATGATAAGATATGCATGGCTGGGTTTCATTCAGCCCACACACTCAGCAGGCAACAGGCTGCCGCCTGCACCTCCCTAGGATGAGAAATTTGGTGACCAGGCATTCTAGATTTGCCGAGACAGTCCCGGTTTCCCACCAACTGTCCAGGCAGTTTTCAGGAAATTTAGCTTATGTTGTGGTTTTTAGGTCTCAGAGACCAAGCGCTGGAGCGCGCATGCGCTATTCGCTCTGTGAGGCTTATTGTGATCAATACGCTTTCAGAAGGGGACTTGAAGCTCCGCTCCTTCTCATTGGTTTAAGTTATAGTTCAGGCTAAATGCTGGCTTTCTATTGTGAAGGAGGCTTTTTAGTCCCTCCTTGTTACTGCCATGTCTCCTTTTGGCCCGCCCACCCAGACTCGATCCTTTACTTGCGGTGGGATACTGTGTTCTTTAATTAGTGGGTGAGCGCTTTCTTTTTGTCATTCCGGCTGCAAAGCGCGATGCTCTAAGTTGTATTTTTTTTTTAATTACTGACAGACCTGTGCTCGCAAAAGACCAATAGATGCCTTCTATTCACACCCCGCCATTGGACTCCTCCGCCCACACTGGTACGGGCTGCCCCAGCCCTCCTCGGGCAGTCTTGCTCTGTAAGCACCCAGTGTACTGAGTGGTCAGCCACATGCCCCCGCGGCTCCCAGCCCGTCAGGTGAACCGTCTGTGCAAGGCTCGGCGGCAGCCGATGGACGAGCGGTGACCCTGGCTTTGCCCGGTCAGACCCAATCTCCAATCTTGCTGCCCCCGTCCAACCCTGTTACTGTGTGAATTACAATATTTTATTCAAGTTCAGTGGTTGTGTTGAAGCTGGAGCAGTACAGGGCCATGCAAACCCCACTTCACATTGTTGCCCCATGGAGGGCCAGCCAGAGTCCTTTAGGGATTGACAAGTTCAGCGGAAGTGGAAGACTTCAGTCCGCAGTGTGATTGCTGTGTCATTGGTAACCAGAAAAGTATGGCAGTCAATGTCGAGTTCCAAGGTGAGTGTCGCTAAGTGTATCAGGGGACAGTGGAAGGTGTTATTCCAGGGCATGATGCAGAGTGCGGAAGCAAGCTGAAACCAGCCATATGGCGGAGATGAATGCTACCACTTCATTCTGAGCACAAAGCTGGATTTGTCATCATCATTGTCCTCTGATGTGTCAGGTGCCGCACATGTTGGTGGTGGTGTTCTGTCTACATCACTGTGTAGCAGTGACACATAAGGAGCCGGAGGTAGAATGTCTCCCGCACTGTGTGGCACTGACACTTCAGGGAGAGGAGATGTGGATGGAGTGGTAGCAGCAGCATTCATCTGCGCCAGGCCTTGTGGTGGCAATGCCATGAAGAGGATCTGTAGGGCATGGAAGATCCCAGCTACATCTCGCTGGTGTGCAGGCGTGGCAAACATTGTTTCTGCCTGCATCCACTCCAAGCTCTTCATCATTCTCCTTATGTGTCCCAACTCCCGGCTGACATCGCTGGAGCCACTCTGACTAGACAGTTGTTCTTGGCTCATAGTCATGACTCCAGCGGTGTCAGCCATGGATTGTTGGAGAGCATGGAGCGGACAGTGGGTGTCCATTAGGGGCTGTAAGTGGTCCCTGATGGGACTTGGACACCCACTTATGGCATTTAGTTTGGCTGCCATGAGGTCAAACCCCACCCGCCCCTGATCAGCCATTGTCTCCTGGAACCGTAACACATGGCGTTGGAATGCCATGTGTTGGTTGTGGGGGTCCTGGTAGACAGCCATGGTGGTGGGTGCTTCCTGCTGTGTGGTCTGTACAGGGGGGGGGGGCTCCTGGATGCAGCTGGGCTCCCCTGCCCCTGGGGTGGGGTGCCAGAGCTGTCCATGAGCTGTTGAAGGGCATCGGTGTCGATGTTGGGGAGGTCCTCTTCATCATCAGTGCTGTGTTTTTGGGTCTGCCCTGCAGGAGGTGTTGATTGTCCCTCTGCAATGTGAAAGGGAGATGCATATTGACATTGTGTTCACATGTATGTTCACGCATTGTACAAGTTTACTAACAGACTGCATGGCAATGTACATTGTGACTGTTTGTGAGGAGATGCCTATTTGATGCGGGACAGTTAGTTGACATTTTTACACCATCAGGGATGTGAGGTTGTGCTTGTACATTGTCATCTCACAGTTTCCTGCTATGCCAAATGCGAATGGCCATTTTCTGCACACAAGCGGCAGCAGTTGTGTCCTCTGTTCTGTTGTGAAAGTGTTGCAGTTTGTACCACATTGTTGACAATGTTGAGGTGCTCGGATTCTTTTGTGTGTGTGCTGCATTGTGGGGGGCGTTGCCCCTTTAGCTTTGATTTTGCGGGCCCTTATCCCTTTCAGGCAGTGTGCCTTTCACTTCTGTGCTTATACAGTGCTGAGATGTTGCAGACTTGGGTAAATTGGGCTCTTGGTCGGAGGTGTGACTCTTGGGCATGGTTTGTCCGCAGATGTGCTATACTTAATTGTGCATGTGTGCCATTGTGCCCATCTGCCCCCGTCCCCACAGTCCCTGGTCGTTACTCACCCAGTTGCTGTTAGCTCAGGTCCTGTTGCGTAGTGTCTGGTCCCCCAACTCCTGCCACCGTCTCCCCAGTGATGGTCCCAGGCTGGTCTTCCATGGGGCTTGTGGGGTTCTGGTTGTCCTCTGTGCTTGCTCCGGCTACCTCCATGGTGTTTCGCAGTTGTATGTGTTTTGTTTGTGTTTTTGCTGCAGTTTTTATATTGATTTTTTCCCCGCTTAACTGGTGGGACTTGCAGGCGTGGCACTGCTTATCGCTGTATTTTTATCGCTGTTGGACCCATCGCAGCTTTTTTCACGTTCAGGTATAGATTTTTATCGCCATCCCAGTGATTTTATTGCGGACATTTGACGCGTAATCGGGAATCTGTCGCATGTTACTGCCATGTTCTGAATAGGAAGTTAACACAGAGTTATTTTCCCACGATAGGCGGCGATATGAAACATTGCGCTAACCTATTTTGGCGATGATTATCGCACGTTCTTGAGAATATCTCCCTAGTCATTTACAACGCCATTTACAACGCTAATAGCTCTAACGTAAGCAAATGCTAGACCTATTGCATTTCCAATGCTTGTTAGAAATGGTCGACATAAAACGGTGGGAGGTGCCTTTTTGTGTATTCCAAAGCAGGAATAGTTAAAAGCTGTTTAAAGAAAGCTATTTAATTAGCAGGCATGATACTGGCTTTAAAAATTATTCTTTTTTATTTTCTCACTGCCTCTTCTGTAATCCTGTGCTGCAGAGTGCTGACATTCTATGCGCTTGGATTAAAAAAAATCATAGTCCTTCATCTATTTTTGTGAAATGACCTGTTTTGGGGCTTTAAAATTCTGGTCACCCTAATGAGAAATGGCATTCACTGCTGGGATGCTGCAATTGTGAGGGTTAAGGTGAGAGACTTGAAATGGCCTCAGGCGGCATTTTCCAAATGGTGTCATTGAATATATGCGAAGAAGCTGGATGTATCACAGCCTTGCAAAGAGAGAGAGAGAGAGAGAGAGAGAGAGTTGGCTGTCGGATTTCACCAGGATTATTATTACATACACAGAGACAAAAACGCACACACACTCTCCCGCTGTTTTTAAGGTCCTCAAAAATATGTATTTTTCGAAATGCTGTATTTTTCCTCACTTAGGGGTCTATTATGATGTAGGACGGATCGCCACCGCCCGCATGGCGGTGGTGATCCGCTCTACGTCAGACCCCGCCCGCCACCCATTTCCCCCCCTGCCATATTAGTATGGCGGGGGGACCCCGGTGGACGGAAAGACCGTCTGCCGGTTTTCCGCCGATCGACCAGTCGACCAGGTGGAAAAGGGGCTGGATATGTTGGCGGTGTCTGCTAGACACCGCCATCCATATTAGAATGGGCAGCGGTGCAGGGCTTTCCATGGCGGAGACCCCGCCATGGAAAGCCAGGCAGGTTTTGCTTTCGGGGACCCGTTGCGGGCCCCCATGGTATTGAGAGTGTGGGGGGTGCACATGGGGGGTACCTATGGTACCCCTCTACATTGTCACGGACAAGGTGGCAGGCACCGCGGGGTGCCTGTGACCTTGTGCATGACAATGCACAACGTGCATTCCCAGCATTGTGGCGGGCAGTGCTGTGAGCACCGTCCGCCACAATGCTGGGAATAGAGGATGCCACCGCCATGGTGGCGGTGGCATCCTAATCGCCAGTGCGGGAACGCCGCACCACTGGCGGCCGGTCCCAGCACCGCTAGGGTGGTGGGCGGGCGAAAGTCCGCCCACCATCCTAATCGGCCCCTTAGTTCTCCAACCAATCCACATTTCTCTCCCTTTACACTGCCCATTAAGCCCCTCTCGTGCGCCCTGCTGGTCGTACAATGTATTTTAACATTATATGCCACCGTGATTGTTGGAAAATCTGAGCCTCACACCCCCAATCTTACTGACCAAGTTACGCCCTGCCTGCCCCCCCCACTCCATGCCTTAAAGGTTCCAGATATTACACAGACGCAGCACTGCTCTTGGTGTCTAGAAACGATCAGATATCTTCCAGAACCAGTGCTTAATTTGTAAAAAATATGTGTCAGAGCCCTCGTCAGCAGGCAATTGCAGCCTGAACCATGCATTGCCCTTGCCTGCGCTGCCAATGACAGTACCAACATAACTACTAACCACCCCCCTCCTAAAAGTGTACTAAGTCATTGTATTCCATATCATTTAGTGCTATAAGAATGACTTGGGCAGCAGGTATTAGTCATTTTTATTGTATATTGAACGCATAAACAACTATTATTGTCCTCATCTCTAAATTAGATATACAGTGCCATGTGGCAGCTGTCGTAAGTGCCGGTACTGACAATTATGTGCCAGTGCTGAACACAAATTAAGCACTGTCCAGAACACTCATTGCTCTGTAAGGATCCAGGTAGCTCTGTAATCATCCACGACAGGCAGGATCCGGCCTCTCCCGGGCCTGCCCTCGCAGTGTGCATCATGGCCTGGTGATTTCCACCTTGGCAAGAACCAACTAAGGATCTGATGTAGAGTTTGGCATGAGGGTTCCTCTGGCATAAACTTGATGGCTATCCCACCCACCTCATTACAAGTGCATCATATTTTATGGCACATGTATAGATGCAGAAAGGATATCTGTCACATTAGTCACAGAGTAACCCGTCCTCCAAAATGAGAGTGGCAGTGGCTCTGTTGGGTGTCTCCACGTCTGACCTCTGACCTGGAACTCCTCGACCAGTCTTGTGATGACTGCATGGTACTAGCAGCCGTAACAGCAGGGGCAGAGGGAGGTGCAATGCCTCCCTCTGGATGTCTTGCATTGTTGAGTCTATCACGGCTGGCTAGCTTGTGGGCGTGCTGCCCTTCTGGTGTCGACTTTGACACATTCTTCGGTGTCAGCAGCCATTTTCCTTGTGCTCTGCACAGTCCTTTTAATTCAGTAGCAGAAATTCTTTCATTTTGTAGCCTAACTCCCTTCTATATGGTTGCTGGGTGTGCACGATTTTATGTTTTCTAAACAGCCAGTAGGTCTTATTTGTGCTCAATAACATAGCATAAGTTAAAGCATAAGTTTCCAATTCTAGCCGTGATACTGCTCTTTAACCTTTTAATGAGGTGTCAACATTGTCGCAGTTCGTGCAACTAAGGGGCAGCCAGATATAAAAGGTTATCCAGAACCCAACAGCTTGGCATCGAGTTTCCACAGTCTTTTTCACAGAAAAGGTGGATCAAAAATGTGCTTTCCTGGTAAAATAGCTCAGCAGGTTAGACACTTGCTGCACAGACTGAGTTTATTCTGCGGGTCGAAGAAAATGCCAACTCCTTTTAAGGTATATTGACAAGCCTTGAATTAGCACAATTCAACACTGCCCTTGACAGTGACG
This sequence comes from Triturus cristatus, assembly GCF_964204655.1. NCBI lineage: Eukaryota > Metazoa > Chordata > Amphibia > Caudata > Salamandridae > Triturus > Triturus cristatus. The sequence continues at coordinate 286,347,965 of NC_140590.1, forward strand.
CAAAAAAATAGCAAAAAACTGTAAGTGCAATGAAATGCAATGTAAAATAAGTTATTAAAATGCAAGGCCAAAAATGACGAGATGGCTAATAATTATGGAAACAATCTTTACCAAAATGCACCTTTGCTGCTTGTTTAAATGTTGTAGATATCCTGAATTTCACAATTTAGGGGCTCATTATGATGTTGGGCTGAAAGCCTCTGCCCGACAGTCGGAAAGTTCCCGACCACGTCAGACCCTTCTGACCAACTCGGTTGGTTTACAATCCGACTGCCCGATTACGATGTTCGCAGTCGGAACGTAAACCGGCCAATCATTCCGACTCAGTTCCGACCGACTCGCAGAGTATTCCTGTTGATCGGAACCGCACAGTAACCCCCTATGGACAGTGTTTCCGCCGTCGGGATTACGATGTCGGCTTACAACAGCCTTTCCCTGCCAGCCTTTCAGAGACAGAAAGGCTGTCGGAAAGTGACTTTGGGGGCCCCTGGCAGGGCCCCCTAGCCCTCACGGCCTACGATTGGTGGCCCAAGGGGTACCTAAAATACCCCCCTGTAAAACCCTGCACTGTGTGGCAGGCACCATGGGGTGCCTGCGACATGGTGCAGGGTTTTACATACACACCCCATTTGTCCATAGGAACTTGTGTTATAAATGGGAATCTGACCGAACAGTGTTCAGTTGCATCGTAATCCGGCGGTAGGAACCGCCGACTGCAAGGAGGTCGGTCCTGAATCCGAGAGGTATCAGGCAGAGGCTTTCCGCCAAACATCGTAATGAGCCCCTTAGTGTATAGATGAGACCAGGCCTAGTCCCTATTGTCCAGAGTTACTGAACATGCACCTTAAAGGCCCCTGGCCCACGATGCCTTTACATTTAACAATGGACTCGTTCCTCTAGTAGTGAATGGCTTAGGACCGAGCGGCATATAAAGTGTCAGGAACCTGAAAGAACAGTTGTGGGGACTGAACGGGCAAACACTAGAATTGTAAGTTCAGTATTCAAACACAACTGGATTTATTATTAAGCACACAGACCTTACTTTTCAGATAATTTGGTTGTCTAGAAACAATAAATGCATGAAAACTATATAAGATGAAGAGCTGACTTCAATAAATCTCACAGCTAGATGTGGGTAGTTGAATAAGGCAATTTGACAACGTTTTCAAAATCCTCGGAGTCATTCAAAAACCAGGAGGGATAATGTTTCTTTCGCCTGCTGAAAGTCTCTAGAATGTGCAGGTCTGCCCTCAGTTCAAAGGGAGAGAAGGTTTGCTACAGTACACAATGTCAGGATGGTGTTTTATTTCTCGTGGTGGCAGTGACCAAAACTTAAGTTAAACTCAGACAAAAGTCTAACTTTACTACTCGTAAATGCCCTTTGTGAATACCGAAAGTCGTGAAGTTAGAGTTTCGTCTCAGTTTACCTTTGTAAATCGGTCACTATGTGTTTTTAAGGGTTTAGGCATACGTCACATATCTCATTGCACTGTATATGTCAGTAGAGACCCAGACATCTTTAGAAAGTGGCCCTGCACAGTACTTGTCTATAAGTGTTTAGGTATTTATCAAAGATGGCACAATATTTTGTGTCTCTGTAACAATCCAATTATCTCCCAAATTCAGCAATGCATGTGTCTTAAGGGTCTCACATATATTTAAACATGGCAAAGCATCATGTGTGTCCATACAGATTCATGTACTAACCTGCCAATTGTTCAATACATACTTGCAAGCAATCAAAGGGCTGATTATGAGTTTGACGCCATTGCGCTAGTTCTCCACCCAATCAAGGACCACCCGCGGTATTGTTAGTTGAACTCGTGTACGGCGGATGGTCCTTCGCCTTTACCATGGCAGGGCCTGAAAAACAGACACCGCAATGGGAACGGCAAAAAAGTTCCAGCACAGCATCGACTGTGACATCGACTGTGACCTCCATGCTGTGCTTGAACATTGAGAGAGTACAGAAATGGTGTGCCCCCCTGAATGTATCCCCATGGGGGGGGGGGGGCATGTAGGTCCCCTTTGTTCCTGTACAGCCAGCCTTTTCATGGCGGGCTTCAGCCATGAAATGACTGGCAGTGCAGGAACTTGTAATATGCTCAGCGGGACGGCGCCGGTCCCACTGATCATACTACATTGTGGCACCTCCGACTGTTCTGTGGCGCAGCCGTTTGTCCACCGCCACAACGACTTTTGAAGTCATAATGCGGCAGACAGACCACCGCCAGCACAAATCTGGCAGTCTTGCAACCGCCAGACTTGTAATCAGGCCCATAGAATCTACCAGGGCTGTCACTGCACATTGGAACTATTAGGTATGACATACGAGTTGTAACATGGTACAAAGTGTGCAATGAATTATAAAAGACCTGTTATATTTATAATTAGTGTACCTGTCTAGAAGTTAAAAGCAAACACAATTTGATTTGAAACTTACTATCTCTTTCCCCCACTAGCGAACCCTCTTTGAAAAGAAGCAGAGACGGAAAAGACAGGAACCACTCATGGTACAGGCGAACCCTGACTCCAAAGTGAAACCTCGTCGTTGTCGCAAACCTGAGGACCAATGTCTGCTTTTAGACCAGAGTGGCACTCCCAGCATTCCTGAGGGTAAGAGCAAGCCAGACCTCTTCAAAATGCATCTCAGAGAAATGGCCTAGGCTCCTGACAAAAGCATCACCTAAGAAAGGGTGCAGGCGTCTACTGTTGACATCAAATGAGAGAGGACTAATACTGAGGGCTCTTCCCATGAGAGGCAATAGGATCCTAGTGAGGACATCTCCGGAGGGGAGACCTAGGCTCTTAATAAGTACCTCATCTGATAGAAGGCCAAGGTCTTTAATGAGGGCATCACCTGAAAGAGGTTCTAGTGTTCTATTTGTATCTTACATTCATACCGACTGTATCTGCAAGAGTAAGAAGAGGCTCTGAACCCTGTAGAGTGTGCTCACAATGGTAGCTCAGGCTTCTGCTGACTTCGTACCCTCAATAGGAGGAGCCCCAAACTTGTGCTGAAGATTTTTCCAACGGGTAAGCATTTTTCTAGGCTCTTGCGGGGGGAGGGGGGTGCTCTTAAGCGATGGAGGCACCCAGGTTCCTGTTAACAGATGGTCCCCATATCTAGAGATGCCTAGAAGCATACTGAGAATGCTCATAGGATACACAATATTGAGGTTCCTTCTGGTGGCATGTTTTAATGTAGGCTTCCTATTAAGAGAACATTTTAGTCAAAGACCTTGACATATTTCAGGGGTAGAGAGTCCTAGTGTCCTACTATGAGTGCTTCTCACAGGAGACAATTTCACATGTCTGCTGAGAGAATTCCCTATAGTACAGTGGGGCACAGGCTCCTGCTGAGGATAACCTCCAGGATTAGAGAAGCCCAGATCCCTGCTGGCATTGTGGTTCAGGATAGGAAGACCGACCCAGGCTCCTACTATATATAAACCCAATATTAAGAAGATCCTAGTTTCTGCTGAGGGTCTTTCATGGTTTTTCGAGGGCTTCCTCTGAGATCGTCCTCAGGATAAATGGGACATGAGCACCATGCTCCCAGCCTAATGCAAAGGTATTTCCCAAGTTATGAGAGGGCCCGCAATCTCTTCAGGGCCCTTTCACTAGTCTGACGCACTACCACATTCCCAAAAATATATGCAAATTGCAGCAATCTGGGAACATACTTTCTAAATTTGAATCCAATTTTACACCTGACAAAGCAAGACAATTGTACTTTTGCATTTGATGGGACTATTTTCTCATGCACATGTTAGCATGATGCTGCCAAACCACTGCATGTCACATGTGTGCTGTGAACTTGTAAAGTCTGACTGTCACAAAGTTATCTCTTATTTGAACTGAGAATTCAGCATACTGTTTGTCACACCATAACATTAAAACATATCACTTCAACACCTGTTTCCATTTACATAGGGCTACCTCAAAGCATCAAAAGATGCCATGACTGCCAGAACAAATTGAATCAAACTGATGGTTTAGCCTAAACCAGAAAAGCTACCCTATGTACACCAATCAGATTAGAAGGAAATGCCCCGTATCAAAGTTTTGTGAAAAATCTCAAAAAACATTCCCCTGCAAATACTTTAACTCACTCGGTAGTGAAATGTGCTCAGCTAAACGAATGCTCTCCTGACGGCATGATAGTATATTTATCAAGAGTGTGCACTTATCATGAAGGGGTTGGTCCAATAACATTTAACAGAATCAGAAACGGTATGCATACATCTGTTGGTGGCTTAGATATGTTTAGAATATTCATCTTTTTTTTCATCCAGTAGACAAATCAGTGGCACCTATTTGGATGCTAGGGTATTAATTCAACAACAGATATATTTATTGAAGGAATTTCATTGGACAATTAATATTATGGATGGTTTCATCCTAGAATTATGAAACTCGAGCCACCTCATAAGCAGCTGGTGGGAATATATTGTATTATTTCTGATGCTAGTGGCTTTTGCCTAGAAATAAGAAATTAGGTAGATATTTAATGGCAGAAGATACTGCCCCTCTACTTTGTTTGCAGTATAAAAAAAACAGTGTCCCTAGTAAAAATGTACATTCCAATGACCTCTGTGGTGCAACCAATTGACACGCGGATATCCCTTTTGTGATTAGCATTAACGAAAGGAGCGATAACATTAATATACTTAATTGCAACATTTTAAGTCATGAAGCATTTCCGTTTGGACAGGCACTGTTGTTTGCATTCAAGGAAATCTTCTAGTCAGGAAACAATAATAAAAGCTGACTTGTTGCTTGCAGCTAAGAAACAGGTTGTCTTGAGAACTACGAAGAAAGAGTCCTGCCCTTTGTTTTTTAAGTTTAGAGTGCAATTGCAGAATGAAGAGTGTGACTATTAACCAGACAACTAGTAGTTAGAAGTTTGACCTGACCTAGTTTTCCATGCATGACACTAAGATTATAGTGTAATTTTTTAATTGCTATAGTTAAAAAGTGTGTTAGTAGTTCTAAAGGACATGAGTCCTTCTCAAGTACTAAGTCCACAACCTTACATCCAAGTGGGAACCAAGTACACTGTTATTCCAAAACAACAGTGATGGATATATTGTGTGCTGAAATATAAATCCAACAGGATATAATGGTAATTATATTTCGGAGGATGGGATATCGATCACTGTTGTGATGGGGTAACCCATCTGCTGAGATCTAAATCATGCTGTATGTTTGTATTTTTATATATATGTATAAAATTGTAGTTTAAGTTGGTTTGTGTTTCTTATGTGAATTATTTTATGTGATTTTAAACAACATATTTTCTATTAGGGTGAGTTAGGTATTGTAGAGGATCATGGTCAGTAGTGTTTTAAGTGCATTAATTTTTTATTATTATTTTAAAACTATTTAACATTGTTTACTTAGTAATACTTTTAAATATTTGTGTTTTAAAAAAACATTTTTGAATTATTTTCTGATATCTTTTACATTTAAATGTACTTACGTACTTTATTATTCAAGATTTTAGGTGTATAGGATTTTTGGGTAGGTAGTGTAATAAATGTTATTTTTTTTCATATTTGCAAATTTTAAAAAGTTTGTAGTTTAATTATTTTTTATAATTAGTATTCTTTTTTGAGTTAATAGTTATTTGGAGGTTTGAATCGATCATTCATTAAATAGTATTTTTAAAATGTTAACAATATTTTAGTGAATTTAATATTTTTGAAATTGTAAAATATAATTATGTCATTACAGTTCGGGTTTGGGTCTTATAGGGGTCTGGGTGGGCAGTGTATTAATGGGCAGTCTATTCATCTTTTTAGTTAATTACATTTTTGAAATTTTGTTTAGGTATTTGTAATTTAGTTTTTTGTTATAATAACGTTTCCTATGTTATTTGTGTTACTTATTGTGTTTGTTGTTGGATTTTAGAGGGTTTTTTGGTGGGTATTATTTGAATTTTACTTAAATTATTTAGATTTAAAAAAAAATATGTAATGATTTTTTTATTTAGATACTTTTTTATTTATTTGGGTTAATTGCTATTGTTTGATTTTGAGTGGGTAGTGTATTAAATTGTGTTAATTTAAATTAAATTTTTATTTTGGATACTAGGGGAGGTCCATTAGGATGACAGGCGGAAAACCATCCAACCGCCATGGTAGCGGGAAAACACCGCCCGCCAGGACCGCGGGAAAACCGCCGGTTCAATTAATATGCTCTGCAGTGGAAATCCGACCGCGGCGGTCGGATAGGTGCGGTTAACATTGTTGCGGGCGGTGCTGCCAGCAGCACTGCTGCGATGTCCAAACAAGCATGTCCTGCATGTCCCTGCACTGTGTTGCAGGCACTGCACAGTGCCTGCCACCTGGTACAGGTACATGTAGGGGGGTACCATGGGTACCCCCCCAGTGCACCCACCTCCCCAACACATTGGGGGTCCGCAATGGAGCCCCGGGGACATTCTCCGCATGCCTTTCCATGCCGGTTCCACCGCGGCGGAAAGCTGGCTACCGCCGGCATCATAATCGGTGGTTTTTGGCCCTGATCCTCCACAATTATAGCGGTCCAGCTCCGCACGCCAGGCAAGCGGGCGGACTGCAACTGCCGCAAAAGTGGCGGGCGGGAAATCACACCGCTGCGGTCACGACTGCAATGCGAATCGGACCGGCGGTGTTCAGGGCTTCGATGGCGGGCGGACGTCCACCGCCGGTCTGGCGGTTGCTACCGCTCGCCCGGCGTAGGACATCTGCCCTCCACCCTAATGGACCCCTTAATTTGTTTATTTTTATACTTTTATATATTGTTTTGTTTGTTGGGTTTTATAGTGGTTGTTTAGGAGTTGTACTAAATTTATAGTTTTAACTCCTTCCGTGCTCATGACGGAACCACGCCGTCATGAGCCATGGTTGCCGTGTGCTCATGACGGAGTGGTTCCGTCATGCTGCGGCCGTTGGCGGCCGCGCCGCCCACGCGGCGCTAATTCCCCGCCTGTGCGGGCGATTAGCGCTGTGGGCGGAGTCATGACGGAACCACTCCGTCATGAGCACAGCCCAACCGTGGCTCATGACGGCGTGGCTCCGTCATGAGCACCGGGCCACCGCGCTGCCCCCCCCCCGCACCTCCCAGCGCTGCGGCGGAATTTCCGCCGCAGCGAAGGGGTTAAAATGTACACACATTTTATATTGTTTTGTTTTATAGGCCTTACAGGAGGTGTGGTTTGGCTGTGGCACCAGATTACTATTTACTGTTTAGAGCACAGGAGTGGATGTTGCACCAGGGTACTGATACATCTTTTGGGTGGAAGGATGGGTATTGTACAAAGTTAGTGATTAGTTTTTAGGGTGCAGGTGTGGGTATTCCATAAGAATACTACTGAGTTTTTATGGTGCAGGGACGGCTATTGCACTGGATTACTAATTTGTATTTAGGGCACAGGGATGAATGTTGCACTGGGTTACTAAGCACATTTTTAGGGAGTACAGATGCACCAGGTTACTAATTAGATTTTAGGGTGCTGCTGTGGTTCTTGCACCGGGGTACAATTAGCTTATAGGGCGCAGTAATGGATGTTGCACCACTTTAATAACTAGATTTTAAAGCAAAGGCATGTGTAGTGGTAGTAGGCTCAGAGATGGATAGAGGTAGTAAGGGGTTTTTAATGCTCAGAGGTGGGTATTGTTGAGGGGTTCAGGGGTGTCTGAGGAGGGATAATCATTGAGATAGAAAAACCTATATGTATATTTTTTCTAATTCAGTCTATATTCCACAGTTAATGATGTTTCCCCACCAAATATGTAAATGTATTGAAAAAATATATAGTTTGTTTTTCATCATCATTTTTGTATATTTTAAATACATTTATATTTTAAATATTTAAACACATTTGTAAGTATTTGTTTTATATATAGGTGTTTTAAAAAATATTTTACATTTTTTAATATAATATATTTGTGTGTATTTAAATATGTTTATTTCCATGCAAATATACGTTTTATAGAGTAATAAGAGTATTCATTCATTTCAATTTCATAATATATTTGATAAAAAATGTAAATATTTGTGAAGTTGAAAACTAATTTTAATTAAGTTAAGTAAAATGTTTTTTAAAATATTGTTTATCAAGACTGTATATTGGTTTTCAATATTTGATTATTTTTTAAGTTAAGTTTAAAAGCCTATATCAGTGATACTCAAAGTACGGCCTGGGGGCCGCATGCAGGTCTCCTGACCTTTATGTGCGGCCCTCTGTTCAACAGCAGCATTGGGCTGCTGTTTACCCGACAGAGCACTAACATTAAAATATGCTACATAAACAAGCAAGAGTTTACTTAAATGTTAATTGCAGTTAAAGATAGGAATTAACTAAAAAGTCCCGAACTGCTTAACTTTAGGAAAACTTTAGTTTACAAAGACATCTTACAGCAAGCATGTAAAAATATGATAAAGTATCTCCAAGATTCAAAAAGTGCATTTCATTAACATGCAGAACCTTTCACCTTAGTAAATCAGATTGTATCAGTGCATTGAAAAGTAGTTTTTTTTAACAAAACAATAGTTTTCAAACATGAATTTAGAAACATTCATGCTTTCCTACCAGCCTGGCAACAATACCAGTAGTGAACTAAAAGGCAAGTCAGTTGCAATAATACAAGAACAACATTATAGTATATTAAATGAATCACAGAAGAAGTTTTTGCAGAGTGCACATTCTGAAATCATGTATTTTAAGGGTCCTCATATATGTGAAAATGAAGGAAAATGAGGAAAATAAAAATAAAACAACTGTCCAGGATAACACAATTTAGTCAAGCAGGAAAGTCAGTATTGTTACCCAGTTTTCTGTTTCCACATTGTGCAATACAATTCAGCCAGTAGATATACATGCTTCACTTCCCCTACACCACCTTTTCCCTCCCTCCACACCTTACCCCCTGCTGGTATCTGTGGGGCCCTCGGTCACACCAGCAAACAAACATTATGGCCCCTGTGAAAATGTTTGCGAGTACCCATGGTCTATATTATCCTTTATCTATTTTCTTAGTTCAGATATTTTAAAAATGTAGCTATTTTTGTATAACGATATGTTGGATTCGATAATTTGGCTATTTTAATAGTACAGCCCAGTAAGTCACTGTCCAATCAGTGGTTTATCTTATAAAATGAAAAAAAGTATTAACCATACATTCCTCACTACTAAAATTACTTTATATATATATATATATATATATATATATATATATATATATATATATATATATATATATATATATATATATATATATATATATATATTCAGCTACCAAGTGCTATCTTCTCATTAATATTAGATAAACTGATACGGAACCTCCCCGTGAGTGCTGAACTTTGTTGTAAGACAAGGACTTAGTTGGGAAGCGTTGATATTCAAAACGCGGGACACCGCCGCGTAACAGCACCCGCCTGCGAGTGCCTTGGCTCATCTGGTGTAACTTGGTAGCTGAATCTATATCCAGGGCACCACTCCAGGACACTGCAGTCGCATATGCATGCATAAGTGAGAATTGGACATCAAGCACGGACCGGCTTTCCGAGTGATTTCAGCGGGACCGGGTAAGCCGTGCGACTTAACTTTTTCAATTCTTCTATCAACTGCATTACGAGTCTGGTGTAAGGCATGTGGGAGGACATATCGTGGGAAGAACGGACGGTCTTCCCTTAGCAGATTACAAACAATGTTTGATGAAACAGACCGCCGCGAGGCAGCGCGTGACATTTTTAAAAAAACTACAACAAAGACAACGGCGGGCTCTGAGGATGTATTAAATGAGCCAAATACCCGCAAAACTCTACGCATACTGTTTCCCAAACTTGAAAGGCTCTATGAAAGGGAGATGAGAAAGTGGTGGGAAGCCACCTCCCTCCAAAATTACATGGATGTGGATAGGGTGCCAAGGGGCCTACGTATCTACACTGTGCCCGCCTATGAGAACCCGGATCCACATCTTTTAGAAGAATGGGCTGAATACACAGCAGCATCCTGCAAAGGTATGCTGGCCATTCTGGTTAAATTTGCATGGAGCGACAGAGAGAAAGTATTGGCGGAGATTGCAAGTTTGGAAAAAGAAATAGCCAGTGACGCCGATAAATTCAAACAAGAAGAACTAAAAGAAGAAATGAGGAAACGGTTACACAAATATGAACTAACGATACGGCAACGCAAGCAGGATAAATTTGAGCGTGATGAACGAGATTATGCTCAGGGAAGGATTCTGACTTTCGCTAAGAAATTCGATGAACCCCGTAAAGAATTCTACAAAAAGAAACCTCCTGTACCCACGGAAAGAATTGAAACCTCCGAATCAGAAATCACGGAGAGTGAGTTATCAGGAGAGGAAACGACTGCCCCGCATAGTGATCAAACAAAAACTCCTTTTCATCTGTAGTTCAATCTCATCCGTCAAACCTGGCTCAGAGGTGGGAAGAGCAAGCCACCCGAAAACGAAGACGGACAAGGAGAGGTGGCTGGTGGCGGACGAGGCAGAGGAAGGGGATCTCGATCAAAACGCAGCAACAGGGGCAAAAGATGGTAGAAGATGTGGACGACCTTACCATCATCAACCTCACACCACGAGTATTGACAGAAGCGGAAGAATCTGCCCTTAAATTGGGACTGTCATTTTGTTACAATGATCGTATGGAATACACACAGACGAGAATAGATCTGTTTAAATTTATACGTAAAATCAAACTACATAAATTTTTCAAACTCAAACCATCGATAACTGAAGCAAGGAGACTCAAACAAAAATTCCATCAAAAAAGAGACTGATATCTTAACGGCTCAGGATCTGAGCATGCTTGAGATGCTTGAAGAGTTGCGAGGAGAAGAAGAGGGGAGGAGCAGTCAGAGCAGAGATTTAGTTCTGAGAGCATGCCGGGTGGGCATCGAACAGGAAACACCAGTTACCACCTTCAAGCCTCCTTCACTCTTCAATCCGCAAACGCCATACGATGCGATTGATTCTTTTTCTGACGCTGTACTACAGGACCTCCTGAAATTTAGAACTAAGGCCATATCATACAAGCCTAAACAGACAAATCTGACTGATGAACAAGAAATGATCCTTAGAGATTTAGCAATGGATGACCAAATAATCTGTAAACCTTCAGATAAAGGAGGAAACATAGTACTACTTACCAGAGAACAATATTGTCGTGAAACCTATCGTCAGTTAAATGACATCAGATACTATGAAAAAACGAACAAGGAACAATACCATGAAAGTCTCACTCTGTACCATAACCTCATTTCTAAATGGCGTGACAAAGGGATGTTGGACACTAATGAATTTCTCTTCCTGCGTAACAGTGACCCAGTGACACCAACGTTTTACCAACTACCAAAAAGAAAATTCATAAGGACAAAGTTGATCCACCAGGGAGGCCGATAGTCTCCTCTAAAGGAGGTCTCACAGAAAACATGTCCACTTACAAAGATGGTTTTCTTTATCAACTGGTTACACAACTTGCATCTTATGTTAAAGACACTAAAGACATCATCATTCAATTGACTGATATTCAATGGGAACCCACTTTTTTATTAATTGCCCTAGATATTACTAGTCTGTATACCTGCATTGACCACAGTCAGGATTTAGAGGCAATGAAATATTTCCTCAACAAGAGATCCCTGAAATTCACAACAACATGCTGATTGAATTTATTCAATTTTGTTTATTTAATACATTTTTTTTATTTCAGGGCCAGCTATACAGACAGATCTTGGGGACAGCTATGGGCACCTGCTTCGCCCCCAGCTATGCAAATCTTTTCGTAGGCTGGTGGGAGGAGCAGGTGGCCCTTAGCAATGAGAGAAAACAATGGGCGGAACATGTAGTTGTCTGGCACCGCTACATTGACGACCTTCTCCTAGTTTGGAGAGGATCGGTCGAACAGGCGGAGGACTTCATATGTGAACTTAACAGTAATGATCTTAATCTTAGGTTCACACATGAAATCAGTTCCACCACAGTCAATTATTTAGATCTCAAGGTCTACGTGAGAGATGGAAGTCTTGAGACTGAATTATATCGGAAATCAACTGCCGGCAATTCCATCTTACAGTAACCATCCTCCCAAACTCATTAACAGTATACCTTACGGAGAGCTTCTCCATCTCAAGCGCAACTGCTCTAGAGAGGCGGATTTCAAAACTGTTGCTGCGAAATGTATTACAAGATTTCAAGCAAGGGGCTACAATCAGGAAGTGCTGACATCTGCACTCCACAAAGTGGAAAGAATCCCTAGAAAAGAACTTTTAACTAAAAAATATGCCAATGCAGTTGAGAAAAAGAAAAAAAGCAATGAGGCTAGTAAATTCCGCATGATTACAACCTTTTCGGATGATGCTAATGTCCTCAGGAGAATGATGCAAAGAAATTGGCATATTCTCCAGACGGATTCTGTGATAGGCAAAGATATTCCAGAGGTGCCACTAATAACATTTCGTAAATCTCGATCACTGAAAGATAAATTGGTCCAGAGTCATTTGTCATCTATCACACAGACAAGAGGTACACTCAAAGATATGAAAGGATTTTTCCCATGCGGAAAATGTAGGGCCTGTACCAACAGTAAAAAAATTCTGAGCTACAACATCGAGGGAGTGAAAAAACCCAAAAGGATAGATACATTTATCACATGTTCTACCACACATGTGGTCTACTGTCTGTCATGCCCGTGCGGGCTGAGATATATTGGAAGCACCAACCATAATGTTAAAATGCGCATCCTTGAACATCAGCGCGCCATAATGAACAAAGATGGCAACTATCCAGTGGCTAGACACTTTGCCCTTAAACATCAGAGTAACAGGGAGCTGCTACAATATTTTGGGCTGGACCATGTACCTATAAATCCTAGGGGCGGAGATAGAGTACAAAGACTACGGCGACTGGAGTCCCGTTATATAATAGATTTACATACTAAAGCGCCTTATGGTCTTAACAGTGGAGAGGAATTAGCTGTACATCTTGGAAGGTAAATCAGGATACATCTAATATACATCCCCATGTCACGTGGCTATATGCCACAATTTCCAACTTTTACACTTCTCCTGTTTTGCGGGAATTTTGACTTGCTTTTCCGACAGCGTTAAGTTTCCTTATCGCACGTATCCACATTAGTATAGCAATGAAGCATTAAGTCAAATACATGTCGTTATTGAGGGTAATGGAATGCCGATACACGGCCAAATGTGAGAGTATCCTCATCTTTTGCATATTAACAGTAATTAATCCCTTAATATCTAATATTAATGAGAAGATAGCAACCAATAATGGTGCCAATAGTTGGCGGGATTCTGGACAACCAATTGCCGATACACGGCAGAATTTGATGGGGTTTCGATACTACAATCTGTAGGGCTGTTATGCAATTTAACCAACATGTGTAAATTGGCGCTTATACCCTTATAGAAGGTGATGAGAGCAGAATGCGATACAGTGTTTTTTATACTTGCTGCTATGAGGAGCTGGATGTTATCGGTGAAAATACGCTGTCTGGACATTGATGAATAATACTGTGTTACAATGTAAATAGTTCGCATGTTGTACATACCGTTGTAAGATGGCCGCCGTAAAATAGCATTTCACTAAGGCATGCACGCCCGTCATCTGTTTTGTTACGGCGGAAGTGATGTCAATTAATTTGGTTTTTAAATGTCCGCGCGCGGCGTCTGTAATTCGACACTGAAGAAGGAATTTCCGAAACGCGTCTGTCTGCTGTTTTGTTTATCTGTTGAGTAAAGATAAACTGATACGGAACCTTCCCGTGAGTGCTGAACTTTGTTGTAAGACAAAGACTTAGTTGGGAAGCGTTGATATATATATATATATATATATATATATATATATATATATATATATATATATATATATATATTATCTACTGGCGGTTGCCAGTAGATAGTTATAGTTAGGACCGAGCTCCCATAGGAAATCTGAAAATTCGATTTTGAATAACTTTGGCGCCGGTTGACGAATCCTCGCAAAATTTTCAAAACTAATGGGGCGCTCCGCTCAGCTCCTACCCTGAAAGTCTCGGGGTGATTCGTCAAGCGGGGGCTGAGAAAAAAGGGGGGTCCCAAAACACGTTTTCCCCATGCATTTTCCCATAGGACCTTTAGTCGAAGGTACAGCCCGAACGGCTGAACAGAATTACTTGAAATTTGGCAAAGAGGTAGTCCTCAGGTCAGGGATGTGCCTTTTGCATATATGGTGTCAATCTGTTCAGTAGTTTCTGAGAAAATTGCAGTTAAAAGTACATAAATATCTATAGGCGCGCACCGTGCACGCACGGTGCCGTGCGCGAGCGTAATTCTGATTGGTGGTTAGATGTCAGTCAACATTCGAATCGGTCGAAATCAGGAAGTGTCGGACGCCATTTTGTGTGTGGCAGTGAAAAACAAAGGTGGAGAACGTGAAAAGGGGGGCAGGGTAGAGAGTTCCTGACCCCCTAGCCTTTGTCAGGGGTTCCCGGATGGACCCCGAGGTCTGAAAAAAACTTTTTTTTTTTTTTAAAAATCGCGGGGTGCGCGCACCGTGCTAGCACCGTGCGCGCACTGTGCGCGCACCGTGAAAATAACTTTAAAAAAAAAAACCATTTAAAACTGTTTATAAGTTTATAGAAGATATTAACTATGCTGTTCAACTTTATCCAAATTCAAAAAAAACAGAGCTGAGCCATTCCATATTACAGGATACAGTCAATCTATAACTATATACATAGGTAGTTTATTGTAAAATAAATATATAAAAAATATAATAATACGTACATAAATTAGCATTTAAAAAACCTTACAAATTCACTTAAAAAACCATAGGTTTCACACACGTTATAGTTAGGAATTAGCGTTTAAAAAACCTTGCAAATTCACTTAAAAAACCATAGGTTTCACACATGTTATAGTTAGCTGGACATTTCACTCGTAAAAAACCATTGAAATTCCCCCGTTATAGTTAGTTCAGATAACTATAACTCGCGCGACCGCCACTCTTTCACAAGGATGATGTCATGAGCGATGTCACTGACCATGTCATGAGTGATGTAATATGTGACGTCATCAGCAGTGGATTGCGGTCGCGCGAGTTATAGTTATCTGAACTAACTATATCGGGGGAATTTCAATGATTTTTTACGAGTGAAATGTTCAACTAACTATGACGTCCATGAAACCTGTGGTTTTTTCAGTGAATTTCTGAGGTTTTTTAAATGCTAATTTCTAACTATAATTTAATATAATTTAAGTGAATATATATATATATATATATATATATATATATATATATATATATATATATATATATATATATATATATATATATATATATATATATATATATATATATATATATATATATATATATATATATTGTGTACAATCGCCCTAGAGCTTGGGAGGTCACGCAGCAGGGTTTCTGCCATCTTGCAATCATTGCTCCATTCCCCTCGCTGTGCAACAAATCTGCTTCTGTGCCTGAAGCGCTTCGATGCGATAGCATCTTAATCATAGGCATGACAGAACAATGGTTGTAGGAAGTGCTATTTTTATTTTAGTTTTGAAATTAGTCACATGCCTCCAGTGGGCTGTCACTATTTTTCTTTTGTGCATGATGGGACATGTAGTCCATTGCGAGCGTAGTTATTCCCTTAGTAGGGTACTGCACCAGTTCAAAGTTCGTCAATCTGTTACCTTTGTAGGCTCGCAATGGACTACATGTCCCATCATGCACAAAAGAAAAATAGTGACAGCCCACTGGTGGCATGTGACTAATTTCAAAACTAAAATAAAAAGAGCACTTCCTACAACCATTGTTCTGTCATGCCTATGATTAAGATGCTACCGCATCGAAACGCGTCGGGCACAGAAGCAGATCTGTTGCACAGCGTGAGGAACGGAGCAATGATCGCCAGATGGCAGGAACCCTGCTGAGTGACCTCCCAAGCTCTAGGGCGATTGTAAACAAAAAATATATATATATATAATGACCGATGGAAATTCCTAAAGTGACACCCTCCTAACAGTTCACACCCCTAGTGACCTCTGAACCCTAAGACCATACACATACACTAGACACAATATAAAGGAGTACATTTAAAACCACTAAGGATCATACTATCTTCCAATAACATTCATTAATACCTGTAATGATTCTCTGCACTGTGAAATTTGTGTTTGTTCCTGGTGGTGCACTCCAGCCACCGAGAGTAGGTTCATCTTGCTTGCTGGCTTTGCAATTCATGGTGAGCCTGGTGTTTACTTCTCTCCTCCTCTTCATGGGACCTGACTCTTCTCTGGGCGCCTGGTACAGCTCCTGGGACCAGGGTCTTCAATGTCAGCATCCAATGGCCTCCAAGGCAGAGTGCCCTTGTTTGACCACTTGCAGACTTGCAGAATACCTGAGTTTGCAAATGTCAGGCCATCACTCATTCTGTAGATCGCACTCCTGCACAACCAGTCCATAGAAGATCCAGGGGAACACTCTAGGCCCTCCCCAGCAGGTCCATCCCTCTACTCTCCTCCAGGAGCTAGCCTGTAGAAACAAATCCTAGTCCCTGGATTCCAGCTGAAGCCCAAAAGCCCTGGAGTCTATCTATGCAGGAGTCAGGAGTCTTCCCTCTTCCAGCAGTGCATTCCTTTGGCACTTGTTCTCACAGGCCCAGGCTGTTCTAAAAAATGTGGGGCTGGAAAGTTCTAGAAGCTAGGCACCTCTGTCCAATTCCTAACCCTTACTGCGCAGCATTTTGAAAATGTCCAATATGACACCTTCAAGTGGTCCGTTGAAAGAAACACCTTCTATGAAAGCATTTTACCCACCCTTAACTTCCACAGCTACCTGGGCCTTTCCCTCAAAAACTCCACGGGGCAGCAGACCTGTGACTGCCTTCAGAGGTCTGGCCAGCCTTATTTGTTTCTGTGTGGGGTGACCCTCCCCGGGCCAGGAGCAGTTTGAAAAACAATTAGCATATGCAAATTCCATTCCCATTCTTTCCTTTCCCAGGAGCTGGCCTAATTACTGACAAGTGGCCTTATTGTGTGGGAGGCCTTTGATCCTTCAGCTGGACTGCAAAGTAATTAACTTGGCCCACCAGAATGTTTCAAAGGGTCAACTCAAATTAGGAGAGGAGTCAAAGAAAAATAATACATTTCGAAATGCGACAAACAGTGCAAATATGTGAAAATGGAATGTCAGGTCTGGATTTGGGAGCCTGGTTTACCTTGATATTGTGGTCTCTAGGCCTAACTACGGCGCAACGGTAGTTTGGTGCACATTTACCCCTAGTGTATAAGACAGTAAAGAAGTCTATATACTTCAGTGAAGCACTACAGATGTACCAGGGATGTACATAATCATAAATAATCATAAATGCACATTATCACACTATTAATGCCCATTCATGGGGCTTGCGCAGGTCAGCACCAATCCCTGAAGGGTCCCTTCTGTGACATGTTACCTGTGTGCAGACACTAGGCTGAGTTGGACAGTAGACCTACTCACTCAGCCCAGACATGTGACCACACATGTGTGGGCACACGTTCACATGTAACCAGCCAAAAGCCTCCTACTATTTCAGTGCCTAGAAGTTGGACTCCTAGGTGTTTGACAGACTGTTGTCAAACTGGGTTCCTTGCCAAGTGGATCGCTTTGAATCATGACTGGATGCTCAACTTCTGCAATTCTTCAGTGGATGCCACAGATGTATTTCCCCAAGTTGTAGCCAGATCACAAGATATGCATTTCCACTGTCTTCAATTATAACAAGACTGATGGCTCAGGTGAGGACGCAGAAGGCGTTAGTGGTCCTAGTGACACCATTATGGAGGTCACCAGCATGGTTTCCCATTCTTCTGGAACTTCCTTCTAATTTTCCAATCCTACTTCCCCAGAGTCCTCATATTCGGTAGGACATTAATGGCAAATCACACCCACTTTTGGACAGCTCTTCTTCTCTCATCAGGAAGGTGTGTGCAGATTCTACAACCAAATGATATTGTTCAGTGTAGTGTAGATGGTCCCATTGGTGTATGGATCAGAATCTGGATGCCGTAGGGGCAGATATAGTTCACATTCTCAACTTTCTGTCAGAAGGCGGTATGGCATATCCTACAGTCAACAACTTTCAATCCACATTTTTAGGCGGACATGTGCCTAGCAATGGGATTGCGATCGGGAACATCCCTTAGTATGTAGAATTTTGACAGGAATGAGTTTATTGATCCTGAACTAACATACTTGCATCTCTGGGAAAGGAATTTTGTCTTACTCTGTTTAAGTGATTGGCCGGATGATGTATTCTTATCGAGGAAACAGTTATCAGGTAAATTGGCTATGCTTTTATGTCTGATTAAATGCAACAGAGAGTTTCAGATTCAAGCGTCTCGGATAAATCTTCCAGGATGATGATGAATACTCATTTAAAGCTCAGACAGAGATTATGACCAGCGTACAAAGGCAAAACTATGAGCCCACCACCATATGGCCTAAGGAACTTGAAGCCTCTCTGACAGCATAAAGAGAAGTTAGAAACCTAGGAATAAAAATAGATTCAGAACTTTCCTTGATAACACATGCTAACAACATCATGAAGAGTGCCTTCTACACAATTAAAGCACTACGTCGCATATTCACATAACTTGCACACCAACATAAACTGCAAGCCATGCTTTCGACATAATATTCAGTAAAGCTTGATGATGCCAATAGCCTATGTCTTAGTGCACGTGCATCCAATATATGCAAATGCAACTCCTTCAAAATTCTGCAGCAAGACTTCTCCACCTTCAACCAAGATAACACATGACTCTAGTCTTGCAATTGCTCCACTCGTTAATTAGAAGGGCAATGTTTAATGTACTCTGCATTGTTCGCAGACCCCCAAGGAAAAGGAGCAGTATACCTACAACTTAAATTCAAACAACACAAAACAAATAGAACAATGGCTTCATGCTTGCGGCACTTATCATCACACCACCTAACAATAAGAAATCCTTAGGAGTCATTGCTTTCTCAGCACAAGACGCCAAGATTTAGAACTCACTACCAGCCAGCATTACATGCACCCAAGACCATATGCCCTTTGAAAACAGTTAGAATTTTGGCTTTTTCCTAGATAACTGCACCACCTGCATCCCAGCAACAGAGCCCAGAAAACAGCACAATCCTCAGCTTACAAGCCACGAATTGCAGACAACTCAACCAGCAAACTCCTTTCATTATGCAGGTAAGCAAAAAATGGCAGACCTGTGGTTTAAAGTGGCATTATGTAGTTCTGTACTTCCATATATAAGAGTAATGGCCCACAATAATACTAAAACCATAATACGCAATGGTCACCAGACAACTGTAACTTATTCCTATTAAATTCACATAAGACCTAGCTGCTATGAGGGCTGTCCATCACTAGCACCGTACAGCCAAACATTACCAAATGAACCAGGCATGGAATAACTGGAGAGATCTGTCACACATCACTCGACAATTTGGAGGACTTTAAATTTAACTGTTTACTGCAGGTCCTCATTTTCTATAAAATCTGACTACTTCTTTACATCTCACAGAGATTCTCAGATATGGGATTATAATACAAATGTCATCCCAGCAGATCTATCCACTTATCTCTATCTCCAACCATACCAGCTCAAGACCAAAACCGTACACAAAACCATATTGGACAATCCAGTGCAGTAACCAGAAAAGCTCACTATTTCATATGAAATACCATAAAGGGACCTGCAGAGCTGTTTGAACCCACATACTTGCTGAAAACCATAATAATGTGCATCTGTATCTTACACACCATCATCCAACACACTGCTGCTCTGCGTGCCATAACACGATAACTTCACCTCGGTGGTCACCAGGAATGACATTGAAACACTTACCCACAAAAACTCATCCTTCCAACCAAACACTCTACATGGTGTAGTGTGGTACTCATGTAGGCAAGCGCTTCAGCGCCTCACATGGGGTAGTAAGCGCTATATGAATGCTACAATATAATACAATACCCTAGCTGCTCAGTAACGAACCATGGGCCAGATTGATGACTTCATTTTTTGAATTGCAAATTGTGATTTTCTGCGATTCGCAAAATGGAATTTACAACAGTCTGAGACACTGTTTGCAATTCTCAAATTGGTCGCACGGGACCTGCCTCATTATTATTCCTGAGGCAGATGGCAATTTGCGACCCATTGGGAATGGCTGGCACTCACAAGGATGGTGGCCTGCTGGGATTAGCTGACCACCATGTCTGTGACTGCTTTTTTAATAACGCAGTTTAAAAAAAAAATGCAGCTCATTTTCCTTAAAGCCCAGGGATTTCATACTTTTCATCTGGCTAATGGCATCAGCGATCTCCTGTTTCGTCAGCTCAGTGTCCATAGAGTGGCTCACTTCTCTGAATAGTGTTGGTGTTGGTATCTCCATGACAGTCTTCCAGGCTATGTGCAGGGGTCACCCCTATAGTCCCGTAGAGCTCCGTAAGGTGATTGTAAAGGCTTGCGCAATGGTGCCCGGGGTTTCGGCCACCCCATCCTCTCCCAGAGAGATGGTGGGGATCCATCACTGGCCTCCCTCCTTTTTGGATAGCCACGCCAAAAGTTTGCCTTCTTTATTGTTAACATCATTGAGTTTGCCCTGTTTTGCCCTTTATAGTGAACTGGCCTCCTGGTGCACCAGGGTCCCCAAGTCATTCTTCACCACTTTTATCTTATCTGCCAGGCTAGAGGTGGGGTAAGCCACGTTGTCAGCCTCCCATGTTGCTTATTTTGTTTCTAGATCTCTAGCCTCTTTGGCACGCTCCTTCAGCTTACCCGAGATATGCACAATGAGTTGTCCCCTGCGGACTATCTTATGTGCCTCCGCAGCTTCAGAGTCCACCGAACCTGTGTTCTCTGCAAACTAAAGTTCTGTTGTTTCGGATACCATTTTTCTAGAATTCCATGCCGTCAAGTCCCAGGAGTCTAACTTCCATTACTCCCTTGTCCCTGAGTGCTTGTGGCAAGGTGTGTAACCAGAGGGGAGTGGTCTGAGATGGCTGGGGATGTGGGGGGAATACCAGTGTTCCTGAACCTTCCTACCTGTTGCTTTGGCATCAGGAAAGTAGTCCAGTCTGGACATGGAATGCATTCTATTTTTATTTATTTATTTTAAAAGTTTTCTATAGCGCGAACATGACCACCGGGGGGTATCAGAGCGCTTTACAATTTATACATCAAGCGGAATACAGATACAAGCAATCAAAGCAGAAGCAACCGAGCAGAGGATAAAGTCATGTGGAGCAAAGGGAGTCTCGAGACCATATCAGTTGGGCCACAAAACTATGACTGTGACCTCCATAACAGATTAAAAAGCAGACAGAGGGCTTTACAATTTATACACCAAGCGTAATATAGATACATGCAAACAAAACAGAACCAACAAAGGCGATGAGAGAGTCATGTTGATGCTCCTATGTTAATTGTTATGTCCTCGAGTGCTCCTCATCGCCATAGGTCTGCTAACCCCATGGTGTCAAGAAAGGAAGCCAATAGTGAGTCAGTCTTGGGTCTGTCCCTTGTTGTCATCAGTCTGTCAAGAGCTCCCTAGTAGGTTAAATTGAGGTTGCAGCCTACGAGGAGTAGGGCGTCTGGCACCGCTGTCATCCACATGCCCATTTTGGGCAGTCCATCAGGCTGTATTCCCAGGGGGAGATACCAGGATGCTGGAGTCAGGCTTACCCCAGTACACCGTCCTCTCACCGCTGCCTGGCAGCCATGTGTGTTGACTCATGTGTGGAGGGGGTGGGATCGTTGTACAAGTATGCCCACCCGCTAGAGCTTGCAGAGAATCCGAAGTGTACCAGTAAGCGTTATGTGCCATGGTTCAGCACCCTGCATATGTTTCCTCCTAGGTGTGTTTCTTGCAGGAGAATTATGTTGAGATTTTGCCTCGCTAGGTAGTTCCACATTGCTCCCATCTTCAGCTTACTCCGTAGGCCAGTAATATTCCAGGTTAGGATCTTAATGGGGGGGTCAGCGGGGTGTGCGTGTGTGGTGTGGCTGGTGTCATGTGTGTTTTCCTCTGTCTGGTGGACTCGGTGTTGTGTGTGGACTCTGTGTGCCTCGTGAGAAACCCCTACTACCCCACACCCTCCTTCTAACTTCCTCATGCCATTGATATAAAACTAGCCACCTCCCCAAGACTTGAAGTGTCTGTTGCCCCAAGTACATTGACAATAACATCATGTTGTCGCTTGTGATTAGGCAGTGAGGAGTAGGTGTGGCCCTCCTGAGGGTCCGTATATGCTCAATCATGGCATATCCCCATCGTAGCCGCCCCCCTCCTGGGTTGGACTGCTGTGTCTTTGCATACCCAGGCTGCTCCAATTGCTCTTCATTTGATTGTCATCAGGGTGACCACCACCGTCTACTCGAGTTTGCCATGGAGTCCTCAGATCTGTAGTCTCCTTCATCCAAGCCTCTGTCCAGGGCCGCTCATTATCCCCAAATCCCAGGAATGTTGCTCTTGAATTAATTCAACCACTTTGCTCTCTTAGGGCCCGATTCACAGAACAAACTTAAGACAAAATCCTAAACTTAGTACCATTTTGGTATTCACAGAATGAACTTACTACTTTTGCGATTCACAGAATAAACTTACTACTTTTGCTATACACAGAATGGATTTACGACTACTAACTTTACGTCCGCACTCGGGCCGGAAATTCCGGCCCGGAGGCGGGACTTCCAGCCCAGAGGCGGAGCTTCCGGCCCGGAGGCGGGGATTCCGGCCTGTGGCGGAGATTTAGCCATGGCCAAAATCTCCACCTCTGGGCCAGAAGCTCCGCCTCCGGGCCGGAAGCTCCGCCTCCGGGCCGGAATTTCCGGCCCGAGTGCGGACGTAAAGTTAGTAGTCGTAAATCCATTCTGTGAATAGCAAAAGTAGTAAGTTTATTCTGTGAATCACAAAAGTAGTAAGTTCATTCTGTGAATACCAGAAGTAGTAAGTGCATTCTGTGAATACCAAAATGGTACTAAGTTTAGGATTTTGTCTTAAGTTTGTTCTGTGAATCGGGCCCTTAGTCTCTGTCTGGACTCTAGTCAGAGCAGCAGCTGAGTGTCTGCGGGTTCTTACTTCGAGGACTCTCTCATCTTCATTCTGGATCCTGGAATTGCTCTCAGGAATCTGGGGGAGGGTAACCGCATGATTCCAACCAGTCCCACATGGCCGCTGCAGTCTGGAAGAATTGTGTGTCCCCTTTGTTGCTGACCCGCAATTTCACCGGGAAGACCAGGGCATACTTCAAATTCAGTTACCGGATGCATGAAGATCGCTGGTTGTCTCCGCACCGCTGTGGTGTAGTCAGGATAGATGTTTGCTGAGGCCTCCTCTATTCGCCAGGACCGTGGGTGTGGGCGATCTGGAGGATATGGTCATGGTCCCAGAAGTTGAGCAGTCAAGCCACTATGTGTAGCAGGGGGTACCCCCTGCACCAGCGGCCTGCCCGGTACCCTGTGTGACCTTTCTACTTTAAACATCTTCGTGCTCTTGCCTCAGAGTACCTACTATAGGGACCAATCCTCTAGGAAACGTTCTGCACTTGGGCCCTCAGTGTTCACCGGCACCCCCACCATCCATACATTGTTGCACCAAGAGTCGCCCTATGTGTACTCCACCTTGTCTTGCAGGGGCTCATTAGTTTTTTGGATGGCCCTCATCAAGTTCTTGTTATCATTATCTGCGGGTTTTAGTCAAGTCAGCGTGTTTTCTGTCTGCCACCCTACTTTGTCCATCAACGTCTTGTTGCGGGCCCGCGGTAGGCTAGGGGCCAGGGCCACCATGTCAATTTTCTGTTTCAGGGCTGCTTTGGGTCTCTTATGGCTGCCAGTATTGTCACCGTATGTATTTCCAGGTCATGAGTCGCGCCTGTGGAGCCCTTCCTCTGGGTGTTATCAGTTTACCGAATAGGTCTAGTGGCTGCTCCCAGCTTCTCTGCTTTGGATCGCACCATCTCTGCTTGGGTGTTGCAGCTTTTGTGATGTGTCCCTCATCTGATTGCCTGGGGTTGCCAGGGACACCAGCCTCCTCACTGGCCGCTGTCCACTTTGGCCAGGCTGCCGTACAAAGTGCCACACAAGGCACTCCCATCCAGTTCTGGACCCCCTTCCAGGCTGTGGCGGGCTTGCTGCCCTGACCTGCCCTGGCCCAGGTCAGAGGCACGGCCCAACCTGGGCAGTCGTCCCCTCCACCCCACAGGCATGAGTACCCTCTGCACACCTCTGGCACATGCGAATCAGAGGCCCAGTCCGATACCATTTGGAAGTCTCCCTCTCCTGGTCTCTCTCATTGGCCAGCGGCCCCGCCAACTCCCTGGGCCCTCTTCAGGCCACCACCTCTGTCACTGGCTGGGGTCCCACCGTGCTGTCGCCCTCAGGTTTCCTGAGGCCAGTGTGGTCTGGTCAGGATCCATCTCTCGTGTCAGGATTCTCCAGGGACCTCCGCAGTCAGGCTTTCATGCAGTCCCCAGGCCGTTCATATCTCCAGGGACCCAGCTCCTCGGCCTCCGTTTGCTGCCACTCTCCCCATGTGGGCTCTGTCAATCTCCAGTCGCAGAGCCGCCGGAGTCAACCCCTGCCCCAGGCATGAGGCTGCTCAGTCTTTCACGCTATGCAGATGTAGCTGACGCCATCTTGCCCTGCCCAAGCCAGGAACAGGCTGCCAATACCACACCCCTGAGTGCCCCCGTGGTCTGCCCAGCCAGCTTTGCCATCTGTTCCAGGGCCCCAAGACATTCCGCTTCAACTTCAGCCTGCCATTTTACCCAGGGGGCTGCTGTATCTCTGTCCTCATGGAGCTTCGAACCGCAGACAAGCTTTTACGCTGCCATCTTGTGTGCTGCCAGGCGACTCCACCCCATGTAGTCTTTTTGGTGTCACTTAGGTATTTAACGTAGCGCAGTCCTTTGAGACACAACGCTTCTGTCAGGTGACACTTCTCTTTGAGATGCAGGGCTTCTGTCAGGTGTGCCTATACTCTAAACACCCATCCATCCTCGTATCCCCCTCCATCACATGCATGTTTAGGATCATCGGAGGAGCTCGTTTCAGTGAGGGACCAATACGTGGGTGTAAGTGTTCCTGGTGCTACATGCTGACACATCCACCCAGATGACAAATGAACAAGGTGTTCAGAACCCTGTATGTTTAATATGATTACTTTGTTATACCATTTTCAGTAGTGTAGTAATGAGCCCTAGCAAAATCTGATGATAGAGCCACTAACATTTTCCTTATGCATTCAGCCTTCTGCTCAGAAAAGGATCATTTGAATGGAAAGGAAAGTCATGGAGAAGGCAGGGAACTTAGCGGGAATAGGTGGTGCATACAGCCGATTCGGGTAGACATTTGCTCAATAAATGCTGTTAATAATAATAATATTACAGCAAAGAAACAAATAATAACTCCGGACAGCATTGCCATAAAATGTTCCCCCACAGCCAAAAAGTCACTGCGGCCCTGCTACATTTACTCTGCTAATATAAGCTCCCTAAACACTTATGGTTCAGCTGGGGCCTAAAACATGAAGGTGTCTTTTTAATGTTTGTGTTAGCAAGCCCTATGATGAAGCATGCCACAAAATTGTGGGTGAGGGCAGTTTTTCAAACAAACGATGTTTGCCACTTAAACCTATCGCGTGATTTTTCATACTCCTACTTCTTTGTTGTGTTTTGTGATCAGTAGTGGAGGTTGACGTAGGAGTCCTCCCTCTTTCCCCTTTATTGAGTGTGATATAGTCAGTTAATGTTTGGCAGAAAGGATACTCTGCTTAAAGCGTGTCGGAGTACCCTGTCTACCAAACCGATGACGAGGACTCTCGTGCTTCCGCTGGCAGTGTCTCTACTGGATCCACCTGTGGAAACTTTACATTGTTGAGATTTGGGCGGTCGGTGTGATTGCTTCAGGCTGTGTGCTCTATTTTGATGTCCTTTTTTCTGTTCGGCACTGCCTGAAAAAGCCTAGTGGTCCCAAACTGAAATAAGCATTTGCAATGCAATAGGTCTCGCATTATTGAAAGTTTGAGCTATTAGCCTTGCATTTTTATTTGCTAATCCAATAGCTCAAACTTTCAGTAATGCATGACCTATTGAATTGCAAATGCTTTTTCTTTTTTACATGTTGTACAGAAGCTTAACTGCTGTACAAAGTATTAAGAAATTGACAAGCCAATAGATTTTGCATAGACAAAACCTATTGGCTTTGCCAATGCTTTCTATAAAAACACTTCCTAAATCATGTTTCTGCATTTGTGATGTGAGGTAACATATGGACAGATGGCCTAGAGAAGTTGTGCCTAATCTGAATCTCCCCACAGCCCAAAAAATTTAATGAGAGTCTAGAGGATTATTAGATGTGCCTCTACGTGGAGTACTATTTCAAGCCCTTTGTGTAAGCCCCATGTCTTCAACAACAGCCTTACTTATTAAGTGTAAAGCTCATATTGGAACTTTATTATTTGCATAAAGAGGAGTTGTGAGGGCAGTGTTGTGTGCTGCTCGTGACTGCTGATGTGTGAATGGTATGTTAATAAATGCGTGATTGGGTGTCTTCAGAAAACTACTGAAGGAACCAGTTTGAGACGTTTTTAATATGAACAATTTTCTTACCAATGCTTAAGTAAATCAGCATGATGGAAACTGTACTTGGCCGGTGCTGCGCAGCCTTCAACGGAACTGACGTATGGGCTGCAGGAATCAATTAGGAGCCAGGAACTCAGAGCAACTGATGACTTAACCAATGGCAACCAGCAGGTGGGATTACACTCCCAATTCTGTTTACAGCAGGTCTTCCAGATAGCGCATGCGCGCTGCCTAGACTCGACCTAAAAACAGTAAAAGGACCCATGTCTGGTAATAAAGCACAACACATCCAGATGCCCAAAAGTGTAACAAGCATTTAAGGGCAAGAACCAAGGAAATAATCAAGAGACAATTGTCATGTGAGCCGACCAGCGGTCACACCCACAAAGGTGTAATGCTAAAATGCATGACATTTTGGACAGTTTTTATACACTTTTCACTCAATGCAAGTCTATGGAACATACACATTTGACAGAGACTTTTTGCATCAAGGTGGCACAGACTTCGCAAAGAGAAAAATGTGCCATGTCTTTGAAACTAAGATACAAATGCATGAACACACTGTTGAATGTATTAATTTCCTAAAATCATGCTTCTGGTTGCCAAATATTGAAACTGCGGCTACACTTTAGTACAGGATGCAGGAAATGTTCTACTTCCAATTTTATTACTTCTAGACCTACTGGAGTCATGAAACTTAGCATGCTTAATAAGGCTTATTAACACTTTGTGTAAATATACAAATGACATCCATATCTGATTATAAATTATATCAGTGCAGATGGTGATATATACATGAAGGGGGACATTAACGTTAAAGCAATAGCAGTTGATCATTTTCCACATCAGGGTAATTTGTTTTTCAGAAGCAAACTCTCACATTGGAAGTTTGTTTTTCAAAAACAAAAAAGTTTTTGGAGTGGCCGCATGAATCATGGAGACTGCTCAGCAAACTTTTAGGGCCATCAAAGGAGCCGCTGTGGCAGTGGCTCCTCTGAAGGCATAGAGATATCGTCTAGGCAAGCTGAGATATCTATATGTGGCAGGCGTTAATCTGCCAGGGGGGCAGAGATGATGGCATCTGCATCCCTGGGAGAAGGCGGGCCGCCTGTTATATCTCTAGCTAAGCCTTTAGCACTCTACAACAGTGGTTGGTGGAAATAGGCAAATTAGCCTCCTTCAAGGGTATGAACAGGAGGCTAGTGTCCAAAGTATTTTGGACACATTCCCGGAATCTTTACAACCTATTTCTACAGGTGACTTCTGGGTTCATTATAGCCTGATATTACACCCACCTCCGAGTGATAGATTTGTGACTATGGGGCTTATTTAGCGATATGGCGGTTGTCGCGCCCAAACAAACATTGAGATTAGCATTGTGCATCCACAATATGTAGCTGGACTATGGTTGTACTTTATGAGTATATTTTCTACTTCTGTAATGTATGCTTTCCTTATATCCAATAAAAGTCTTCTTTTTTTAAATCAGTTGCCATTCTATTATGCCTATTGTAGCATCTCAAAATCCAACTCGCACATAACACTTTACTGCTGAAAGCAGTGAGTTCAGCATGATGTTACTTAAAGCAGCGCTTCCGGCATGATGGTAACTACAAAGATACCTGCTCCCTGCTCTGTTACAGTGGGTGAGGAATGCGCACTCTCCTGGTTTCCTGATGAGTGAGAAGGTCATTTTAGTACCTGGTAGCTTACAATTGATATGTTCCTATTTGCAGGGAATAAGTCTTGGCAATGAAGCCTCCATCCTCACCAGGTATTTCCCCAAACAGTGGATGTCCCCGAGAGCAGGTCAACATGGGTTGGACGGGTGTGACTTTCTTTGGCTTCGTAGGTTTAATAGAATCCCTCACACACAAAATGTGGGCACTGAAGGCCTACATTCCTGCGCTGCAATTGCAAATTCTGCGAGCTAGTTGGTGAAGGAAAGTCCTAATTTTATTGAAGACTAAAGAGGTGAATATTTTTCAGTTTCTTTTCCTGCTGTTTATTGAATAGCACCTTAAAGTATAAGACATTTCCCGCGGTCCTGCTCCTCTGGGAAGGGAGTAACAACATATAAGAATTAAATCAACACCTTATAAATAGGTGCAGTCAATATCCCAGATCTTCTTTTCTTGATGATTGAAGTTCATAGTCAATGAAAGAATCAAAACAGCACAAAAAGTAACAGAAATCCCAGAAGTAATCAATTAACATTCTCTTTGCTTGGATGAACCTCCATATGGACCATGTTCTACATCCTCCTGCCGAAACATCCTTTAATGCCACAACCCTCCTCCAATCCCCCACAGACTGAGTCCTAAAAGCCCGCATCCACTCCCCTCAATCGCTATCACCCTTTTGACCCATCTACTTAGGGTATCCGTTGTCTGTGGTGATAATTCCGACCCACAGAGGGGTTCTTTTATCTTAGAGGTCCGCCGATGTAAGTTATACGTCATCCAACAGTTCTGGCTAGACGTCAAAACCTTAAATATATGTAATTCTTAATCTCCGTCCGATCAGCGGACGTTTGTATCAGTTCTTTTCTGAGTGCGGAATAAGGTATTCCGCAATCGGAAACGCTCTAGCCAGAACTGTTGGATGATGTATAACTTACATCGGCGGACCTCTAAGATAAAAGAACCCCTCTGTGGGTCGAAATTATCACCACAGACAACGGATAAAGTAACAAAGAAGAAAGCCTTGATGAAGTCGCGGGACGATTTCCCATGTTAGCGACGAAACACGTGTCGGCTGTTTTGAAGAGCTGAACAATAAAAAGAAAGGAGAACAAGAATCCATATACTGATGTCAAATTTGTGCTCACATTTTGCACTAATATATCTGTACCATACTTCAATCGTTTGCTGGGGATTTTGTAATGTTGTATCCAAGTGACCTGGATCACTGATTTGGGGAGACGGGTGGTTCTCCCTACCTTTCAGCACCAAGATTAAGATATTACTCGATTGAATATTAGTGTTACTCTTCTGAGTGGCGCCGCTAGCCCTATTAAACAATACCACTGAACCGTATTATAAGTTAATTAAGTTGATTAATAATTCAATATTAATTTCAATTAAAACATGTATGTTTGTATAATTATGTAAATTAGTTAATACATATATCTTTAGGGGGATAGGGCGGGAATTTATTTAAGTCATAATTAGTTAACAATTACTTTTTAAATAATTATTATATTTAATACACATATTAATATATACTTGTTATATTAGTAAATTAAGAAATACAATTTGAAAATCATAATATAAATTAAAATTAATCTTTTTAATAATAGTTTAACATTTTATATATATGTTTATAAACATACACACATACATGTATGTATGTGTTTGTTTAAATTAGTATATATTTAAAATAAATATTATTTAAACATATATAATTTGCATTATATTAATGTTACATGTTAAAATATTTAATATTTAATATTTGTAACTACATATATATTTAAAAAACGATATTTTTGTATGTATTTGTTCGAATATTGGTGTAAAACGATAATATTTATTCAATGTTATTGTACTTACCTTTATATGCATAGGAAAACAATATTTTGTGAAAATTATTTTTGACACGATATTGATGTAGCACGGTATTTGTGTTTTCGATATTATGTCATTGAACCGTAAAAATGCCATTCAATAAATACAGGAATAGAGACTGCATAATATGAGACTCCTGTCTTTTATAAAATTTCTAACCTCCAAAAACAGCCATCCAAGGTTGGCCCAGGTGCTGCTTTATCCTATCAGCCCTCATAGTTCAAAGATCTCCTAGCTACGTGTCTTTCTTCCCCCCCGGGGTCCCTAAAGCTGAAGAAGGCACGGTAGCGGCGGATTTGCACTTGTGGTTCCTCCACTGCGGCTCTGCAGGCTCAGCACACAGCATCAGACTCAGAGAGGAATTCAAGTCCTTCTAAGATGACAGGCATAGGTCATCGTTCCTTCTTGCTGCAGGGTAGTCGCTTAGAAGGATAGTGGTGCTGAATGTGGTGCCCAATCAACACTCACACAGAGTCTTGGACACCCTCGCACCCTCCCCCCCACACACACACAACAGGACCTTCGTTATAAATGCAGGACAGGTACAGCATAGCCAGCAGCCGTGTAAGGCCCCTTTACACCAGCTCCTCCCCCTTCCCCCCACAGAATGTAGAGCAGGGCCAACAACAGAGCAACCTTCCTCTCATTCTCCCAGGACGAGGATAGCTTTGCAAAGCTTGTAATAATGCATCACAGCTGGATAGCAAACACAGAAACGCTGCCTCTCAGCTCCACTATCAGGGCCGGACTTTGAACCCAAAGCAGCGCCGGCAATTCCACCCTTCCAGCCTTCCGGGGAAACGCCCGACGCCCGCTATGGCCAGTCCGGCCCTGTCCACTATACCACAAACTATGGTTAGGTCTCGCCTGACCCAGCGGAGCAAGACTTTTTGAGAGGGCTCCAAAAAGTGCTACCAGGCCAGCCTAGAGCTACAGTGCATGTGCGCGGGCGCGCGCGCCGCACTTTTCCGCGATTACTTTCACTTTCGCGGCTGCACGGCCACTTTGATGTTTGATCGCATTATAAGTATTTAGTTATGCAAATGTTGCATGGCTAAACACTTATAAGGTCCCAAAGGCGAGACCTATTGGCTATGCCAATGCTTGTTTTTACTTCCTGCTAGAAGGGATTTCAGCCGTCCTATCTTTAGGACATATGTTATTGGCACACAAGAAGAGTTGATCTGTGGTCAAATTTATAATGAAAATAGGAAAACTTTATTCCAAAATAATGCTGACCAAACCAACATGTCTCACAGGAGAGTGTGCTCGGATGCAACTGAGAGTGTTTGTAGAAGGGGTTGTCTTTTGGGGTATTATGAGAAATGAAGGGGAAAAATAAGCTTGGATTATATGTCTCTCCTCTCTCACCCCCAAATCACTTTTCTCAGATTGTTTTTCGGCTCCTAAAGGCATCAGCAACTCGGCTCTGGCAGAGGGGACCCAGAAGGTAACTGACCTTGTCCTTGACACCTGGGTCGATGGAGTGCACCAGAATGAAAAGCCCGACTCCAAGGGAGACAGCAAGAAGGGACATGACATCTTCACAGGTAAAGGGCGGGTACTGGGCAAGCACCAGAGCATCCGACAGGCCACAAAGAATGTCACATAGCACTGCAGCGGGGGATGGACTACATGCCTTTTGGGGAGCCATTCACTGTAGAGGGTGGTACTGTTGTGGTTTAAGGACTATGGCTATATCTTGATTCTCCTTATGTCGTCTATCTTCACGAAATATTTTCTTAAAGGTCATGGACCATTTATTTTGATTCCAAATCTTATATTTAACAAGAAATTCACCAGTATGTGCTTTGCAGCCTTACAACATCTGTTGTCACTTCATCAAAACCTAAACTATTACACATATTTTATGTCTCATAAATCAAATTCAATCATTAATTAATCTGGAATTATTCCAGATTATAAGTACATATCTTCCCGTAAATATTTTTCAGAGTTCATGTTCAATATGATTTATATGTGTAGAGTTAGGAGTTAAAGATCAGATACATTGAATGAAGGCCAATAGTCAATTCTTCTGAAAAGACCTGATAACCGCCACGTGAAAGGCGTGTTCTCCCAAACATCTGTAGAAGATGTGACCACCCGCACATGGGATCTAATAATTTATTTACAGCACAGGAGTTTGCTAAATCTCATCATTTTTCCTCTTAATTTTTTCGTGAATGTTTGCAAAAATTGCACACAAAAAAACACTTTTTGGTTTTATAAAATGTGGTTTGTTGGTGTGTCATGGTTCGTTTTGGAAAAGTCATGGAAGACACCGGCAGGAGACTGGCTCGAGCATTTCCAGGAAATTACATGAAACTATGTTTTTAGTGAAAAATTAAGTTTGTTGGCATCTCTTGACTCTTTTGCACAAAATTTCAACTAGGCACAGCAGAGGTGTAAATCGGATGTTAATAAATAAAATATGGTTACACAACAGAAAAAAACAAAATGTCCTGAATAATCTTGCTGCTGATTAGGTGTATGGAATTGTGGTACACACTTATGGAACTATGCCTCGCAGAGCAATGATAAAGAGAGGAGCCTTCACTGTCTGCTCTCTGAATTTTCTTCCACTTGATACTTGTCTCGCCAACCCGGCTTTATACAGTCCAGACGAAAATAATGCAACAGTGATTTAATCCTGGGTTTGCTGTGCTGTGTGGTTTATTGTTGGTTAGATTCAACAATCGAAAGCAAACAATAGACGAGGGTACCTTTAAGCCTGGAGGGCATTCTTCAGGTTTCTGGCAAGGCGTGATGTCACAGACAGCGACCAATCATTTCAAAGCCATCCTGAAAGCTGGGGCTGGCTTTTGAAGTCCTTGGATCCAAGGGACTCTATGCAGCCATACAGCACTCTTAGAAGGTATGCACCGGCACGGCTAGATAAACTGACGAGTGTTTCTCAGCATGTTAGGGAAATGTATTCATCTTTTTGCGACAGTCCGTCACTCTTTCCATAGGACTCTTTCTCTGTGCTAATGCCACCAAACAATGATGGAAAGTTTAGATGGGGAACCTGACCCACCGCCATGTCGTGTGGGGTTAACTCTGAAAGTTGGCAAAACAGATGGATCCATAGATGTCTCCACTGTCACTGTCCTCCTCTTAAGAACAATGATCATTTGAAGGAAACTTTCATATATATGTGTGTACTCTTCACATATACATTCTCTTTTGTTGTTTTAATCTACTTTCTCAAGTTCAAGTTCAAAAGACCTTTATTCGGATTTCATAAAATCCATGAAAGTACAACAATAAAAACAATTCATTTACACAATAAATCAAAATACAATACATAAAAATACGACAATAAGAGCAATTCATTTTCATAGTCGATCAGAGTACAACTCTCATAAGACAATTTTCAGTGGTTTTCCATCATTTTACGTACGCGTACTATCAGTCTCAAAAAAGTGCTAGTGCGAAAAATTAATTCATCTGTATCCAGGGAAAATAACATTGAACAAGACTCCCCCAAAGAAAGGGGTCTTTGTTTTCTAAAATAAGGGGTTAAAAACCAAATAATGTATTTTAGATAAAATTTACAGAAGAATAGGAAGTGCATATCATTCTGTGTACTAATGCCATCGCACGGGCATGGGTTATATTGTGTTGTATGGTGATAACCCAAAGGGAAGGCCAACAAAAATTTTACGGACCCTGCCCTTAGGCGAAAAAGCAAGGATCTTTCCCAATTAGACATGGGGAGGGTGAGGTAGGGTGGAAGTGGTTGCCTACACAGATCATTCCCCATGTATGTGGCAACAGTGGGTTTAAGAAATTCCCTGCCCATTCTTTCTGAGTTAAAAAGTGCATATAGTGCTTGTTTGACCTCAACCTTATCTTTAGGCTCGATTCTGGATGGGTCGGAGAAAAGATCGCCTTTATCCATGGCGCGCAATGTCTTTAAAACTTCCGTAAGCCAAGGTATTAACAAGCCGTGGTCACTTTTGAGGCAGTCTTTTATGATATTTTGTGTTAGGGTTGCTGAGTTATTCCTCCAGATCCTAATCCAGAATAGAGCTGGTCTAGTTCTAATAAAGTCACAAACATAGGGGAGGCTTAATTCTTTATGACAAATAAATTCAGAAGCGGAGATAGGGGCGCCCAATATTTTCCTACAAAAACGGTTTTCTTCACGCTGAATTCCAGGACTTTTCCCCAATCCCCAGACCTCAGCCCCATATGTGGCTACAGGGATGCACTGTAGTCTAAAAAAATTTAAAATAGCTCTGGTGGCGCCGATTTTCTTTGGGCGTGAAAGACTCAATATGGAATTGGTGGCTTTCGAGAACTTGCCCATGACGTGGGCAGAATGACCACTCCATGAGCCGTTCGCAGCGAAAACCAACCCTAGATATGGAAAAGAGGTTACAGATTCTAATTTATCTGAACCTACATATATAGTATTGAGCTTCCGTTTCCCAGGCCCACATGACATAATAAAAGATTTTTTTTAATTTACACGCAGATCTAATGCCTCCATGTGTTGAACAAAAGTTTCAACAAGCAAACGGAGGGCATTTGGGGTGCGGCCCATAAGGACCGCATCGTCTGCGTATAACAAAACTGGCAATGAATGCCCCTGGATAATTGGGACGTCTCTGGTCACTTGTTTCAAAGCTTTGGCAAGGCCATTAATGTAAATGATAAATAGCAGGGGTGCTAAAACGCACCCCTGTCTGACCCCCCTGCCTATTTTTATGGCTCCAGATACTTCACCACCTGTCCCAATCCTAACTTGTGCCTTAAGGTCAGTGTGAAGGTAAGCCAGGAAATTTACAAGGGCCTCATCCAGACCATAGTTAAGAAGCATAGCCCATAGTTTAGATCTATTAACTAGGTCAAAGGCGGATGAGAGGTCCATAAATGCGAGATAAATAGGGGACGATCGAGCAACGTTATACTTATCAATTATCAGCTTTAAGTTCAAACATTGCTCCACCGTGCCCACCCCGCTCCTGAATCCCATCTGGCACGAGTCCAATAGATCTATGTCTTCAGTCCACTCTATCATCCTGTTATAAATAACTCGCCCAAGAATTTTTAAGGTGTTATCCAGGAGCGAGATCGGACGATAGTTAACTGGATCTGACCTGTCATCCTTTTTAAAAATTGGGACTATGGTACTAGTAGCCCAGGTTTTAGGCATGGACACTGTTGGGAGACTATTAAAAACATTGAGGAGGATTGGTGCCCATAGGTCCGGACTGTGCTTAATAACATCTATGGGGAGTCCATCCGGGCCTGGGGCCTTGTTGCCAAGGCTCTCTCTGATGGCTGCAACTACCTCATGGAGGTCAATCTGTAGGCCACACAACTGTCCAGGGGCAGAGATAATTACTTCCTCGGAAGGGGCGGCATATATTTTGGAGAAATGGGCCTCCCAGTTACTGCAGGTTATATTACAGCTAATTGGGGATAGATGTTTGCCCATGTCTCGCATTTTCCTGACGGCTGACCAGAAGGGGCCGCTGCTCTTCAGATTAGCACTTTCAACCAGCGATTCCCACTGTTCCGTCAGTAATGCAGCCTTTCTTTCAGTTGTTTTTAATATATAATACTTCCTAGCCGCCTGTACCTCTGCTATACACCTTGGCTTAGTGGTTAGTGCCCTACGGAGTTCCCTGTTTGCCATTGAACAGGCGGAATCAAACCACCTTGGCTCTTTCCCTTTCTTTGACAGTGGAATTGACAAGAGATTTTTTATTACTAAACACAGTTTGAAAAATCTATGATTATTCTGTGGCTATTCCCATCTAAAGATAAACAGGAATTAATTAATTCAGAGTGTTCATTTCTCACACTTTCTAACATGGCCCCACTATCAATTCCACTCCATTTTAGACGCAGGCCGTCACCAGAGGGTGTGATGTCTCTTGCGCCATTTAAGTTCACATATGCAGAACTGGAGCCTAGATGCAAAGTAATTGTGAGGGGATTATGATCACCAAATGATGTCTCTATCACTTTGGATTCTATTACACGATCTACTAAGTAAGGGGACATAAAAATAAAATCAATTGTTGAACGACAGTCCCTCCCTCTGAACGTAGGGACACAATCCATGCTTGGGGTTTGACCTGTTTCCATAGCATTACTGAGGATATGCTCACTTAGTATATTTGCTAATTCAAAACCCCTTCGTTCAGCTTGATCTAAATAATTATTTTCCTCAGACCAACGTTTCTTTGTAAGTTTCGCGTTAAAATCCCCCCCAATTAGAATCCCTATCTCCTCCTCTGATTCTAAATTTGCTTCCAATTTTTGTAAAGTCTTAGAGAGTGCTATGTAGTTCTTATGGGGAACAACCTTTACAACGCAACTTTTACAACGCACTACCATTACAACGAAACTGTTACACTGTGAGTGCATTGACAACGCAGGACATTACAACGCAAGTCTTTACATCGACTTGCACTAGATGGCGTGCTAACATTAAAAATAGTGTAGTTTACTATCCCAACACCTTCCCTACTGTTACGTGGACTGGAGTTGGAATAGTAAATTACACTTTTTTAATGTTAGCACGCCATCTAGTGCAAGTCGATGTAAAGACTTGCGTTGTAATGTCCTGCGTTGTCAATGCACTCGCGTTGTAAAAATTTTGTTGTAACAGCAT
This sequence comes from Triturus cristatus, assembly GCF_964204655.1. Lineage (NCBI taxonomy): Eukaryota > Metazoa > Chordata > Amphibia > Caudata > Salamandridae > Triturus > Triturus cristatus. The sequence goes on from NC_140590.1 coordinate 286,384,814, forward strand.
GCGTTGTAACAGCATGCGTTGTAACGTCATACATCCAGTTCTTATTGGGTATAGAGTAAAAATCATTATTATAAAAATTAATTATGTAAATCCTGGACTTTCGTTTCAACTCAAGGACCTGAATGTTCGGATTCCCTCCTGATAGGTCTTTGATGGTACCACCCACCAATGTCCTAATACCTATAAATAGTCCTCCCATTGCACGACCAAAAGAAGGCTTTCGTGTAGTCACACTGAAACAATGGTAGCCCTCTATATGTAAATTTCCAACAGCCCATGTCTCTTGAAACATAATGATATCTTTACCATCCAATAGCTGGACCCATTGGGGGTCTGACAATCTTGGTTCTAGGCCAGCAACATTCCAGCTAAGGATTGACAGATTAGAATGACTAGAAGGACCAGAGAACTTGTTCCTAACACTCTGCTTAAATTGGGTTAATAAGGTAGTTGTATCCTCATGTGTGACTGGGGGTAAGACGATGGCATCGTGCGCTACCATTGTCTGAGTTATATTAATTTGTTTAGATTGTAAATGTTCCCCGGTGACATTAGATGCCTCTTCACATTCTCTTTTCCCCAGTCAATCCTGACATTCTAAGTTGGAAAAAGCATGTTCATACTGATTATAGGTTGGAATATTATACATATACCTCAACTCATTCTGAGACGTGTTACAATTTTGATCGGTCCTCCCATAAAGTCTCTCCCTTGGGATGAACTGGGGGGGGGAATGGGAAGAGGTAAATGTGGCATTGGATATGCTGGGGGTATGGTCCAATGACCTAATGGGGGACCATTCCTAAGGTTAAGGTTTTGATCCTGATGAGGCAATCTGTGGTTATTCCTAATGTTATAATTCGTGTCCAATTGATGTACTTGGGGGTTAGTCCCAGGATTAAGATTAAAATCTATTAAATGCCTATAAAATATCCGAGGGGGAGCAAGGTAGTATTAAATTCCCAAGGTGAAGGCAATGGGGCTTTTGCAAGTGTAGATTGCACCCATTGTGGGGACCTAAAATGTATAATTATGCAATCCCCTTCAAACTTTTTTCTCAGTGGACCCACCCACCCTACTCTTTGGGTATGAATAATCTCCCCTGCTCCTTCCATTGGGAAATTACAATTTCCAGATAGCCAATGAAGAGTTCTATTTTTAAGTGTTGTGGGATTTTCCTCTTGGTCCTTCCTCAATTTTGGCACATTGACTAGGACCAATACATAAGCCCCGCACTCTGGGGGTAAACTAATACGAGCCGGGGTCTGTCTCATATTAGTTGCTGCAGTTGGATCCGACTTGGCTGTCGGGGGGTCTCGGGCATCATTATTGGCTTGTCTCGTTAGTGCCCTATTGCTTCTAGCAGTGGTTTGATCTACACCTCCAGGGCTAACTGCCTTCGTTGTTTTAGAATTAAATGCCTGTTTGGGTAGAGGTTCCGCATTTGATGGATCTTTGCTTGTGCTCGGTTTAGGTGTTGGCAGAAAAGCATTAATATGGGCTTTACTGTTCTTACTAGCTTCAATGTTTTGGGGTTTATCTATATTAGTTGTCCCCGAATGTGGTGTAATTGTTGAATTATGCCCTATGCCTAGTTTTAACACATGATCATCTAATGCCCTCAACCTCTTTTCTATATTAAGGACTTGTTGGTTGATTGGCCCTAAAGGGGTGGTTATCAGGGTCTCCATCCTCCCCCAGAAGCCCTCATTCCCCGGTGCTACGCTGGCTTCTATAATTTGTAAGTCCTTCTCACTAGAGTGGGCTTCCCCATTACCATCATTTTGCTCTACAGGGGCAGGGGTCCTCCATAATTGATAGCGCCCACCCTTGTCTCTGCATTTATTTGACGCAAGCTCTGTGTGTTTCTGTTTTCGCTTCGCTTTTTGCCTCTTTGCTGTCTGTCCCCTAGTTTGCATTGGTATACTGACGCTTTTATCCCTATCCGTGGTTGACACATCAATATCGGAGCATGGTCCTATTCCCTCTGAGTGTGCCTGCTCATTAGCTAAGGGTAAGGAAGAATCAAAGCTCCTATTCGCGCTTAACCTTAGCATAGTAGGAGTTAACGAAAGCCTACTAGCCATAGAACAATGTTTAGGGGATACTGTGTCCACAATTATACAGTTCTCGTTAGAGTCTGTGCCCGGGAGCCCCGCGTAAGATGTAGCAAGCAAGGAGTCCAATGAGTTTTCTTGATGCATAAGTGGGGGCAAGCTCGATGGAAGCGAAAGACGCCTTTCGGTGTTCTTGATAGCCGAGGCGACAATACCAATAGTCTTCTGGAGCATTTTATCTATGGCAGTCGAACTCAGCAATGGAGTAGTAGAAGTTGTTGCAGGCATTTTCTGCTTACAATTTGACCTGGCCACAACTGGTATTCTTTTCCCCATGTTAAATGTTTGGTCGGGTATTCTATACAGCAATAGGTGACTTTCCTACCATAAGATGGAATGTACTCACAGAGGTAGACCTGTCTTGCCACTGACCTTACACCTCACCCGGTCTGCCAAGGGGGGTGGCCCAGCCCAGCCTCAATCGGCCTTGGACGGCCACAGACGGCCTGCCCTTTGCCCGGGCTTAGCCCGGCGCCACCCGCGCGCGATCCCGCGCCGCGGGGGCTCTCCTCAGTTGAAATGCGCCTCCGGGCGCGGAAGAGGCGTGTGCGGCTTCCTGCCGCTGAGGATGATGGTGCGTGTAGTTCTCCCCTCTCTGCGGCCGCGCCGAGATGCGAGGACGGCAGCGGCAGCAGGGGAGACAGGCGGCTGCAAAGGAAACTTGCAGGTATGGCAGCCTACAGCGTGTTAGCCCTACAAACAGAGCCCCCGCTCCACCGGGGCTCTCCTCTGTTGAAATGCGCCTCCGGGCGCGGAAAAGGCGTGTGCGGCTTCCTGCTGCTGATGATGATGGTGCGTGTAGTTCTCCCCTCTCTGCGGCCGCGCCGAGATGCGAGGACGGCAGCGGCGGCAGGGGAGACAGGCGGCAGCAAAGGAAACTTGCAGGTATGGCAGGGTATGGCAGCCTACAGCGTGTTAGCCCTACAAACAGAGCCCCCGCTCCACCGGGGCTCTCCTCTGTTGAAATGCGCCTCCGGGCGCGGAAGAGGCGTGTGCGGCTTCCTGCCGCTGAGGATGATGGTGCGTGTAGTTCTCCCCTCTCTGCGGCCGCGCCGAGATGCGAGGACGGCAGCGGCGGCAGGGGAGACAGGCGGCAGCAACGGAAACTTGCAGGTATGGCAGGGTATGGCTTGTTGGCCCTACAAACAGAGAATCTTCTTTCTCATGATAGGAACACCTGCAAAGACTTGTCTGCATAAGTAACTCATTTGGCAGTCTTCTCCATTGTATTCCAGTGCCAGCTGGTAATGAAGACAACAATATTTCACAAGGATCTCACAGACCACCTACCACGGTTACAGCCGCATGCAGTGTACCTTGTGGCTAGCAAGGTGGGCTCTGCATCCAAGAAGCCCAAAATGGCTGTTAGTGGTCTGTAGTAGCAGGTGGGGCAGGGCACATAGAAGAGTCCTTCCCTGCCTGCATGTTGACGAGAGTCTGCCATGTAACCTCGATAGAACCCAAAGAGAAGTCGGGCAAATTAGGCAAAGAAGGGATCCGATTCAGCATGTCAATAGGGAAACCAGCCTGGAGTTCTAAAGGGACAGATGAACCATCTCATGGGCTTATAGAACCTGGACTAAGGCAGAAAGGGCATTTTGACAAGGAATCTAAACTATATAGTTATGGTATGGTATGTTAAATTACTTTTGATTAAGCATGTGTGTACCTTTAGGCTTCATGACACTAGAATGAAAAAATAGTCACATTGAGGGAATTAGGCTAGGTCGATACAAAGCGTTGCTTAAAGATAACTGATGGAATAGGACAGAGGTAAAGTGCTAGCTTGGTACACAATATTGGAGCCTGAACTGAAAAATTCCCACCGTCACAACATGCATAATTAAATTAGGAAATATTTTGAAGATTGATTGAGGAGCCCAGTGTTCTATTAGGATAATTAGAGACAACTCATTCCCAAAAAAGCGATGGAACACAACTGAACAGAGTGCAACCAATAGTACAAAGAATCCGAGTCAAGCCTGGGTGTCATGTCTAACCCCAGACAAGAGGATGTTTATTATGAGCTTTTAAGTAAATACGGATGTAGCGGGTTATAGACGTTACCAGCTGAACAGGCATTACATTCATTACTAACAGAATGAGAAACAAATCCAGGGAGTGGTTTCTGGTATGATGTGAAAACATGTGGAAATTAATGTTAAACACCAGTTTTCTAAGTAATTCCTTATTCCATGTTTAAAAAGTTTTACTGGTAAAGTAATACCTCAGTATTGGTAATTCCGGGCACAGCATCTGAACATGGTTTTCTGGCAGAGCTTGTAATGAACACAAAAGTTATATTCTGACCTTCAGGTTTTGGGTCTAAGATGAACGAGGGCCACCCATTCTTGCAAGTAGTCCTTTTGTAATTTACCACTTCCCGAAGGTCAATTCTAGATACGTAATCTGCTACCCTCAAAGCGATCACAGACCTTTCATTGGCTTCAACGAATGTCGGGAGCATTCAGCTCTTGCTTGATGCTGCGGCATTCCTCCAACACGCACTCCTTCCCTCATAGCCTCCAGCTCTAGCTGTGGGAAGGACAGGGTAGAGATGTGCCATAAGGTTAGACTGACCCGGCACCCCGGATTTGCTGGGACAATTCTGGTTTATCACCAGCAACTTCTAGTAAATTTAGCACATGTCCTAGTTTCCAGAGGAGGTTGACTGAACCCTGGGGTGCGGGGAGAGAGAAGGGGGAGGGAAGCTTACTTGTGTTTCATTGCAGGGTTAGTGAGCCATCCTTATCAGTATGAAAGCAATTCAAGTAGCACATGTTTATACTGTGATCCTGATTATGAGGGTGTTTCAGCATTTTCAGATCCCTGTGCAAACCCTTGTCCACGCGGAAGTCTGAATTCTGAGTTGTGTGGCATTTATGGCATCCATGAATTATCAGGTGCAATAAGGAACTTACCTTTGTTAGATTTCGGTAGGTCAAACCTGCTGGAATTTAAATAGTGAAAACTGTACGGTATTGACAGTAACATGCATATCTATGTGTGGTCAGCACCAAAAGCCAAATATTGTTTCCCCAAAACCTGGAATTTGTGAACATTATTGCATCCAATGAATACTGAACACCTCAGTGTTGGATTTTTATTGAATGCGATCATTATTGCCACCCGTTATCAGGCCATTAGTGTATCAACTACATGTAATTAATCTTAGTGCCTCATTGTCTGTGTTTTCTATGTAGGTGAGGACTGACATTCTGTGACCCTGAGCAAAACTGTAGTCATGCTTCTCTTTTTGTAGAATGTTCCTGTTTTTTTTTTTTAAATCTAGTCACCTGAATGGAGACCATCACAAACCTTATGCTACAAGAGAGCCTTATGCTCAAGAGAACCTCATGCTACAATAGAGCCTTATGCTCAAGAGAACCTTATGCTACAATAGAGCCTTATGCTCAAGAGAACCTTATGCTACAATAGAGCCTTATGCTCAAGAGAACCTCATGCTACAATAGAGCCGTATGCTCAAGAGAACCTTATGCTACAATAGAACCTTATGCCACAAGAGCACAACATCACACCGGCACACTGGTTTTAGCTGTAGAACGGAAAGGACGGACCCAAGCATACATCTCTGAAAGAAGTTGACTCTGTTTCTACCTTTACATAATATTAATTACCATAGGTACAATCACATCCTTCAGACTAACAAGTTCTCATCCCAAGACTATTCAGCTAACACAGACAATCAGGCTATCCGCATCCTATTCCCTACAAATTAACAGCTGTCAGAAAGGCAGAGTACCTTTGCAGACTTTCCACAAAAAACATATCACAAAGCAGGTTCTTGTGCATGGTCTGATGAATACTCCACATATCTGCAACCAGTAGCATTCAAAAATTGTTGATCCACTCTGCAAAGCCCTTGCTTCAAAGGATGTGGTTAGCCACATAAGGTTGAGGAACCCTCAGGTATTCATACCCGGTAAGACCTCCATGGCCATGCCCACAGCACTTTGTGAAATGCCCTTTGCTTGCTCTGGCACCTTGCCTGAATTTCCTTGTTTGCACTGCCAATTCTACACCAGATTTAACTAGTTTTGCTTATCTGTTTTCATTTCTCCTGGTATCATGCCTCAGAGATCTCAGACGGAGAGTTAGAAGAATCCATCCTAGAGGACCCCCGGCCGCCAGCCAAGAAAAAAGATGCAATAACGGCAGCCAGGAAGGAGCGAATGAGCAAACCAAGCACAGGTTAGAGGGACCCTATGTAACTCTGAAACTATCACGGTGGATGGATGGAGGTGGCCCACCTTAACAAACGAGACTGGAACATTAAACACCTTTATAGTTGTACATCCTCTTCTCTGAATTCTGCCTCCTTATCTCTGCGTGGGGACTCATGGTCTCTGTGTACCTCCTGTTCTTCCCTAGGATGTACCATAATGCTTGCACATTACTGTTGAGCCTCTCTGAATTGTTTCATAGCCTTTCTATATTTCCAGAAGTCCCTCAGTGATCTGCCTTGGCCTATATACATCCTCAGCCTTTCCTGAGAGTGTAACCGCCTGCGTGTGCCTCCACAGACTTGTCGGCACCATTTGCTTTTTATACTACCTTAATCTTTCCAGAGAGTGAGTCATATTTTTAAGGTGTAGCACTATCTCTGTACACCATCTTTCCCCTTCCGTGGACTCCACTTTTTTGCCTATGTTGACCACCTGGCCCCATATCTAAGTTACATTATGTTTTCCATAGGGTGTCAACCTGTGAGTATAGCCATGTCAACTTCTTAGCTTTATAATGTCAATATTTAGTCAACCTAAATTGCAATTTTATTATCATAATTTTTATTATTAGTATTACTACTAATATTTATGTATAGAGCATGAGTTGACACTAATGAAATACCTATGCTAATAATACTCTGACAACAAAAGGGTGGACACTGTTCAGAAAGGTTTTGACTGCTTTCCTGAACGAGTGATAATTCTGCATGTGTTTTTTGGGTTCATTGCATTAGGCACAGGGGCTTCTTGTGCTACTTCTGTAGTGTGCTGCTGCTAGTATAGCACCTAGAAGCAGGGATAGCATCCAGGAGTAGTGATAGCATTAGAGAGTAGCGTTAGGCTGGTTAGTTTCCTGGAACACATCTTGAGGGAATGGGCAAGGTTTTGGTCATGAATGGTTAAAGGTGTTTAAGGATACTTACAGCAGAGGGGGTGGGTAATCAGTATAGTTACTACTATTAGTACTAGAACAGCACAAGGCAATCTCCAACAAGGGCCCATCGCAGGTTTTAACCATTGCATGGGCTAGGAAACCCTACAGAAACTTATGTAGCCATAGGGTGCACTTCTGAGGTATGCCAAGCCTGCACGAGGACACTATGCTTCTCAGCGATACCAGGCCACTCTCGAACTGGGCACACAGCAGGCCAGGGTTGGACATGGCTCTAAGGGCGCTCTCTCAGTTCCAGCACACTGCTCATGGACTGTTGAAGTTTAACCAAGGAAGGGGAGGCCAAAGGACAGGACGCCCACACAACTGGAGGTCTTGACTGCTGTTCATGAAAGACAAAAGCGGCTTTAGCTGGTTTTTCACACTATTAGGTTAAAAAGTGTGATTCTTTTCACCTTGCAGTTTCACAATTCCTTTCTGCTTGAAAGCCTCTGAGTACATTAACCTGGCCTACAATCTATGACCCATGAAGTCCCTCGTAGTGTGATCCTACCCGGGCCACTGCCAGCTTAATTTGCACTCATTCTGGCTCACCATGTACGATACGTTCAATCAATCAGTGCTTATTAAGCGCAGCTGCTCACCCGTGAGGGTCTCAAGGTGCTGTGGGAGGGAAGGAGAGGGGGGTCACTGTGGTTCATTCAAAGAGCCAGGTCTTGCGATCTTTCCTGAATTGTGTCAGCGACGGGGAGAGCCTGAGGTGAAGAGGTTCTGCCATAAGTTTTTGTCTGACTTTGCTAACACCCTACTGTGGCCTAGAGACCTCTTGAGGTTAAGTGTGCATGGAAGAGTGCACTGATTCTTTCAATCATCTGGTGCAATTATACCATGCTCCATAATGTGATTTATGATATTGTATGGTACAATAGCCGTCATGTATGTCCAAGAACATCCCTCATTCATGTCCCAGAAAATCTCTCATTTGTAACCCAGAAGAGTTGCATGTGTGCCCCATGACATTCCTAATTATTTTTATGTGTCCTAGATTAGCCCTTTTTGTCTGACTCTCATTCTCTCAATTTGTTTGCTCTTTCGGTTGCCATGGTGGCACGTGTGTTGTACGTGACTTTCGCACCCGGGAGATGTTGAACCCGGCCCATCTTCTCAGCCTGTTCCTCCGCTCTTAACCTCTTCCCACCCTTCTTGTTTCCTCAGCTCCTGCGAGATCTGACCTTGGGGATGTCAGGGCAAAGACTTCAGTAGGAGCCCGGAAGAGCCAAAAGCTTCCTAAGGCGGCCGCCTTCAAAATCACAGAGCAGGACAAGGGACAAAGCTGGGCAGGTGGGTTGACAGGCAGAGGGATAGGAAGGCTAATAGGTACCAGTACAACAGATGTATTAATCAGATGACTCTGTTGAAATACATAGGAAAATCCTGAAAACTCATTATGCAGTCAAGCTCTTCAATTCAACCATTTCATACATTCCCTGTTCTCCATATTAGCTCTGTAACAGAGTTGCAGGCAGAAACTTTGATGAACCCCAGTGAAGTGAACTAGACCAGTTCCTATTGGTTGAAAAATATTAATAATCCGAGTTAGTTTGCTGATTTTTGCTTGTGGTGATGTGTGTTCATATGTTCCTTGTATCAAAAACTATCCTTGTGTGTAGCCATTCCTTGTAATCTTACAGTACCTAACACCCTGTAGCCTATCTAATGGCCCCACTTTTCATTTGCATAAACCAGTGGTCTCCAACCCTTTGAATGATAAGAGTTACTTATGTTAAACTAAATTCATCGCAAACTACTAATATTATTAGTGATGTAATAGTGACCACATCAGACAAGATCACATCAGTGGCCACCATGTCAATGATTACCAGCAGTGATTTCCTCAGTGCGTCAGAAGGGTTGCCAGCAGTAATGTGAAAATGGCTTTGTCAATTTGGAATACCAACATGTAAGTAATATATGTCAGCCACAGCTGCAGTGCCCCTGGCACATAAGTAAACATATTAGTAATATGTCTGCAAATGATTTAGTATTTGAAGTATATTTTGGTAATTAAGTCATTTTTGTCCAAACATCAGCTTTTGAGTTCTGAAAATACACGTTTGTCTTGCAATAAACAATTTTGTCAAATGTAAGTTAATTTAATCAAGAAAAAAGTTTCAATTTAAAAGGCTGTGATGCACCCAGGAGAGCTACTGAAAATTAAGTGAAGAGTTACCAGTAGCTCACAAGCTACTTTGTTGGAGAAGTCTGGCATAAACACTTAGGGCCCGATTCACAAATGTAATCTGAGACAAAACCCTAACTTTACGACTTTCGGTATTCACAGACGGCATTTAGGAGTGGTAAAGTTAGGATTTTGTCTCAGTTAAACTTAAGTTTTGGTCTTAAATTAAATTTAAGACAAACTTAAGTTTAACTGAGACAAAATCCTAGTCATAAAGTTAGGATTTTGTCTCAGTTAAATTTAAGTTTGTCTTAAGTTTAACTTAAGACCAAAATTTAAGATTGACTGAGACAAAATCCTAACTTTAGTACTCCTAAATGCCTTCTGTGAATAACAAAAGTCGTAAAGTTAAGATTTTTTCTCAGATTACTTTTGTGAATCAGGCCCTGGCTAATGATTTCACCTAACTCCTATTAACATAATCTGCCAGAATTAATCTAAAGTGAACGCATGGATTGGTTTCCTGACAGCTCAAAACCACGGACATCAATTCTCGAAAATGCCAGTGGTAGCAGATGTGGCAGCACACATTCTTTGCCATCATAGGAAATTATGTCACATGACATTTGACCAGAATTTTGAAAACCCCATATATAAATAACACAACAGTTTATAACACAAACAAAGGTCTATTTTAGATACAGCCTGCATTTTAATTAGGATGCTGGCATCATATGCCAGGGAAACATTTAGCTTTTCCTTTCATTCTAAGAGTACAATATAGTGTCATAAAGTATAAACAGAAAATAGAAACCAAAATGATTTCTACCAGATATGCTCATGATGTAATTGCTCTATGTTATTGCCCCACAGTATTCCTTTTTGATATTAGAACATTGATTTAAGATCACGTGTAAGGCGCTGTCACCCTACGAAGGTGAATGTTTTGTTTAGATAACCTTTCATGTATTCAGATTAATGAAAAACAATACATTGTTTACCAATGTGTTTTTATTTCACATTGTTCATAAAGAGTGCACATTAATCTTCTGAATTTATTTATTTTATAGAACTGGATCCCAGCTAGAGCAGTAGAAAGTAAACAGTGCTCATCAGGGCATTGTTTACCTTCTGCTCCTTGGACTACTTTTGCCACCTCAAACGCTTATGAACTTACATCCACTACATCCTGTAATGTAATGCAAAAGCACCTGCTATTGAGTTGCAGAAGATCCGTTTAGTGAGAGCACAAGCTCCTGCAGTGAGGGGCCTCAATCGATACAATTCACAGGATCACTGTTAATATTGAGAAAGTCAATGTCAATATGAATAACAATATATTCATGTATAAAAATGAAATCGCATCTTTATTAATGAATTCACCATTTATGATCTCCACATCAACGCAGACTCAGAAATACGTAGTTAGGCAGGCACAGAGACCCAGGCCTTAAGTCACTTGTTGACAGGCCACAGGTGGGGTGGCAAGTAGCCACAGACAAGTGCATGAATAGGAAATCCCAGGCCAATCCCACAGATAAGTACAGCAACACCACAGTGGTCCAGGAAGATTGGCCCCAATAAAGCACACATGACCAGAAGGGTACACGCACTCCAAAAACACCATATAGTCAGATGTCACATAAAGTTAGGAACATATAGACAAACTGGACACACCACACACAGTACACACAGTGATCAGGCGCTCCCCATGCTAGACATCTGGTCACGTTACCTACTGGCCGCATTGAGTCCACGCAAGGTCGAGGCCCACCTTGATTCTTCTTCAAATATATTAATTTATGACTACAAACATAGCGGTTCACTTTCCTTACGAAGAAAGGATCGCCGGAATGTTTATGAAATTCAATGAATTGTATATAAACCCACTTCAGATCGACTGAAAGTTGAGACTGTCCTCAGACCCTATGCCTGTAACTGTTCCCCTGCCTGCACTATTTTATTAAACCAACTGTTCCTGATTTGCCAAAAGCCTCTTGTTTTGTTCAAGGTATTTCATGTTCAAGCAACATTTTAGCACGCCAGCCGGGAGCCGACTCGTACTTCGAACCCAAATGCAGCCAAAGGAAGGAGACCCACCCGGACAGATTCACATTTTGCGTATCAAGGAGGGTGAGCAGACACTGCAATTGATTGGAAGTTCTGCTTAATCAGCGGGCGTAGGTCCGTCCTGAAACAGCTGTCACAGAGGGTAAGAAACTACATCAGAACCTCAATAAAGCATTTAGCGCATGGCAAACTAGGGAGAAGCGTAAAAAGATAACCTGAGCACCCTGCCACTGACAGAAATGTGGCATATTACCTATTTTATATGTCCTAGCTGAATAGTCATAAGACAGCCTCGGAAGCGATCCCGTAAAGTCACCTTTTTTTGATAGTCAGCATGCCAGGAAAGGTGAATATTTATTGTATTGCCCTTTATGGATCCCAGGATACTTGTGATAAAGCTATCCTGATTGGCCGAAGTTGGTCCCTCAATCTTATTTTTTATTATAAAAGGGTTTCTCAGTGCTACCAGTTTCTTAACACCCTTGGTATCTGAAAGGAGTGAGCGGTTGCTGGGCGTGATACAGATGGTACTCCTGGCTCCGGGGTGTGATACAGGGTGCCATTCGGACATTTAGGGAAAAAGATTTGGACCTGGGAAGCTAGGTGTAACTTGTGTATGGACAAGATGAGCCTGTGGTTCTTGAAATGTTCTTTTTTTCCATGAACTATTGTTATTACCTTTGTTCCAGAGTCATTATTGGTAGACTATCTGGCTCACTTAGTTCCGTGTACCGCACGGAGCCTCCCCTGGTCACAGGAGGGCATGCTCTAGGAGCCGGCTAAGAGACTTGTATGTGATGTTAAGGTGCTGTTAATTATTGCAACTGTATTTTGTCCTAAGTATTGTATTTTTTGTCGATGACTCAATGTTTCATGTGAGGGTGCTGCTGTTTCTCACACACTGTATTTGACACCAAAAGTTAATATCGTTCAGATACTATTTTATTGACAACTGCACTTTTCATCTATGTTGCAACCCTTCACATGCATTGTTAGTTGTGTTGATGAAATGTTAATATTGAATTGTTGATGCATCTGTAGATAGTGCTGAGCTCGTAGTAATGTAATTACAAGAAGTACACCCTGTACATTTTTCCCCACAATTAGATCAAAACCAAAGATTCCGCAAAAACGAAGCTAACTTTTACTTTGTCCACCAAAACTACCAGACTGATTGTGGAGTCACCATTAAAGCACATGTAAAGCAGGTTCTCCACACAGGCTAAAAAACATAATAAGTGTTGCCAAGAATGGCACGCCCACACGAAGGCACACACATTTCCCTGACCAATGGAGGGAACCTTTAGCATTAACACAATTGAATATATGAGAACACTCATACAAATCAAATACACTGGTCAAAAGAAAGACAGGAGAGAGGCATTATTAGAACTATGGGCCCTCTTCAAGGAGGCCCATATCAATAATCCTATATCACAAGCAAAGCATCAGCACCTCCCCCACTGTATGCAGGTATGGAAGTGCTCATGCCAGTTCCCCCACACTAGAATATTCCAATTCACCAGAGGTAGGATCCAGTGCCCCCCCCCCCCCCTACTGAATGACAAACAGTTAGGCCCAAGTATGAGAAACAAACAGACCAGCATGCCCAGACATGTTCAGCGCAACCCAAGTCTGGTGGAAAGGCTCCCTGGAACTTGACCCTCATCTGTGGCATTCGACACATGGAACCCCAGCAGCAAACTCCCACTCTTTCAGGCGAACATACATGAGTGACAGCAAGATTTGTGGAGGTATATCTAGTGGGGGTGTGGAAGGTATCCCCAGTCAACCGCAACCCGATGATGAGGGTGAGGCTACAGGATTTGCTCAGGTCGCTGAGGAAACAGAGAACGAATTTGACTGCAAAGCTTGACCAAATAGAACAGCACATCGCTCAGAGCGAAGGAGGCAACCTAGATGAGATGAGTAAGAAAGGCGCGAACTAAGGAGAGAGAGAAAGAGCTTGCACTCAAAAAACCCATTAAGAAAACAGAGCAGCGTGCCCCCCACAGAAGGAAAGCGGGGGTAGGTAAAGAGCACTGATCGAGGAAGAATCGGTGGTAGAATTAGATGAGAGGCTTCTGGTAGGGATCCGAGCCTCACCAATTCTTCAGAGAGGGGCTGACCAGGAATTAAGAGACCATGGCAGCCTAATGGTGACCCAACTAAGACGCTGGAAAAACAAGATGGCACATTCGCAAGCTCTGGAGGGGAGCAGTGATGAGGACGTACGCTGCTGCACCCAAATGCACGGGAAGTATAGACTGACCCCATAGGAGATAGTGGCCAGAGAGGAAGGCAAGATCGTTGTGCAGCCATTCTGCTACCTGCTAGCCCACTGGACCGAGGGAAAAGACCAGTATGATAGACCTTAGCCAGAGGAGGGATCCTTTGAACAAGTGGAAGATTTCATTCGACATGGGGGAGGGGATCCCAAGTGGAAATTCCTGTACATGCAGGAATGCCTAAAAAGATGGGAAAGCCATGTTAGGGAGTAGCCAGTAGAGCTACCCGAAGTAAGAATACACCTATTACTACAGAAGGGCACATCAAAGACCACCTATGTGTCATGGGTTCAGATAGATAAAGAGAGGTTAATGATAAAGTTACCACCATTGCTGGATGGAGCAGGCAAATTGATGTCATGCTTTGAGAGGAACACTGCAGAAATAAACCTAGCGATGGGCAGCTGCGGTGCGTCCATTGGGGCGTAGGGGCGTAGCCCCACCAGCCCTGCTTGCCGCGGCTGCCGTAAAACTAAAACAATTAAAATAAATGTTTTTACCAGCCCTGGTTTTTACGTGCTTAGCAGCACGATATTTATCCGGCGCCGCCGGGCAGCACCCGACTGAATCGGGAGTGCGGACTGCGCAGGGGGGGCGGTAGTTGTTTTCCCGCATCATCCGCATGTATGCTTCGGGCAGCAACTTCCCCGAGCATGCGCATGAGTCCCCAGGGCCCCATTAGCTAGTAGGGGGGGGGTGCAGGTTATGCTGGCGGCAGCCCCTAGCAGGAAAAGGGCGACAGGGCGAGCAGTTAGTGTGCCCTCCAAGCCAATCCTGGCGCTGCATGCAGCGCCAGGATTGGCCGGTCACCACGCAGCACAGCAGGGGCAATCCATATTGGATGCCGAGCGTGGGTGGCTCAGCCGCCCTGCACAATGGCCAATCACTGTCTCTGACTTAATGTAGTCATGCAGTGATTGGCCATTTGCGGCGGGCGGCGCTGCAGTGTCCCGGTTCAGCCTGGTTACGGTTAGGTAACGGTTCACTCGCCTGAGAGTCGCCTCGTGGTGTGGACCTCGTGGGGATGATTGACATTGACCCGAAGACTGAGGTAAGTGCTGCTTTCTAAGTTTCTAAGTTTCCCTGCCTTCTCCTCCCGCTTTGGGTCCCAGACGGTTCAGGGTCGTGTTCGGGCATTGCTGTACTGTCCTATTCAGGCGTTCTTCCATGCCCCTGTCCTGTCCTATTCAAGCGTCAGACACAGCATTAGTATCCGGGACTTGCCTCAGGGGCCGCGGGGTTTCCAGGGTGATCCCTAGGAGAGGCGCTTGATGACGCCACAGAGCCCTTCGGGGGACGGGTGACGTACACAGAGCCCCACTGTCCAATCACAGGTGTCTCCTCTCACAGTCCTCACTTCCCCGTCCTTGCCTCACGCAGCTGCTAAAGCGGGGTACTCTGCCCCCTGCCCAGGGGGTGCCCTCTGCCGCCCCCCCCCCCCCCCCCCTCCCCCTCAAGTGCTGATAGATTTATAGATTGCCAACTGGTCTCCGTGGGCGCAGAGGGGCCCTGGGAGGTCCGACCTTATAAGGCCCAGGGCATATGGGGGGGGGGGGGGGGAGACACCTGACCTACAGTCTCTCCTTCCAGGATGAGGGGCTATTTTGGGGTCAGTCTCACACACCTGGTGGCGGCTGGCTTCCTTGCTGCCATGTGTAAGAAGCGCTGTGCAGGATAGGCCCCTAGGCGCTACTGTGGGGTGACCCCTTCACCCCTGGTCACATGGACACTGCTCCCAGTCCTCAACATTTCACCCACAAATCATCGGTTGAGAGTAGTTTAGTCCAACGGAAGCGAAATAAGACTACAGCCCCCACAATGCATCGGGCTATTGTGGAAACAGCGCGCAGTGACCTGCAGGGAGGCGGCCACACATCTGATGCTGTCGGAGCTGCACAGCCACAGGGGAGCTGTGATGCTCGAGGCTCGGGAACCCCATACAGGGCACTGCAATTATGCTGCAACGTTGTCCGCATAATTATGGATCTGACACAGTTGCCACATAACCCAATATCTGCAGCATAATCTGCAGTTTTTAACAATAAACATTTTTAACTCAAACAGATGTAAAGTTACTAGAAAGAAGCAGCACGTGCCGCATTGGAGGGGCGCGAGACCCTTGCAGAGGTTGGCTGGCATCTGTCTGTTGGTGCCAGGCTGGGAGTAACGAGCCCAGACCTTTGCCCAGATACTGATAACACAACTAAAAATAACACAAGAATGAGCAAATACTGTCCGAAATTGTGCCAAATTACATCACATAATTTGCCTTTTCTTGCTGCATAGTTTAGTAAATGCTGTTGCATAATTTGGTCCAACCCTGCTGCATAATTCCAGTGGCTCTGCCTATAACTCACGGGATAAGTCTGCTGTTCGTGACTGTCATAGCAATGTAACTTGAGAGACAGCTCTGCTGTCAGATGTCTGGGTAAGCAAGGTCTGTCTAACCTGAGGGATAGCTCTGCTGTCAGAGGTCCGAGCCGGCAAGGTCTATGCAACATGAGGGATAGCTCTGCAGTCAGAGGTCAGCGCCTCTAAGGTCTATGCAAGTTTTATAGATTTGTTTTAATGTGCACTTGCGAAGGTCAAATAAAAGAAACAGATGTATCTATGAAATAAGGGGGTAACGAAGTTGGGAGAACTCTCAACATGTGCACCTGGCTCTTAAAAAATCGGATGAACTTTAATTGGGGCATTGGCTCTTAAAACAGTAGTAATCTGAAGCCCTGGGTGATCAGGGAAGGGAAACAACATTATCAATAAAAGCAAGTGAGCATACACCTATGCAAGGCGATTGTCGAGGTTAACCTTAAAATGGGAATTAACAGCCGCTTCAACAATAAAAAGAAACGTCTACACCCTCATTAATTGCAGCCATTCAGTGGCGCGCAGCGGCCATGCATATTACGAGAGAAACCACTACACTAGAGACACGATTATTAACAGAGCTGAGGAACCACACACTTGCCCAGATCGACGCAGATGTCGAGAAACCTGCGTGAGCGACTGTGCGCGCAAACACGCGCGGACCCGAACGGAGTGGCAAAGAAGAATAAGCTACTCGGGAACGAGGTCTGGAAATAGCAATTGAGGGATGAGTAGGGAGAGAGTGATTGTAAGTGGAAGTTTAAGAAGGAAGGTAGTAAACTGGCTAACAACTGGAGGGAGAGCGCATGAAAAGGCAGAGATGTATGGGAAAGCAAGGTGTAGTGAAAAAAGCAGAACTAGAAGGGATGAGTACAGATAGAGGGCAGAGATTGGTATCGGAATGCGGTTGCCTTTTGTATAATTAGTCACACGCTAGAGGGCTGACGACGGGCATAGATGGAGAAAAGAAACGTGAGAGTGAAACACTAAGAATGAGATGCAAAGCGAGATTGAGTGCTATGAAGTGAAAGGAATGAGGTAAGGAATGAAAGAGTTCGAGAGAAATAAAGAGAGAAAGGAAGACAGACGGGAAGGGAAAGAGGGAGGGTTAGAGAGAAGTGGGGGCAGGGGAGAGGAGACAAACTGGATAACTCTTCGTGCTTCATTTTTTTTAACATGCTTTATTGGTTTTTCATTCATATTCGTCACATCTGGCAAGAACATTGAGCCTTTACACTCCCATGCCGGCTCCACCTCTCTCTTGAGTGCCAGCATGGGTCGGTGCTAGCCCAAGCGTTAGAGCTTTGGTGACTCCTGTGAATTCCATGGATGATCTCCCCTTGCCCTTTTCCTTTTTTCGATCTTGATTCCAGACAACTTTACCTCCAATACATTAAAATGCATACATATTATGAGCTTGGGGGCCCTTGCTTTTGATTGTGAATGCTGCTACTTGTTTGTTGAATACAAAAAATTCTGATTGAGGTAAGAAATGCATTGTTATCTCTGTTTGTAGTGTTTGTTCTATTTGGAGACTACACAGATTTGCTCACCTTTGTTCACTGGCCGGACCTGTCTCCCGCAGGGTGAACGATTCGTTGCTTGTGTTGCCTATCAAACCTTTCCCCTTGGCAAATTGCGAAAACCTTTATACCATTTATATTTGGGGTACTTGCGTGGACCTATGTGAAGTGTGTGTACAAAGCTCAGCTCAACCAGAATCACGGTAACAGCGCATTGCGCTGCCTCTTTTATATTCAGTATGTTGTAAGACTGTTTTTCTTCCCCCGCCTTTCCTTGTTTTGTTTCCCTGTTTTCCCCTTGCGTGCCATTTGTTACTCTAGAGTCTAATAGAGTCGGAAGGCCGTAGGGGAAGACTGTGGACTTTTCTTCAAGTTCCTGACGCTCCTGCGGAACGAGCCTGGCAACCATTACACTGCTGTGCAACTTCTTCTACTCTTAGAGCTGAGATTTCCATGAGTCTTATAGTCTGAATTCAGCACCTGAGCATAATAGGACAGAATGTATGAAGCTCTGTGGTAATACTGAATAAGCAGCTACCTATGTTATGCCATCTATTAATGTAATAACTGCACTTTCACAATTGCTTTATTAACCTTCCTGCTTTCTCAAATTTGCTTGAAAATGCACGATTTTTCTTCTTTTTTTTCAAAATTTTCATGGGGGGGGGTTATCCCCCCAAACCCCCCTTTTGGGGTTCGGGCTCGCTCGCTGCGCACGCTCGCTACGGTGCTGTATGCTAATTCGTTTGCGCCCCACCACTTCAAAATCTCACCCACCGCCCCTGGCGATGGGTGATATCAAAAGTATGCTAAGTAGTCTTATCGGAGAGCAGACTAACGCGGTGTTCGCCCCAGCTCGCATCCCAGCAATTACGCTGACAGACACCGAGCATGTCAGGACTGCATTCGATTCATATAGGCACCGGACCTGGACAGCCCTGACGGAATTGTTCCCTGAACGCCCAGATGTAGGAGGGTTAATGGCAAAGACTATAAAGCCAGTAGAGAGTAAAACTGATTTTCTAAATAGAATGAGGAAACGATGGGGACAGGAGACAGGACAGCCCATGGATTGATACGGGGCCACAAGTTGTATTCTTTTACACTATACTCAAAAAGGGGCTGCCCACTGAGATGCAAATCAGACTGGGCAGCGTGGTTGGATTAGACACCAAACCCTGGCGGGAGATACAAGCACATTACCAGAAAAAGAAGCAATAAAAAAAGGATAAAGAAAAACTGGAGCAAGCCCAGAGAGACACTGCTAAATTGGTCAAACACAAATTGAAGAAGACCACTTTTGAGGGGGCCGCGTTGGCTAATCGCGTTCAGATGGTATCAGTCTTAAAGGGAGCTCGACCGCAAAACCCCAGAAAGTTTCAACCTAGCTATAGCGGCAGAGGTCAGGGAGGATGGCAGCCACCAGATCCTAGGGAATGTTACTATTGTCACAGAATGGGCCACCTGTCAGATAGATGCCGGTTAAAAGCATACCATGAACAGAGATCGACGGGCCAGGGCCAGTTACCACAAAACCCTACGAATATTCATCCACAAAGCCAAACACAGGGAACCCAGAATGCACCTTACAATCAGCCAAAGGGAGCTCAGTCAGCGCTGTACTTCCGCAGCAGAGATCAGGTAGTTGGGCAAACACATGACAGCAGCAACCACAAACAGGGAACTCAGCTCAACAGGTACCTGGGCCATCCCCTCGGCAGGGAGGGGTAAATGTCTGGGGAGGTAATACCTTCACGTAAACACAGTATACAAATGTCCAGTAAGGTAAACTTCTAGAATAAATACAACCCCTTTACCCACATATCCAAAAGTTTTTACTAAACCAAAAGATAGACCAAGGAGACAACATTGGGAATACAGGCTTTTGCTTGCATCTGGGGATTTGGGGCTGCTGTATGTGCTCTGTCGACTGGGTATCCTCATTAAAGTTCGCCATCAAGGGCGCCTGCAGGAGTCAAGGTCCCACTCTGATTCTGATACCTCAGGGTGGGGTTGGTTGGCTACACCTCAGGAGGAGGGCAGTCTGATGAGGGGACGGGCGGCTCCCACATCAAGTACCTAAAAAACAGGCACCCAGGTTCCCGTGTCCAAGTCAATGAGGATGGGTTCCAGTTACCAAATCAAAAGGTCCCCATTCTTGAGCACCAGGCCCGGGACTGATGTTTTCTTTGTGGCGTGTAGTCCTGGCAGCGCCTCCAAGGACCAGAGGTCTTCACTCAATAGATTTGTACTCCAGTGACGGGAGACAGAATTCCCATATGCCTGGATAGTGAAGACCCCACAACCTCCACAGCACACGCACAAGAGCCAATAAGTTGTGAGGTACCCACATGACGTAGAGTCAGTCTGGAGGTTCGCTAGAGTGGCCAGGCATCCCATAGTTGCAGGGGCGGTTCCGGTTCATCATCATCACTAGGCAGACTTTGGCAAGAGTTTTTTGCCTTGGTCCCGGACTCTCCATGCTCTTATGGTGCCACTGATGTTTTCTTTTTTTTTCCTCTCAAGTTTTCCAAATCTCTAAAGTCTAGCTACTGTTCTACACCCCTTCAAAATATCTACAGAAGCATGCCCGCTCATTAACAGCTGGTCCAAATGAGCTGAAAGGTAACAGGACATGGTCTGAGGGAGAGGAGAATCCCCAGTGCCCATCACAGGTCCAGGTGAGAGTAGAACGCTGAATGCACTCATCCCTGTATCAAGCCCAGCAACTAACCAGTGCACCAACCCTCACATGCACCACCCAGAGGGAGCAGTAGGCCCAGACCTCAGACACAATAAGACAGCCTAATCAGGGACACATGGGGCCATGGAACAACTTTCCGCCCCCTTCGCCTCATGATAAATAAGGTAGCAGATCACAGGAGAACTGGGGAAACACCCAAAAACCAACAAAAGAAGCCCAAAGGTAGCCTAAATTAAGTCTCTAGAGAAAGGGCAGAGTCGAGATCTCTGGCGCCACAAGGGAGGATCACGTTGCCCGCTTCATGCCGGGAACTGGGAGACACACACACATTTGATCTCGGGGCTCGTTGCAACCGCCAATAACACTTAATAGTGGCAGGCCCCTCCTCGCACAGTCCCACGGATGTGTAGCTTGAAAAACGCAGCCCACACCGATGGAGCCCTCATACACACACCAGGAGAGACATGTTCATGGAAACTGGTGGCACCCATAGAACCCTAGCTAAAAACTGATGCGATCCATCCATATGATCACAAGACCAGTCCTTAAATATTTCACACTAATCCAATCACCCAGTTAGGTACGGAGAACGGGGGGGGGAAGCAACGACTCATAAAAGAGATTAATCCAGCTGATTACCCATAAGCCACCTTCAAGTTTTAACTGTGACATTTTTTTTTAAAGATGCTACGACAGTGGCCACCTTCCGTTACCCCCCTAAAATTACATAAGGGAAGTACAGGAATCCCGAAAAAAATCATTAATGACAGCAAACATTTAATGTTATCTGAATTAACAAAATGAACCAAGCTCTTATCCAACAGATCTACAATCAAACCTCCAAGTGCACCACCTTTCAGCTGCTATATCAACAACCCAGCATGAATCTAAAGTGTGCGAATCAAGATTACGGAATGCACAGTGAATTTTTTGAAACTGTTAAAAGAGAAACCTTCATCACCAGAGGACCACAGACACCTTCCCTAGATGCATGCCAAGACATGCAATGTTCAATAACAAGTTATGTATTATTGCACTTCTATGTACCCTCTGTCTATTTTGGGTGCTGCCACGCCTATTCACTGCTAAAGAACTGCCTGGCCAAATGGAGTCTGTTCAAAAACTGTCACAGCGCTTGTGCAAGGATCGCTCCCATATCATTTCCAATTACATCAACCCAAACACTAGCATCCCACACGCACTACACAGCATCCTCTTGCACAACATGTGGTATCAGCACATGACTGCCGTGGGCCCCCAGATATCAGAAAGACTGTGTTACGTCTGTTCACTGATACTACATGCAGTAGGCACAGACAGACTTTACTTGTACCAAGAGGTAGCCCCCGCAATAAGCAAAATGCCTTCTCCACTTATTCCTATGCTAAATTAGGGCCAAAATCCAACCCAACTGAGTAGTAGTGTATCTGACCCAATACAAGACCAGCCCAACGCCTCTATACCTTTTCACTGAGATTAGCAAAATCCAAACTGAGCTAGAGATTATGTACTGAAAGGGCCCAAGACTTCCCAGAGAAGAAATTCTTGGTGGTAGTGAAACCCCCAACTCAATACACAAACACATCGGCAACTGCCTCCATTTGTGGTCCAAGGGTGGCCCTTAGAATACCTGGGGCAGTCTTCTAGAACATTAAGTCAAACCCGACATGGAGTTCCTGTGTAGGGCCATCCAGCACGACGATACAAAAGGAAATGAGTCACATAGGGGAGAGTTGAAGAAAAGCATGACCACCCGATGTCAGGAAACCTGGGATACCCAAGGTGGGTGGATACACTTGGCTAGAAGGGAAGGGACAACCCCTAATTGTATGGAAACTTACACTGTATTTCTTTAGTTTCAGAGGTAAAGGAACGCTTCCACTAGGCACGAAAGCGAACTGTGGCATGATCATGCAC
Source organism: Triturus cristatus (assembly GCF_964204655.1). Classification (NCBI taxonomy): domain Eukaryota; kingdom Metazoa; phylum Chordata; class Amphibia; order Caudata; family Salamandridae; genus Triturus; species Triturus cristatus. The sequence continues at coordinate 286,407,118 of NC_140590.1, forward strand.
ATTCTGGATATGCAGTGAAGCACCTCCTCGCTGATGGATATTTACTGGCCATGTGGCGACTTTGCCTACACTCAGCTCGTCCCCAGATGGTGCGGACTCTGATCACCATACATACTTGACCCTGGTTATTCCCAGAGAAGAACTTTCGGATTTGTACCAGCACCCGCTAAGGAAGAAGACAACCCTGCTGCATCAGTGAAAAAAGAACTGCAGACTATTTTGGCTGGGCTCAGTACAATGACATTCCAGAAGAATTCAGACTGTTCACAGACACACAAGTATCAGCGGAAGGGTCTATATCCTTCTTTACCTTGCAGAGAAAAGCTAATGGTCGCTGGCTTCAAATAACCAGGAGGGAAATGCTTAAAATGATGAACAGCACTGAGCTCGGCCTTAATTCAACCAAGGAAGAACTGAGAGCAATGCACCTCATGGTAAAGCTGTATCGGTATGTGTTAGACTTAATGACTGTGATGGAGGAAAGGTTGTGTGCCAAGATTGGTGCATCCTGCTGCATGTTTGTCCCAGGGAATGACATGGATAAAGGGACATTGACTTTTGCCATCCAAGCACTGCACCATTTATGGAGACATGCTCGAGGGAGGCGGTGCCCAGAGCAGGAGAGGTTGTCAAATTGGTTCGTCTGGCTTCCCTTGTGGATCTCCAGGATGTGCACGTCGTTGTTGCTGGTTTTCATTGTGTTCTTGTGTGGATCCGTACAGTTGGGGATTTCCTGTTGTAAAAAATCAGTCCTTAAATTGGGTAGAATGCCAGTAACCAGGAAAGTGATAATTATGAACAGTGAGCTTAATAAACAACAGGCCAACAATAAAGGAACTGTCAGGAAGTAGAGTTTAAATAGTGTAGCTGAAAATTCAACTGGAGGAGTGGATGTTAACATTGAGAAAGTGAATGTTAATATAAATAACAATATATTCATATATAAAAACGAAATCGCATCTTTCTTAACAAATTCACCTGTTATGAACTCCATGTCAACCCGACTCAGAAATACGTAGTTAGGCAGGCTCTGAGACACAGGCGTTAGGTCACTGACTGACAGGTCACAGATGGGGAGGCACATAACTGGCAGACAAATGCATGAACGGAAATCCCAGATCAATTCCACAGATAGATGCAGAGACACCGCAATGGTCCAGGGAGATTGGCCCCAATAAGGCACACATGGCCGGAGGGGTACGCGCATTCCCAAAACACCATTAAGTCAGATGCCACATAAAGTTAGGCACATATAGCCAATCAGGACACAGTACACACAGTGATCACTCGCTCCATGTGGCAGACATCTGGACACGTTACCCACTGGCCACATTGTGTCCACGCAAGGTTGAGGCCCACCTGGATTTCACATCGAATACATTAATTTATGACTCCAAAGAGGCACCAATGCAGGCACCCTTGCACCGTGGTGCAAGGGTGTCTGTGTTGTTGGCATGATTGTTTTTGTGCAGGAAGGGACATCTTCCTGCACAAAAACAATCAGAGGGATTTTCCTCATTCTGTGATCCTGCAGCACACGTGGAAAGAGGAAAAAACAAGGAGAAGCATAAACATTTCTACTCATTACAACTGCTCTTGGGAGGCGTAGGTTTTTAACGCTGCCCCAGATTCATGCTATGTGAATTGCGCTGCGTGGCCTTACACTTTATCTACAAGGCCTTGTAGCAACAGGCCTGCACTGTGTGCCACCGGAGCTTAAAAAAAAGTGATGTTCCAGTGTTGCAAGGGGCTTGTAAATATGCCCCTTGATTGTCAGTGGAGAACACTTGACTCTTTGCGCCTTCTTAGTAAAGCCTATTAAAGTCTGATCACTGGGCCCTATTAAAAGTATGGCGGATTCATGATGGAGAGAAACCTCGTCAGGCGTTAACTAATTTTTAAAGTTTTTTTAACCCTTTGACGTCTGTGAACCCCCACTTAATCAAAACTGTAATCCGGGGATCCCCACTGAATAATTATTGGAAATTGGGGTCCGTAGTGACCGTCTGGTCACGGTTTAATGTTTCTGCACTATGTGTTTCCACCAGCCACTCCTTGAGGGCTGGCTTCTACACTTACCCCACACCCATCCATCACAGGTGCCATCGGTCAGGTGACCCAGCTAATAAAAGGGGCCAGGCGCACATGCCCTGGGCCAGTTACAGATCAAGTAATCCAGTGCCCTAGTCGTGATTGCAGCTGCATGAAGGCCTAGGGCCCTAACCATTCTAGTGACGACAAGTGGGTCTTCCCCACATGCAAGCTGGCGACTGTTTTGCAATTTGTTGTGGGGAGAAGAGTAGCCCTAGTCGAAGGCAACCCCCACTTACTGCCGGCAGACAACGGCCGAGGAACTAGGGATGTGGGACGCCTTGACAAGGCAGAGGTCAGGCATCTCTACAACGGCGTACACCAATAATGCCTCTGCAGCCGCCTTACACCTCAACTGCCGTGAAAGAATGAGATTCGCTACAGCGTGGCCCCTCATGGTGAGACAGGGCCACTGGTGAGGCTGCAGACAGCGAAGGCCATGTGCCATCCATGCAAGGCACCTGAGCACTGCCAGCCGCTAAGGAGAGGAATAGTCTCATTACGCCCAACCGAGGTGTCATGAGAACAGCCAAGTGGTAAGTGAAGGTGTGCGTGCGTTAGGCAGCAGACCCAGAACAGTACCGCCTGTGTGAGAAGACTGATGGTAAAGTGGATGTAAAGCAGCGCCATGAGGGTGCTATGCCCCCGTACCTGCTCAGGCGTTTTTAAGCTGCCCCGCATGCTGCCAGCTGCCCCGGCAAAGAGACGCCATGAGCCTGTACCAGCATGAGGAAAGCTGCTGTGCCTTTATTGAATCACCCGCAGCATCAAGGAAGACGACAGAGGGTCACACAGTTAAGGCAGCAGCACAGCCAAACCTGTAGGCGGTGGCATAACCGGGGTTAATGTGGTACACAGAACCAGACCCCAGTTTACATCACAAGCCCCCCACGGCACGCAGCTACAACCACAGTGGGCAAGGAGTGGCTGCAGGGGCAACTAGTGGACTTCTGTGTTGCCGCGCTTGCAGAATAAAACAGAATAGAGTACAAAGATATGGCCCGTCCTAATGAGAAGATTTCCATGGCCCTGGTATTCGCAGTGACAGCACCACCTACCCGTTTAACTAGATAGTAGCGGCCCTGGCCAGGGCTAATGTTGAATTGTTAGCCGCTCTGCTCCACATGTATTGCATGGCCACATGTATTGCATGGCCATCTCCTGCATTGACATCTCTAGTGCCTCGAGAGGACTGCAGCAGGCAGGTAACTGCTGAGGTCTGAGGATAGACTGCCTGGCCCGTGAGGAGTGGCATCTTCAAAGCCACCTAGCGGTAAGTCCATGCGCCGCACCCAGGCCGATGACAATAGGAGATGGCTGATAGTTGCCATTGAAGAGGCAGGCGGCGAGGCACACCTTCGCTCCCAAAGTGCATCAGCACCTGCATATAGACTTAATGAGAGGAGTGGACAAACCCAAACAAACACGATATGAGCTGACAGCCCACCAGTGTTTTTCTATTCATGATACTGCTACTACCCCACTGGTGGCAGCGCAGTAGTGAGACTTTGAGACAGAGGCTGCAAGGAACAGCCAGAACTGGTGCTGAGAGCACCACACACTCTATTGGCTGCCAGACGTTACTGCAAGGAGGGGAGAGACTGCGAGCCCCTGCAGTGAGACAGCTCCAAGAAGCTCAAAGCTGCCCAGCCAAAGAAACTGCCAAGCAGCAAAGCCCCAGGCAGCAAGCCCACAAAAGGCAGAAGGAGAACACGTGCTGCATGCGCCTCCCCCAGTGGCTGTCTGACGCCACCGCAAGGAAAGAGATGGGGCCGCATGCCCCCAGCGGGGCAATGGCCACCACTGCAAAAGGAGAATAGGCATGCAAAGCGCCAGAAGAAGGTGACCATGAAGGAGGACTGAAAAGCCAGAGGTGCGAAGAGAGCCTCACTGGGAAATCTGACAGCAGGGCAGGAGCACTGGAGAGAGAGTGCCTTCAGAGAACAAAGACTGTTGCACGACAGAGGCTGCACCAGTCAGCCACCCGAGCACAGAATGGCCACCATTGGCCCACCAAGCATGTCACATGGAGTGACTGACTTGGCCAAGCACTCCCGCCCTTGGGCAGGACCAGATGCCACCACAGCACAGCCTCAAGGGGCAAGCAGTGTGTCCTCGAGTGAAGACAAAGAGGCGAAGGAAGAAGGGTGACCCTCCAGCCAGGGAGTGGAGCACCAAGAAGATCACTGCGGTAAGGGACAGGACCTGTGAGAGGTCCATGAGGAGAAGAGTTGTGTCCTTTAGACAGGACCAGATTGAGGTCCTATAGGGAGGACAGGACGCAACCAGGGAGTCCCTGTGAATAGAAGATCACAGCGAGAGGCCTGGTCAGGAGACAGAAGAGAAAAGAGTCAGTCGTAGGGGTAGGACGTGACCAGAGAGGTCCATGTGAAGTGCACATCACATGGAGAGGCCTGGTCAAAAGGATGAAGAGCGTGACTAGGTGGCATAAGGCCACGTCTTGAAGAGGAGGAGGAAAGTGGAGAAGAAGAAAGTGGCCTGACACCACGTTGCGGAAGATGAAAAGAGTGGCACGATGCCACAATGCAAAGAAGACGAGAGAGAGGTGTGTGACAGTCCTGTCACATGGAAGAACCTGGCAACCAAAGGTGTGCAGGAGGAAGGAATAAGAGCAACAAGCGTCATCACACTGAGCAAAACGTCACCACCTGCAGCACGGGTTGTCCAGTGGTAGAAACTAGTCATCATTGCCACTTGCATCATATGTCACCTAAGGAGCATCACACCACCTGAGTGGAGCCGTAGGCCTACAAAACAACCTGGAGAGTGACAAGGCATCCCTGGCATCGTGGGAGGCTGACCTCCCGGAGACCTGCTGTTACATCTAGTGAACCTGAAGTCTGCTGAAGAGAGCATGGTCAACCGTTTGTGCCATCCACCTTTGGGTTTGCAGGAGAGACTTGGTTGTGGTCCTGTTCAGACCTCCTCAGTGACCTCGTTGGGAAGTAGAAAAAAGGCTCCAAGGAATCCACACAGGCCCATGGCAATCCAGGGGCATGGGCCTCAGGGAATTCCAATGACAGGGGAATCCCGACACGAGAGAGACATCTGCAGCATCTCCACAGCAGGTACCAGGAAGCACTGAGGTCGCAGTCGGAGTATGGTTATCCCAAGACTATTAGATGTATGTGCCCCTAAGTCCTGATAGCAAGAGCACACAGACCCTGAAACAACCACCCTTGCGGCGGAACGAGTGACTTGTATGTAGCCCTGTAGGCGGTTCCCCAGCAGCCACTTCATGCGGCCTGGGAGACTTACCGCACAGTCCAGTAGAAGCCCAGTGAGAAAGGTCCTCAAGGAAAATCCTGTGAGAGAGGAGTCCTGGCATGAGAGGGACATCTGAAGCTTATCCACCATCGGGTACCGGGAAGCACCACGGCTGTCAAGGAAGCCTTTCAACCCCCACAGTGTCGTCCTCTGTCTTGGCAGGTTGGCCATCCATGGAGCGAGGGCGTTTTCAAATATTTCTCTACAGCAGACTCCACCACTGTTCTGGATGCAACATCGTAGTGACATTTGTAAATAGACTCACCGTGAGACCAGGTGGAACAGGATCAACAGTGTGAGGTGGACTGTAACATCATGGACAGGCGATTGAGAGTTCCGCACTTCATCCACACTGCCATTCATGCCCGTAGTAGTCTGGCTGAACTATGTAGGTGTGCTGTGATGCCGGGGGCTCCCAGCTGCACCTGTCCACTCATCCTGTCCGGCAATCAACCTGAAGAGACTTAGTGGTATTTTTGTTATGTTTTGTATTTTGCTTTGCTCTCTCCCACAAGTTGGACTTGTTATCTATTTTCAATAAAGTTTGGGAGGGATGTAGTGACCTGCTGGTCATGGTCTAGTGTTTCTACACTATCCATCACAGGTGTCACCGGTCAGGTGACCCAGCTAAAAGGGACCGGGCGCACGTCTCCTGGGCCAGTTCCAGATCCAGTAACCCAGTGTTTGTGTTGCGATTGCTATGCAGAAGGGCCTAGGCCCTAACCATTGCTGGGTAAATACTGTGTCATTACTGGAAGTCGGGACCCCGGCCTAAGCATTTTCAGTGATTTGAACTGCAAAAAATATACAAAAAATACAGAAACAAGCATTCATCAAACAAATACACAAATGAATAAATATTTTATTTAAGTCACAAACAATCTAAATTTTTATGGAAATGTTGAGCTTTTCTAAATTCAATTGAGGCAACTCATCATCCTTGCTACATTCTGTTTGATGCACTTGCACCACTCCCACAAATCAATCTGAGTATACTAACTTACATGTTAGCCTCCAATTTCAAATTCCTACACATTTACAGAACGTTTTAACATTTGTAATTTTACATTTTGATTATTTATGTTTACTTTATTAATCTATTTAATTTTCTAAGCAATTGCAGACCCCTTGATTAGGCTTCGTGGATCCCTGGGCTACAGGTTAAGAACCACTGCGTATCGCATCAGCGGGATGCAAGCTCCTTGTCGCATGCTCCTCCCCCCCCCTCTATGGAGCATGAGGACAGCGGGTATTCGACAGGAGAAAGGCTTACTAGTATAAGTTGGATAACTTATGTACTCTCACGGATTGCTTAAGCAAAAAGAAAACAAGCATTGGCTGTGCCAATAGATCTTGCCTTTTGGATTTAATGGCTTTGCCAATGGCTTTTAGCAATGTTGTACATCTTCCCTGATGCTGTGCTATGCTGTGCAGCACGTCTAAAAAAGCCTATAACACGTCTGGCTGCGTCATTTCTTAGGTGTGCGCACCATGGATGTGCACACCTAAAAAGGTGGCAAAGCCATACAGGAAGAGAAGAAACACATGAAGCAGAGCACAACGCTTAACCAAAAAGAAAGAAGTAGTGCCTGAAAAGTAAACAGTGGAAGGGCAGAAGTAATAAGGCCATGTTCTAGGGGAGGGTCATACGAAGGGGGCCAGATTCACAAAGGTAAACTTAGACGTTTGGTCTAAACTTATCAAATATCTAAGTTTACGACTTTTGGAATTCACAAAGGGCATTTTACGAGTACTATCTTTATGTCTTCACTCAGGCCAGATCTCCACCCCGAGTTCGGACTTAAAGATAGTACTTGTAATTGCCCTTGGTGAATTCCCAAAGTCATAAACTTAGACGTTTGGTCTAAGTTTAGACCAAATGTCTAAGTTTACCTTTGTGAATCGGGCCCAAGATGAGGAATTAAAGCCCATACAAGCTAACACATAAAAAGCAAGAAAATTAAAGTGGCACTAAAGCCAACCAATGGTAAGCAATACTAAGCCCACTGTAAGCTGACAACAAGTCTTTTCTCAAACAACCACCTCGTGCTGTCTGGTAGGCGAGACCTAAAAAAAGATTCCCTATAAACGACTAGTGGAAGGATAGAAGCTAGCAAATTAAAGAGATGGTAAAGGTGCTAAGGGACAGATGCAAGATGGACGAGGAAAGCCATCAAAAAAGACGCATTATATGTGCGTTAATATAAAGCCAACCTAGTGGATAGGTTCCTGGCCCTATAAGTTCTTGGCAAGCCCTCAATAGGTTTTTTGAAACCAGACAGCTTGCACTGTCTATTAGACTCAACTTAAAAATGTAGCATGTGGATTTGCACTTTTTCAGGTGTACATCTGGAAACCTGCAACTGCCACTCCTTTCCAGGCATATGTCATCAAAAATGTATATTGTATTGCATTGTAGAATGTTTATTGTACCCATGGCAAGGCCATAAAGCACTCTGGAATTTCCAAAAGTCATACATCTGTACCTCATATTCACAATGAGTGCAGATTTAGGATTTCTTTCTAGAATGAGGCCCCATACGTTTTCAGAAAAGTATATGGTTGTTGGAGGCCTAGATCCGGTTTTGTCCACCGCCTAGAGACGCGTTTGGTAGAAAGCGCTATACAATTGTACCCTATCAATTAGTCAGTCACGTGTGACTCCATTGTAGGGTTCCCATGAGAGAAGTGACCGCTCTTGCTGCCGTCCCTGCAGGCCATGGCAGCCCTGCTGCCGAGATGGACATGGTCCAGGACTTGACCCAAGAGATGCTGAACTCTGGACGGAGCTCTGAGGAGGAAGAGGAGTGCTCGCACGTGTTACACAACCTGCCCGTGCCTCCAGCCCCCACCAGGAAAAGGAACAAGACACCTGCCCAGAAAGGTGAGCTGGCTCTTATAGAAGCCGTTGATGTACAACCTAGGTCCAGAAAGGCCCGATCCATGCCAGATTTTCAGTATAGCGACATAACAAGTCAATGGGTTTCACTCAGATTCATAGTATGTAAATGTTTCCTATATGGTTTTCCTGAAAACGTGGCCTGGATCTGGGATTATTGTTTTGATATTGTATGTTAGTGGTGGGTGCTCGGTTATTGCTGGCATTTTACCAGAAGATGTGTTGTTCTGGGCTCGTATTTTAGCCAAGGGTGCTTTGTTATTGCTGACATTTTGACAGTACATATATGGTTCTGGGTGGCATTTGAGCGATTGGGTGCTCTATTCCTGCTGGTATTTTAGCTGTGGGTACATTGATTTGGGATGGTCCTTTAGCCACGGGCCCTTTGTGATTGCTGCCGTTTTAGCAGTGGGGGGTATTGTATTGGGATGGTATATTATCAGTCGATGAGTGATTTTCCCCACTGTTTCTTTTCAGTATAGGGACTCATTAACTTTTTTGGGGGGGGCAATATCACCATGCAGCCACCTGGCGTTGGGGGCTCTCTTCCCTTTCTATAAACTTGCTCATTTTGATAGCCTTGCATGCTTTACGCTCAATAGCTCACATCTCCCCGACACCCCCCAGCGCCTTGAGACCTTAAGGGGTGATATGCGTGCGCTTTACAAATGGATATATTTTGGACTTGCGTGCTTTATACAGATTTTGCCGCTTTCACCGGGGGATTTTTGACCTTTCATCTTTGCCCGCTTCAAGATCGCCACACCAATTCTGTAAAAATGTTGAATTGGGATTATTAAGCGCCCTTTTCTGGCAAAGTGAACAAATTATTTTTTTCTGGCCAATTAATAATTTCTTGACAATAAAACATTCTTTACAGACATGTTCCATATTCCTTCCAGCCTCCACATTAGTGCCCCGACCTATTCGCAATCCAATAACAGTGAATTTTCACTCCATACTGGTAGGTGTATGTTGCATATATATATTCTATGTACAGCACCAACGCACTTTTCACTATGCACCTTCACTGCGTCGGTATGTTGGAGCACCTGTATTGTGCTGAAAAGTGTCTTTTTTACACATCAGGGAACTGTATACAGTGAATAAAATTAACTTTAAAATCACAATCTAGTGTTTTAAAATCACAATTCTTTGCCTATGAGGTTTAGGTTTAAAATCCCTCCCTGAGGGAATCATTGTTTTTCTTCTGCACTCATCTGGCCAGGCTTCCAGGGTTATAGGGCTGCCCTATAATAGTTACGTATAGTTAGTTCTGGGTTGAAGGGGGTCTAAGTGCACTGTTGTTGTTGCAGTTAAGTCAATGTTTACATTTGTCGAAAAATAAAATAAAAATAAATTTAAAAAAAATATAGTTAGTTCTGCGGGTGATCACAGGTTCTTAGGGGACAGTTGCTTGTGCCTCAGAGATATCTTAGACTCAAAGACTAGAAACGAGTGAGGGAAAGTAGTGAATCCAGGCTCAGTTGGCCACATTATGGAGTGCAACATTATGAAGCATTCACCCAGCCCAAGGAAGAGGGACGCGTGTCCTGCCATCAAATTCCATGCCGTGTAGACATCTTCAGCCATGTTACTGCCCCGTCTCTGACTCTACCCCTCTCATCCTTGTCGCCCCTTTATCCCTTTCCCTCCAGCGCCTTCTGTTTTCAACATCGCCAGCTACAGGAAAGAGTGCATCCGCGAGGGCCAGCAGGCAGAGGCGGTCTCCTTGGATGACCTGGAGGGAGACTCCGACATTTTGAGCCGTGTCATAGACGCAGGACCACTGGCTTCCACCAGCAAGGTGAGGGAGCAGGCCTCACCGCCTGGGGTGCGTCGGGAGACATGTGGGGACTGTGGTCTTTGAAGGGAAGGGGCGTGTCTTTATTTATTTGTGCCTTAGACTCCCAACGTACCAAAAAAAAGCAGTGGGTGTTTATGCACACTGGCTGCTTTGTGACCAAGCCTTCATTCTGAGTCGCTCAAAATGACCATTTGGTATCTTTCACAGAATACTACCTAATGAACGCTAGTGAGGCAGGTCGTCTATTTGCAAGCCCCAAGAAACAAACAGAAAATGCTTGGATGGATGTCAGCAAGGGACAAAAGACCATGTCCCTGCATGTGCATTCTCTTAAAGTTTCTCAGATAATGTATACCTAATGAGTGATTACAACATCCCAGGACATGTATACTTAATGAGTGGATACATTGAATCCAGTTGATTTGTCCAAAGTAGTGGACATTATTCTAGGTGATAGCTACGTAATGAGTGGACACAGTGTTTCTGAAGAAAGGCTGCAGTGTCCCAGAAGGGGTGCATTTGATAAGTCGATACAGCATCCTTGGTGATGTATTTCTAATCAATAGATGCAGTTTCCCAAGTGATATATATGTAATGAGTGAATGCAATGTACCTGGTGATGCATAGATAATGAGTGTATACAGTGTCCGAGGTGATGTTACCTAAATAGTGCATACATTATCCCAGGTGATATTTAAACTAAATAGTGCATACATTATCCCAGGTGACATATACCTAATGAATGGAGGCAGCATCCAGGTGATGTGTACTTTTTTTTTTTATATAACTTTATTTACCCATTTTTGGATTAACACTACCGATTTCAGCTCCAATACAGTACATTTGCAACATCTCACGTTATAATACAACTGGTATAGCAGAACATGGCATATATCCCCACTTTACTGTGCATGCCCATTACAACAAAAGTTTCGCATTGCGTTTCGCCAAACTAGTGCCTACATCATATCTCACAATGGGGTCCGTCCCCTTCATAGAGGCGCAGTACAAGAAGCATACAAAAGAATATGTAGAATCAAGAGCAAAAAATTACATTTCTGATCGGCCGCAGTTATCCAATACCAGCAGGCTCTAGACCAGAGTTAGCTTGGGGAGAAGGTTGTGTGTGTGATGCAGTCGAGTAGCGTTTAAAAGGACCCCAAATATCTCGCGGCCGAGAAGTACTGGGCAGTGTTGTAGCATACAAATCATAATTGATGTTGCAAAACGCCATGCTATGCAGCCAGTCTTTACATTGCAGTGCTGTCCTCCGCCCCCATTTCAGCGCAATCTCCCGTTCGCCAGCAACAACCCCAATGGCGTGAATTTTCTGACCTTCTTGGGGATTTTGGCCACTTAACCCAACAAAGCTATGGCCGGAGCAGGGTCTATGTCAAATGTCAAATCCCAGCATATCCCCCAGTATATGAAAGAAGTCCGTCCAAAATTTGCTAATTGTAGGACACGTCCAGGCCAGATGCGCAATATCCGCATGTGGGGCCTTACTTTTAAGACAGCAGTGCGGTCGGTCTGGATCTATTGTGTGTGACTTATCTGGTGTGATGTAAATTCTATGTAGGAATTTAAAATGTAGGAGCTTATGAAGGCTATTTAATGACACCTCTTTCGTCTGTAGACAGCATGCGGCCCACTGCTCATCAGATATGGGGTGCCTCACAAGCAGCCCATATCTTGGCGTCATGAACTGGAATTATGTCCAAACAGGCCCTATACAACTTCGAAACCAGATGGACCCCCGTGCTGCTATCTATAACCGTGGATAAGGGGATGAAAGGGTCTGGTTCTATGGGAAAGCCCGTAACCTTGGCCCGTAACGCTGTGTGCAGCCGAGTAAGAACGACTTATTCCATAAAGGAGACTTTTGGAAATTTGTTCTCATCCGTAATTGAAAAAGCCTGACTCTCAGTGTACAGGTCCCCTATTTTTGTCACATCAATTCGGGAAAGGGTGCGCCGTACTACTCCCTCCCCAGTGATTGGGATCCAGCGAGGGTTTGGAAGCGGCAAACTAGGAGAATACATAATTGTCGAACCCAGCACCCGGATCAGTTTTTGCCAGGCCCAGCTGGTGGTGGAGCAGGTGATGTGTACTAAATGAGTGACCTGATGCATACCTAAATATTGGATAAAGTGTCCCAGGTGATGCATACTTAATCAGTAGATACAGTAGCCCAGGTGGTAATTACGTAAATAGTTGACACAGTACCCCAGGTGATGTATACGTAAAGAACAACATAGTATCTGAGGTGAAGATACCTAACATGATACAGTACCGAAGGGGATGTCAACCTATTAAGTGGATAATATATTCTGTAGGGTGCCCTAAGCAATGTCTGCTTATTGAGTCAATACAGTAGTACCCTAGGACATATGTTTAACAATTGAACTCTGTACCACAGGTACGGTCCACCCAATGACTCAACCCACAAGTAACTGTAGTATCATGTAAGGAGTGGATGCAGTACTGGAGGGGATTTCCAGCTGACAAGTAGGACGATTCTCAGTGGGAACACTTCAAACATTTAGAGGCACAGTGTTAATGTTCAGTGCATTTTGACCTTTGAATCAGGATAGCCAGGTGTAGAGGAGTGCATTACTGTGTGGTGAGCAGGGTGTTTGGTGTGGGGAAGGGTGAAGATCAGACTTTAAGCATGTTTTTGAGATCTTCTGGTCTTTAGGTAAGTGACAGAGCTCTACTCTCTGCTGATCTCATTGTGTAGTTCCTCTGCGGGTTGTTTTACACCTCTACTCAAGAGCAGTGTCAATGGTTTGCAAAGAACAAGTTGCATGCTTCTATATGGCTTGATTTAGAGTTGTGTGGGGGCATTTTCTCCAGAAACTGGAGGATTTTCTTTTACACCCACTTTCCCCAGACCCCAACAATAAATGTGGCCCTTTCTTAAACAGGACAGGCAAACACATAAACATCTTACTTGCAGGCATTCCTGATCACTATAAACCCTGAGTCATAGCCAGTAGATCCTAACAATTCACTCTTCTTGGTTTGGTGACAGTGTACTATGCGCACGTAGACTCAAAGCATTCATTCCTTTGTGATTTCATTCTCTTGTGGACCAGGCGCAAGTAGATGCCAATAATTCAGTCTTCTCAGTTTCTTGGCGGTGTACCAGGTATAACTAGATACAAACAATCCACTCTTCCTGGTTTGGAGGCAGTGTACCATGCGTGACTAGATTCAAACAATGATTTTTTTCTAGGTTATGGTGACAGTGTCCCAGACCCAAGCGGATTCAAACAATACTTTCTTCTTGGTTTGGTGATTGTGTATCTGGTGCAAGAAGATACTAAGAATTAATTCTTGTTGAAGTACCAGGTGCAAGTTCAGCAATTTATTCTTCTCAGGTTGTTAACTGTGTTGCTGACATAGGTGGATTTAAACACTTCATTTTTCTTGGTTGGATGACTGTGCAATATGCAATATGTAAATGTGAATAATGTATTCTTCTCAGTTTGGGGACTGTGTTGGAGGCGCAGGTAGATTCCAACAATTCATTCCTCTAGGTTTGGTGTGACACCAGATGAAACCCAGCAAGTAAAGAGGAGTGCCTTACGCGGAGAGCAGACAGGCAAAGGGATCTTTATCTCAATTATCTCAATTACAAGGACTGCTTTATCAGGCTATGTTGTAGGACATACAAAGGCAAAATTGTATTTTTACCTCACATAAGTCCCCTAGATGATGATTACTTATCTATAAGCTGTGTTTAGCTATTGCTATAAGTGCAATCTATTTTGAATCGCTATTAAATAGATATAGCATATTCTTTTTTTTTTAATATCTTTTTATTAAACATAAACATTGACATTCGGCAAAGCAGCGTGCACTTACATGGTAAGGTATGGCGATTACATTTAGACATCTTTGGTTGCTGGTACACATATCAAGTGCCGAGAGGGCTTTAAGGAGACAAAGGTTTATCCTCCGAGGGGACCATATGGGCCGCACAAATATCTCCCCGGTAGGTGTTCCACTTACACTATACAGCGGACCACTGCTCAGGGCATCCCCGTGCCACATGGACCGTTTTCTCCCTGAACATAACCAATCTAAGTTCTTTTTCCAGGAGTCCAGAGTCGGTGGGATTCCTTCCCCCCACATTTGTGCTATATCACGTTTGGCCACCTTTGCACCCAGAGTAGCCCAGAGCCTCTCCACATCCGTCAAATCAGTGGGTACCCAAACATTAAGGAGACGTCTTTTCACCACTGGGCGAATGTCTGTATGGAGTACTTCCCACATGACCTCCTGTAGCCCCCGCCAATACTCCTGTATCTGCTCACATTCCCAGAGTATGTGCAGGAAAGTGCCCATCTGACCACAGTGTCATCTGTAATTCCCCCTCCCCCCTCCCCATATGAACCAGCTGTGGCCCAGTGACGTACAGTCTATGCAATATTTTAAGTTGGACCAGTCACAGCCGAGCGTAAATCGCCACCTCTTGGGGCGAGGCCACCGCCTCTCGCCATTCTTCATCGTCAATCTCAAAGCCATCTCTTTCCCAACACTCATGTAGACGTTCAAGGGGATCCGGGGCATTGTTAATCAGTTTTTTATACGTTAATTAAATTGCCTTCTGTGGAAGATATCCATCGAGCAATCTGTCTTCTAGCGGTGAAGACTCAGGAGGGGCCATGCCCCTCTGTCGGGTTGTAACAAGAGCATGGCGGATCTGCAGGTAGGGGGAAAATTCCGAGCCGGAGAGCTCGAATTGTTGTTGGAGAGTGTCAAGATACAGCATATTCTTGTGGTAATATGTATGTGTGTGTGTGTGTGTGTATATATATATATACATAAAGGATTTCGACTCGCACCTCCGTACGTTCACTATTAAATAAATTATGATTATTTGATGGGTTTGCGAGTCGCTATTAGGAAGGGGCGTGTAAAGGGTGGCTCTTCCTAATAGAGAGTCGCACTGGTATGTATGAATGTTTTGAAACCGGGAATGCAGTCGCAAAACATTTGCAGATTGCCACCAATTTCAAATTAGTGGTAAGCCATGTGCAAATGAGAAGGGACGCGGACGCCAACATTTTTTCTGTGCAGGTAGTGGTTCCATGGACCACTTCCAACTGTAAAAAAGATTAAAAGAAAAGTGTATTTTTGTTTAAATGCATCCCGTTTTCCTTTAAGAAAAACTAGCTGCTTTATTTTTTTAAAACTGCTTTATTTACAGAGCAGTCACAGACATGGTGGTCTGCTGACCCCAGCAGGCCACCATCCCTGTGAGTTCCGGCCATTCCAAATGGGTCACAAATTGCGACTTGCCTCATGAATATTAATGAGGCAGGTTCCTTGCGACCCATTTGGGAATTACAGACAGTGTCTGAGACACTGTTGTACATCGAGTTTTGCGATCCGCAAATTGCGAATCTCTAATAATCGCAACTTGCGAGG
Source organism: Triturus cristatus (assembly GCF_964204655.1). Classification (NCBI taxonomy): domain Eukaryota; kingdom Metazoa; phylum Chordata; class Amphibia; order Caudata; family Salamandridae; genus Triturus; species Triturus cristatus. The sequence continues at coordinate 286,422,642 of NC_140590.1, forward strand.
CGCAAAACCTGACGTTTGTACATGTGGCCCTTTGAGAATTGAGGTCTGGCCCAATGTTCCAAAATGAATACCAAGTCTGAGTTTCAGGGAGATATAGTCAAGCATCCTAAAAGGGAAACTGTGTAAAAGAAAATGAAATTTAGCAGTGAATAATAGTGTACCTATGAAAGTAAGATGAACTATGCAGTGTGCAGAAGAAGCTGCTGATAATGTAAAAGTTTAGAATTTGGAGGCTGTCATAAATGGGCAAAGAGATGAGAGAAAATACTACCAAATATGCTTGTGTATCAGAAAGATCTTATACACCAGTTACAATTTCAAATTCTGAAGCATAGGAGGCCCTTGTAACTCAGAGGATAAAAAGCTTGTTAGATAAAGAAGGTGATTGTGGCTTGAATATGAAAATTGTGCTGCAGAAGGTGTGACTGCAATTCAAGCTGTAAAAGTACAACTAGTTGCATCTGAGCTACTCTACAAATGGACTATAAGTGATATGTGCAAACATGGAAGTGTGCATTGAGAAAATGGAAGGGACTGAACATTTGACATACAAGATGTCCAAATGAAGCTATCAAATGTTCGAAAAAGTTTAAAAAATGATGAAACCTAAGAAAAGGGTGGTAAAAAGTGCTCAAGGTGACGCAACTTACAGATTGTGGGCATTCTGAATGGCTGGAGCGGAACAACAGAATGGAAGTTTGTTTGAATAAATTGATTAAAGAGCTTGAGTTTCTGGAAGACCCTGAGCTTTGTTGTTCTGTTACATTTGCTAGTGGCATTCTGTTTCAACCCTAAAGTCTAAGGGCTGACCAAACAGAATTTTTGCTAATATTTCAACGTTTTACTTTTGAGCAAGAGCCTAAGAGCAGGCCAAAGGGTTGAATACAGCCTATTAAATCAAAAAAATGTTTTCACATGTCAGGTATATTACAACAGGAGACTATAGACGCACTCAAGCAGATAGGAATAACAACTGGATACTAAAAGTTACGAAAGTGGAACATAAGCTATGATCTTAAGGTAGTATTAGAAGGGCGCCATATGGTGTGTATAATCCATGATGAAGCCAAAGAAAATGTTAATTAGCTAAAGGAGGGGTCCCTATACAAACACGCTGTATTATTTGAAACTCCCCAAAAATTGTTTTGCAATGCTTGCACAACTATTCTCTTTAGCAGATTGGAAGTGGGATAGTGAAGCTGCACCTTTGGCAGGATGTAATTAGGGAAGTGGGGCCCTCATTATGAGTTGCCCATTTGGGATGTGATTATTATCACACCTGATGAAATCCAACACTGTGCTCTAAAGTGTTATGATTTTATCTGGCCCAATAATGATCACCCATTATTACAACTTTTCCCTTTGAAACAGGTTATTATATGCAAAATGTGGTGCTTTCTGTACTAAAATCTGCACGTGCCTCTATTTTCCAGGCACTTTCCTCCTTTGCTGACATGTTTAACCTGCTAAAATGAATGGGAATGCAAACTTTATTGCACCCAGTAATTATCAGGTGCGATCAAAATCGCAAAACATACAACTGCAAGCCAAGTAGAGACAGTACTGCTGGTCAGTAGCCTCTAATGGTTGGACACTGAACCAAAATTGAGGTCTTTTTAAGGACTACTGAAGTAGATATCTGGGTATGGAAAGGACAAACGTGTCCATGTGAATTATTACCAATATTATTGAATGCAGTCAATACTCCAGGTGAGGTCCGCATAAGACGTAGCACAGTACTGCATAGGAGTTCTCACTCACTGGTGGATACAATTCTCCAGGCGAGTCCCACCAGTGATAGACCTCTGTTGCGAAGGTATGGTCTCCCTAATGAACACGCACAGTACTCTAGAAGAGATGTGACCAATGAGCATGTGCAGAGGCTTAGGCCCCTGTTGTCTTGTGGTTGTACTTTTGACTAATCCAAAAAGCTTGAAATGTTAGCAAGCTTCTCACATTGCAGTCTGATTTTATGATGATAAATCCCTTCATCCCTCTCTGGACCGCTGATTTTGAAATGTGTTTGCTCCATATGTTTAATCACAAAATAAATCTGCCATTCTCTCTTATCCACATCTTGAATTCAGGAAGAATCATCTATCCCAGCAACTCCAGCGACCCCGCTTAATATTGATGACCTCGAAGAGTTTGCCTTCCGCCCCGCGCCTGAGGGTATAACACTGCAGTGCCGTATCACCCGTGACAAGAAGGGCGTAGACAAGGGCATCTTCCCCACCTACTACCTTCACCTAGAGAGGGATGACGGGAAGAGGGTAGGTGCTCTCAGTCCACACTTCCAGGATAGTTGTGATCCCATACAGAGAAGACCACATTCATGAGTGTTCCCATTACTTTTCAGCTGTTCCTGATGGCCGGACGGAAGAGAAAAAAGAGCAAGACTTCCAACTATCTCATCTCCGTGGACCCAACTGACCTGAGCCGGGACGCGAGTAGCTTCATTGGGAAAGTCCGGCGAGTATACTGTAAAGAGCCCCAGAGGCTTATTGCATAGAAAAGCAATCGGACACTGAGAAAGCAGCTACATTCTGCTAGGGCTACCAGGCTTCTGCTTGCTGGGTGTGGCTGATGGAGGATGGTGTCTTCTTCTGTGAAAGACCCTATCCTGGAGAAGAATCAGTAACATACCAATGTACTGTATACACCAATACTCGCCACACCACTGCTGATGCAGCATTTAAGACTACATAAGACTCTGTGTAGTTTTGATTTATTGCATGTAAATAAAATTACCTACATATTCACTCATTGATTTGAGAATCCCCCAATGCTCTTTTCTAACCCTGGGCAATGAGCTTACGGAGATTTGTTTACTACGCATTCCATTAACATCCATTAACAACTCTGTTCCAAGTCAGCTACTAAACTGCACCCACAAATGCTTCGATAAAGCAACTTTACATGCTAAAAAGCATATAACCAATTCACAAAAGTGAACTTTGAAAATGAATAACAGTCAATGAGAGAGGTGATGATTTTGGGGTCCCCCCAGCCTAGGGGGAGGACCAAGCAGATGCCTTGAACACAAAGAGCATATCATGCTGAACGATTCAGTGGTGGTCCCATCCTATTAGGACCACCCCAAGCACAGTTATGGGCAAAAATACAATCCCAACCAAAGGCCCTGCAAAGCATTATGGGACAAGATTAGCAGTGGGCAGTGAATATTATTATAGTATCCAATATCAAAATAATTCTACAAAGAGCTGCAGTTCAACTAGTCATTACTAGGTGTCCCTCACGAGTCAAATGCAAAAGCATTGAAATTATTACATCAAGCTGCAGTTGCTATGTGTCCCTCAAGTCATGCTTTTGCATTTGACTCATGAGGGACACCTAGTAACGACTAGTGGAACTGCAGCTTCATGAAAGGGTTTCAATGCTTTTGCATTTGACTCGTGAGGGACACCAAGTAACGACTAGTGGAACTGCAGCTTGATGTAATAATTTCAATGGTTTTGCATTTGACTCGTGAGGGACACCTAGTAACGACTAGTTGAACTGCAGCTCTTTGTAGAATTATTTTGATATTGGATACTATAATATTTACTGCCCACTGCTAATCTCGTCCCATAATGCTTTGCAGGGCCTTTTGTTGGGATTGTATTTTTGCCCATAACTGTGCTTGGGGTGGTCCTAAAAGGATGGGACCACCACCAAACCGTTCAGCAAGATGTGCTCTTTGTTTTCAATGCATCTGCTTGGTTCTCTCCCTACGAAGTTGCAGAATTCACTGAGTTTTTGTTCAACTTCGTGGAATTCTGCGTAGTAGTACTTCGCCAATTATACCCACCCTTACATCTTTTCTACCCTCAAGGACTGCATCTGTATAGCCTTGCTCGTGCCAAGCTGCCCCAAACTGAGATGGTATGGTGGGTGAAAATTGATGAATTAGGATAAGGCCCTGAGAGATTGCCAGTGGCTGAGCTTAATTCCATCCATCACCTTGTTTTTGATGCCCAAACTGCCCTCTGGCTCTTTTCTCACAGTTTGCCTGTCTTGCTTACTCCTGTGCATCCTCTCATCCATGTGCATGGTGCCCGTCAGCTCATTATACAAAGCAGCACACGTGTTTATGACCTCCCCAGGGAAGAAGCTCTTCTTTATTCTGTCTCTGGCTCCCCTGCAGGTCGAACATCCTAGGAACCAAGTTCACAGTGTTTGATAATGGTGTGAACCCAGAATGCAAGCCCTTTGTGCCGGAGTCTGAAACCCTTCGCCTGGAGCTGGTAGCAATCTGCTATGTGAGTATAGCTAGGACATGTCTTATTTTGTTGCATAGACCCAACAGTCTTAACACAGTTATAGGATACTCTGTGTAGGAATGCAAGCCCCGTCCATATGTGGTTGCAGCTACTACGCTCCCACAGTTTTCTATCAAGGGCACATCTGCACATGCGCATGTCATGTCCACCCGCTCCTGAAGTACTGCAAACAACAGTGCTTACACACTGCTATAGATTGCACATATACAGCGGTATACCAGCTTTGCCTTCCGCAGAGCTAGTAGAAGCTTCAGTGTTCACATGCTATAAAAGCAACATGTATGCGGAGGTGCAATCCAGGGTACCTCTTACAAGGGCAGTAGACGGGTTCTACGAACCCCTAAATATAGTAGAAGCTGTGGCACAAATGCACTGCTGCAGGAGACACATATGCAAGGGTGAAAGCAAGGCCCATCCACTCCAGAAGCTTTTCGAATTGCATTGCCTATAGGGCAATCAGGCAGTGCCCGGTGGGCTGGTCTAACGGATGGGTGTGTGGGCCTGTGTTTTTAGCAGTTTGTGGGCCTGTTTCATGGTCAGGTGGGCCGGTATTCAGTGTTGATTTCTCTGATATTAACACTAACATTGTCTGCAGTAAACACAAATGCATTCAGTCTCTTGAATCTTGCAAAATACCCATAAACTGTGTCTTTACAAGTTCAAAACTGGCCTCATTTGCAAATGTAGGCCACTTCTTTAGCTCTCTGGTTCGCTAATGAGAGCCACTTTTATTTTAGTTTCCGGGCTGATTTTTTGTCCCAGTCGGACACTGGCAGCCACTCAACCTACCAACCCTCCCCCATCCACCCCCCACCCAAGTTACACAGATCTTACAGCCCTTCAACAGCAAAGGTTTCCTTATTTTGGGACAGTTCTTAAAGGCTTTACCCAGCCTGCCAGGTTACATGTGCCTTCTTAGCATTGAGTGAAGATAAGACAGCTGCCCTGCTGCTAGTACAGATTTACTCTGTAACTTCTACATTAGCGCTATCTTTGAGGTCACCTTCATCTTGCAGACTGACGGTAGAGCTTTCCCATGCAATACTCTGTTTTAAAGTGTCTGATCTCAGGCATCTGTGCCATCCACCCATGTACCCGGAAGCTACAGTAGAGCTACAGTAGATTCTACAGATCTTACAGGTTCTGACCTCACACAACTGCCCTGGATTACATGTATTAATCTTTCAGCCCTCAGCCTACACTAGAGCTTTCACCAACCTGCTAGACACCTACGCTCCTCTTCTGTCGCCCTCACACACACTCCCCACACCCGCAGCGGAGGTCACTCCTTCTCCTACATCGCAGCCAAGACCTGGAACGGTCTTCCGTTCCAGCTCCGTACGGCCGCCTGGCAGACTTCTGAAAGAGACTCGAGACCAGGCTCTTCGACAAAGACATAGCACCCAGATACCCCTAGGGGTGACAGAGTTGTGCTTTACAAATGTTGATTGATTGATTGACATTCAAGTTACACAGGGCCTGCAGACTGAAGCCTCACTCACCAGAGCTGAACTTTGAGGGCGATAGCTCTGGTGGTGGGTTCAGCCTTAGCCAACAGAGTTATCACTTAGGTTTTGCTTTTCTTGCTGGTTCAGCCTTAGCCAACAGAGTTAACCTTCCACCTGCACACCTTTTATACTCCTTACACTGCAGAGCTTTCCTTTATTGTACACCACGCATGCTGGTTCCACACTTAGAATGCCAGCTGTACCGATATGCACTGATTCATGGAGTTTTTCACAGCAGAGCCATCGCTCAGTGTACACTTCTTCAAGGGTGCAGCGTTAATTAGCAGAGCTCCTGCTCAGGATTAACAGGCCTTGCACGCTGAGGCCTGACACAGCAGACCTATCGCTGAGGTCCCACATAGGCTGATGCATCATGAAGCTGTGCATGTCCTGGGTATATACCTCTTTCCCTTTGGGTCACTCTGTGTGACCCTAGTTTAAGAACCAGTCTACAAACCAGAGTCATAATCAGCTCACACATTACTCATAACTTCACCCTAACAACCTTTCTCTCTTTCCTATATCTTCCTTTCTGTTTTTCCCCCCGCCCGCCTCTTTCCTTTCCTCAAGACTCACAGTTGTTCCTTCCCTCTTCCTTCACCTTAATTCTCTCCTCACTCATGTTTGACCGCCTCTCTCACCTTTTCTCTGTCTTATATCCTTTCTTCCTCCCATTCCTTCTAGGAAACAAATGTTTTGGGAATCAAAGGCCCTCGGAAAATGACAGTGATTATCCCTGGAATGACAAAGGAGCAAGAGCGCGTGAGCATTCGGCCGCAGAGCGTGAGTACAGTGACTCAGCAGAACACTGCAATCTAACTCTGTTCTAACAATGGCTGACCATCTACCTCACTTACTCTTGACAAACATGAGTGACACTTACGGCTGCAAAGGGGTAATGATGGGAAGGGGTCACCTACCTGGGTGACCACCAATGAGCTGATAGATAGGGCAGGGTGTCCAGCTTGTGGCTGGATTGCATGACATGCATCCATAATACCAGCCATAACCTGAAGCTGCGGCTGCCATTTTGAGATGGGCAGATGGCTGGAGGGGACAGCTCCGTTAGCGCCCAAAAAGAGCTACTCCCACAGTGGTAGCTCGCTCTTAATTGTTCAGTTCTGTGGCCTTGAGCAGGGTACTGTCTTCAGCGCTTTGGTTTCTGAAAACCCATTAGTATGACTAAAATGGAATAAAGGGAGAAGGGCTTGTTGTGAATTGCCTTCTGGTACAAGCCTTTCACATTAGAATGCACAGACTCAAATTCTGGGATGGAAATTGTTCCGAGTACTGTTCAAAATGCTGTTGGTGGGGTTTTGGCCTGATCCAGAGGTAAGTACTAGGCCTATTATTTGGGTGTTGGTTTCCACAATCATAAAAACACCATTGCTAATGTGGCAAATTCAAGAAAACAAAATGTTTTTTAAGTCCAAGGAGAGGAGAGCCAGCACTGGTTGTACTCAGCCTGTTCACCTGTCATTCTTCTGTGCACAGCATAGTGACCTACTAGAACTTAGTAACTTACTAGAAACCTTATAGATGGGTGTATCGGTTGAGAAATACATCCTTGCACACTCTAAAATCACAATATGACGGGGTTGGCTTGCTCTGTTTCAATTAAAGCACAGCATGTGAATTAGATATTCAAGCCTGGTATTGTTTGCCTGCTGGGCGACAAAGTTAATTTTAGAGCTTAAGAAACCGCCCTGTTTCTACCACTGCTGCTAGCTCCATTGGGGGAAATCTTTGACAGATGGCCTGACTGACAATGCATCATCGATCAAAGCACATCAGTCCATCCGCCATGTTCATGGCAGATGTTCGAAAGTATATTTTTTCCTATTTGGGACATTCAGGGAAAGCCTGGCTGACCTGAACAGGGAAACAAATAAATGACACCCATACACTTGGGAGAACCTCCAGCATGTTAGGGACGTTTCTTTTTTTGTTTTTCAAAAACAAAAACAAACTCCTACTTTGGGAATTGTTTTGCAAAAATAAACTTTGCTGTGTGGGTGCACCGAAAAGAAAAGCTTCACTGCCTTCTGCAGAGTTTGAATTCACAGATATCAATCAATCAATCAATCAAAACAAGCTTTATTCGAATTCACAAATAATTCATAAAAGCTACAGAGCAACGTTTGTATCAAAAACAATTAAAAATCAATATAAAAATAGAATAGATTAAAAAGATAAAAGCAGCGATACATAGCTACAGTCGAATACACAGTCGATATCAGTTTTAGGTTAAGTTGCAGACTACAAATGCTTCCTGCAATTAATAACTGCCAGCAAAAATCGAGACATTACAGCACAAGTATAAATGTTCGGTAGCATTTACAGGTACAAAAAAGCTGGACGACATTGAACAAAGCCAAGCTGTGATAACAGAGGGACAATATGTTTCTTCCTCGTCCCGGAAAAATGTTTACAGAACAAAACAGTGTGCCTTGTGGACTGCAAAGAGATATCGTCACAAGTGCATTTGCCCATGTCAGATGACCAGTTGTTAATAGTGGGGAAGCTGATTGAATGATGAAAGATATTCAGACAAAACCGAGTCAGCACAAACCTATGGTGAGAATTAAACACATTAGCTAAATAAAATTGCATGTTAAAGCTAGTCAATGTCGTCTGATTCCTCAGTACAGAAGGTTTTAAAGTTTCAGATGCTAGTCTCGTTTCCTCTAAAAGAGATAAGCATTTCATTTTGAGTACTTTTCTTTGGACAGAAACCAAGCTATCGGGATGTTCAAAGTACTCAGAGTGACCGATATCAGACAGAAAGTTATGCACATATTTAAGCCAGGGAATATTAAGGGCCGACATCGATCGGAGGCAATCGGTTATAATGGCTCAGTTAAGTGTAGTATGTGTCGATGACCACATTTTATGCCATAGTAGTACTGGATGTATCTTAATCAGGTCTGAAATATACGGGACTCCCAGTTCTGCATGGCATACGTAAGTAGCACTACTTTTCAGAACAGCAAGAAGGTTCCGTAGAGAATGTATTTTCTTCCAGTTGGAGGCTGTCTATCTGCCATGGCCCCATAGTTCAGACCCATACATGGCAGCGGGCCTGCATTTGGCCTTGAATATAGTCAACAATTCCCTCTGGTGTTTAATTCCATGAGATCTAGCAAATTGCAGCAGGGACCTTGTAGTTTTAACAAATTGAAGTTGCCTTGATTTTATGGCCTGTTGCCACTTCCCAGAGTGGCTAAATACAATCCCCAAGTAGGAAAAAGTAGTGGTATACTGAATTTTAGTGCCCTCAATAAAAATGTCACGAGGTTGTGAGGTTGAATGCCCAATTTTCATAGCAAAAGTTTTACCAATGTTGATTTTTAGGCTGTGGTCCTGCATAAAATTGGTAAACTTGTTGACTAGACACTGTAAACCAAGAGGAGTACGAGCCATTAGCACAGCGTCATCGGCGTAAAAAAGTGCCGGAATTGGACTATGGCCTAGTTGTGGTAAGTCGGCACACCTACTTGCCTGGATGTCACCTATGCTGTTAAGATAGAGATTGAACAAGAAGGAGGCGAGCACACAGCATTGTCGTACCCCTCTTTTTATATTAAATGGTTGAGTGCAATCGCCATTAACGCAGTGGCGGACTCTACCGCGACCTAGAGCGTACTAATCTCTAAGAAAATCAATAATGGTGCAGTAAACTCTGAAGCTAGTCATGATGGACCATAGTTTCTCATGTACCACAAAAGCAGAAGATACACAGAAAGCTCTAACTGCCCGGTGGAGATCTCTAAATATGGCGGCCAGTCCATCTCTCCACTGCTCTACCAGAGTGGGGCAACAGCCTGCCAATATCTGAATTAGGGTCTAAGCCTCTAGGTAAAACCTAGGACTAGGGTGAGGTGACAAATATATCCCAGCGGTCAAGTGACCTCAGTGGCCTCAGTGACCTCAGTGGCAATCTCCTGCTTGGAGATTTTGTCGACAACACCAATGGCTTCAGCAGCTGCTCTCAACAACGTGTCTGACTTCAAAAGACCCTCATCAGCTTCAATCTCTTGGACTTTGCTCCACTGAAAGAGTTCGATCTCCAAAAGACTACGGTACTGATTTCAAGTTTGGTGGGTGGCCCTCACCAACCGGGGGACCACAGGTCATACTCTCCGCAGCATTGATGGCGTGACCTAACCTCTGCCATGTTTACATACCTCTGCCTTCCTGCCAGAGATCTCTGTGCCTAAGGAGGAACTGCTGCCCAGGTGCCTCCTCTAAAGGCAATACATATTTGATGAGCAGTCACTCAGCAAACATTTTTTTTTTTAAAATAAAAACAAATTCCCAAAGATGAAGTTTAATTCTGTAAAACAAAAAAATAATTACCTTGAGAGTTTTTCCCCAGGGTATGGGTAATTTTTCTTTTTTTCTCTTTGGACCACCATGCTTTTCTTGGCGGTCATGAAGAGAAAAAAAAGTACATCAAACTGCTCACTCTAAATAGGACGGACGGTCTGATGTTTTTACAAAGATAGCCCCAAGTCTATCGGGTCAAAGTGTAAGGTTTCCACTGGCAGAGCCATTCGGGGCTCCATCGGTGGAAATATGATGGTTCACCCGACTCTAAATAGTGCAGACCGACCATAAATTTGGCAGACCAGGTAATCCACCACATTCATGGAGAAGTACCCCACCACACTGGCGGCAGAGTACCCACTCCACCAAACTCTAAATCAAGCCGTATGTCCTAACAAAAAATTTGACCAGGGTGACCCACTTGGTGTATCTGACCTCCGATACCTCACAGTCGGCCTGAATGCCTAGGTCCCAGTCATCTGTACATTGGCACTTTACATTTCATAGACACCTTTTGTCTTAAAAAGTCAAATGTTTGGTTTCCGTTAGCCAATTTTAATTGTTTTGGTGTCTTTTTCCTATTAAATGTGTCACTGTTTTTATACATTGGTTCAATAATTTTATTGTGTTGTTTCCTTAACCTTAAAATTGTTGGTAGTGCTTGAATGTAACACAGGTTTCTCTGGGAAATTACCTGCAGCGTGTGCCTTAACCTCCAGCCGTAGAACAGAGGTTCTTTAAGATCTGTGTTTTAGCCTGACCAAATTATGGTAAATAAATTGGTAGGGGCGTGCCTACTCCCAAATTATGAACCCAATATCTAATAAGATTGATTAAACTTAACATACATTTCCTAAGTTTCTGATGGTGCATCAGCTGGCACAGGTTCTTTTTAATTTCAATTTTTTTTAAATTGGTTTTAATTAACAGATACATTAGCATTTCTTTAGCGGATTCAGCCAAACTTAGTATGTATTACAGTCATTATAGGAACATGAGATATGTGTTCAGCTGAACCCATCTACATGACTTGCAGGGAAAATAGGTATAGGGTGATAGAAAGAAAGTGACAGTAAAGAAAGGAATGAAAGGAGAGTACGGGAAAGGCTCTGTAGCGATGACTCAAGCTGGGGTTAGCCTGCTGCGAAAAGTGGCAGACCAGCAAGGTCCACCTCCCTTTGGCGTCTCTCTGCCCTTTGTTGAAAGAGTTCCAGATTTGCTTGCTCCGTGCCCCCCCCCGAGAGGGCTGGATTGTATTCAAGGGGGTTCGTAAGAGTCTAAGTATGTGTCGAGTGACTCCCACATCCCCCTAGTTGCTGGCCTCCAGGGTGGGTTCTGCAGAGCAATGTTATCTGCGCCTCTTAGGCATTGCGTCAAATACTATTTCTGTACCAAGTGTTTCCACAGCAGCGTGACCATTCACTGGTCAAACCACTTTTAAAATTGAGGAGGAAGGAAGCCCACTGCTTCACATCTCATTACTGACTTTGCTCAGATGAATTATGGTAAATGCAGTGCATGGGAACACTTTTTAGTAAATGTCTTTAGCTTTCACCATTGTTGGTGCAGTCAATGCTGTGTATCTCTTGACGTGTTTCAGGATTGTCGTACTTTGTCAGTAGAGAGTACCAAGATATTCTATAGGCGCTGGAACTCCTGCTCACAGTTTTCTCAGGTCTCTGTCCCACTCACTGAGGTCTGGCGCCTCAACCAGAGCTCGGCAGCTTATCATCTCAAAGGAGCCATCAAACAAAGTAGGAAGAGAGCATGCTGCCTCACATCCAAGTACTGAGTTTACTCAGATGCATTTTTTAAATTGTGTAACAATTGTGGAGGCCGCTTCTTCACTTCTCTGGCAGTCATATCGTGAAACACTCATCCAATTTTCACTAGGATAAGTCTGGAATATTTTTACCTCCGCAAAAAACTAAACATTTGACAATTTCCTTATGGATTCTCCTCCTAATTTTTGCAGCTGTTGCTAGGTGCAATCTGCAGGCCTTCTCAGTTTGAAAGGGGCCTGATCCCAGTGTAAAAGCTAAGTCATGACTAGGTGATCAAGCAGCAATCGCCATACCCAGCATTTTAATATCACTGTTAATGAATAAGTCAATACAAAATATATATATCTTGGTATTTTATTGTATTAAAGCAAGGCAATTATCCAAGTTTCCTTCATGCTCACTGGGGGGAGCTTTTCTTGAAACGTTTGTTCAAAAGCTTCAATTTGTTTTAGAAACAGTAGTGGCAATATTTTTTTAATTCTATTATTACAGTGATGCATCTATAAATTCCCTACATTAGACAGAAGGCATGAGTGGACCAAGTTCCCCTACTAGTTATAAAGACAGGAGGCCATCCCCTTAAGCATGAAGCCCTGGAATGAAGGATGCTGTACCCTATGGTTTTGTCACAGAACATCGTTGAGATATGTGCCAATCAAGGACTGGCCGATACATTTTTTGTTACTGCCTGTGGAACAGACCACTCTGCACAGTAGCCACCGTGCACTTAAAGTGTCTCCTTAAGAGGGTCACAGTTAGGAGGACTCTTTGATGTTGTTGGTAGTTCTTGATCAGAGACGATCAACAAATGCAGACGTGCATGCAGATGGTTGCAGATTTGCATGACACCCAAAACACCCTGAACCAGGTTTGGGGAAGAGCCCATCATAGATAATACTGAACTAGAAATATGGACAGGAATCCAGCTAAAAGGCAGAGCAAGAAATCAGGGACACATATGATAGCCAGCAGCAATGAACGAGATGAAAAATTAGGGAGCAAGATGTATTGTGAAACATCCTTCACTTACCAGTGCCTGCTTACCTATAGTTTGAACAGGAAATTATATCACAGGGGAAAAGTTAGCCACATTTTGGATTGTAAACTTCAGACAACAATCATGGGAAAATAAACTATCTTGGGAAGGGTCAAATATAAACATATCCAAGAATCATGAGTTCCATTTCTCCCACACAGATGATAGCTGTTTCTGTGCTCCATCTGTTGTGTCTCTCTCACACGTGTTGACTCACCCTGTCTCACAACTTTGGGGTGTCTCTTATAATTACTGTATTGCACTGTATTGAAATGTTTAGATAGTACTCACTACACCAAAGCAGGGTGCTTAAGGGCTTGCCCACATGAGCAGCATGCTACACCATGTAGGGGATTGTAGTTGTAAGGATGTTGGCTTTGTTTTTTATCTTATGTGACATGAGTTTCCATGTTGTGCATGATGACTGCCGAGGTGTGGTTATCGTGTGATAGGATGCAGTGCTTAGCTGTGTGATGGATGAAGAAGTGTGTGCAGTCTTTAGTTTTCGGTAAGCTGGCAGCTTTGAGCAGCTCTGCACGTCCTGTCTTGTACTGCTTATGATCATAATCCACTTAGTTGTTTACTGCACCGGGTTGCCCCTTGTGAGAGATATTCTATAGTTTATGGTCCTGAGGAGGCAACGATTGGAAGGAGAAAGAATGACGAGATCTGATGGGATGGACTACGTTACTCTCTTCCCATACCCGATTGTTATTGTGAGATGTCAGTAAGCAGTCATATCATGCAATCTGCTGGCACCTGCAGTGGTTAGTTATCTCGTGTCCATATGAATCTTCACACATGAGAGAGAGAGAGAGAGAGAGAGAGAGAGAGACAGAGAGAGAGAGAGAGAGAGAGAGGGAGAGAGAGGGAGAGGGAGAGGGAGAGAGAGAGAGAGAGAGAGAGAGAGGGAGGGAGAGAGAGAGAGTGTTTGCTTGCCAATTACACTCTACTGCACTCTTTCCACAGGAGCACGATACACTGTTGGCCCGCTTTCAGATCAGGAACATGGACAGCATCATCGAGCTCCACAACAAGGTTCCCTCCTGGAATGAGGAGACACAGTCCTATGTGCTCAACTTTCATGGACGCGTGACTCAGGCATCAGTGAAGAATTTCCAGATCATTCACACTGATAACCGTGAGTGTCAATCTGAAATGCTTCTCAACATTGGAAGGGGAGAAGGTCTTTATCATGACTCATCCTTTTTCATGGTGATATTTCATGTTCTTTCTCATGACAATGAATACATTTAGCCTCAGAGAAAGAGGGGAGGTGGCCATTATTACAATGATTCATTGGCATGACTTGCCATGACAGGGCGTGTCGGCTGAAAGGCCTCCCACATGAGGAGGTAAGGTGGCCGTTCTCCCCTTACCTCCTCATGTGAGGGAAGGGGAGAGGAGGCGTCTCTGCCACGATTCATCCATTTTCATGACTAACACCTAGAATATAGTCACTCTCCAGAGAAACAAGAGCCATCATCAGGACTCATCCATTCTCGCCACATGTCTATTTGCATGATTTGACCTAATGTGAAGATCATACTTATTTCTAAAAAAGAGGACCATTGTCATTGATCACACATAATCATGACTTTTCATGATATGGATAATGGTACCAAAGGGCCTCCTAGGAGGGGTGGGAGCCATTATGTTGACTTGTCCTTTATCATGATGTTTCCATTGTCATGACTCATCCTTTACCTTGTCATGCCCATTGTCATGACTCATCCTTTATCTTGTCATGTCCATTGTCATGACTCATCCTTTATCTTGTCATGTCCATTGTCATGACTCATCCTTTATCTTGTCATGTCCATTGTCATGACTTATTGGCGCAGCTCATATATTATCATGATTCATAATGATGTGAGTGAAGTACCTGACTGGGCATTGGCAAGAGAATGAAAGGGGCACAATGCCATGAGTCTTTATGCATCACAGTTCATTAGGACTGCAATGACTGCAGGTGAAGAGCCTCAGAGAGGGGAAGTAAGGGGCGACTGCCATGACATGTCACTCCTGTGGTATTATAGATCCACTGCCCCTACTGGTTGAATCCACAGTACTGACTGTACCCACTCACAGCTCCCTTATCTATCTTCGCTTCTGTCAGCCGTTTTGCCTTAAAGAATACCCCCATCAAGTGGGTGTGCTGCTCTAGCCCAGGGATAATGACAGGCCCTCTTTTCCTGTATTGTTCACTCTCCTCCAACTCAGAATTCTATCCCTTCGTATGTTGCCACTGTCATGTCGGGGTTGTCCCCATCAACTTTCTTCCTCCTTCATCAATTACTTTCAAACCAAGTTAATTGGTAGTAACTCTGTGTGCCAGCTACAGCATTGCTCCCTTGGCTGATGTTAGCTCATAAAGACCCCACCTTCTATCTGTGCTGTATTATGGCCTTATAGCCCGCCGTAGCGGGCTATACCGGCTATAAGAGGGCAGAATGTTCCAACAAATAAAACAAAGGCCTCTCGGAGTTCGAGGGGTTTACATTTCCTCAGGCTGCGAGAGACCATTGAAAACAACATTGAAATGGTGCTTTGAGGGCCTTTACCACCCGTAAAAGCATGGGGCACTCCATTGTCTTCAATGGAGCTCCCAACATTCCAATGTTCTAATAATACTTATATATATCTTATGCCACTTTCTCCTGGTCCTAAAACTCTCTGTTTTCATTTATTAGCATCTCTCATTCTTCCAAAGTCTGCAATAATGATTCTCTCCATTTCCTGTATTAGGGCCTGTTATTCCTCCAGGTCTTATAAAAAATATCTCTCTCTCTCTGGTGTCTCATTTCTCCAAGTCCTATAATAATGACTATCTCCTCTGTCAATGTTTCTCCGTCCTCCAGATTCTGTAATAATAAATCACCGGCACAATATCGAAAACAACAATATCATGAAACAAAAATATTGTATCACAAATATCGATTACAAAAATATTGTGTCCCTATACTTATAATAGTAAGCACAGAAATATCGGGGGGGGAAATAATTTCACACTAATATTGTTAAAAAACATACAACAATATTACAGGTAGAGGAACTTGGGCAGCATTATCATTTTCATGATCACCACCCTGTCCACTAGGGACAGGGGCATTTGAGACCACTGGGACACCTCGAGGTCCTCAAGCTTTGCAACTGCTCTGCTACAATTACATCTAATAACTACTTCCAGATCCCTATGTATCCAAATACCCAGATATTTGATAGGATCCATACACCACTCCAAAGGGAAGTCCAAAGAGTGCGGCTTGATATTCAGAGTTAGGGGGAAAATAGTTGATTTCGACCACTTGATTCTTAGTCCTAAAAAGCACTCATATCAGACATATTCATGGGTGACCAGTGCCAGGTGTGCAGTCGGATCGTGAACGTAGAGCACCATATAATCTGCATACAGTGATAAGGCAAATGGGCGCTGTCAAAACTGCAACACTGCGTCATCATGTCACGGGCAATCACACATGTCAGGGGCTCCAATGCCAACGCAAACAATATCGGTGACAAAGGACACTCCTGACGCGTGCTCCTGTATATTTGTAGCGCGTAAGTTGGGTTACTATTAATCGGCACTCCATTGCAAGATGGGCTGTGGAATCCCCACACGATTGAGAACCGTAAACATATAGGTCCACTGAATACAATTGAAGGCCTTAGCGGCATCAAAGAGGGCCGCCACTGCATGAACAGAGGGGTCCCGTTGATGTAGTATGTAGTATCGCTAATAGTGTACGTAAATTTTGCACAGTGTAAAGCCTGACTGGTCTATTATGACAACATTTGTGAGCAGTGGCCTAAGCATCGTGGTCTGTATATAAGGTAATATTTTGGCGTCTGTATTAATTAAGGATTACGGCTGATAGGATTCACATTTCTCAGGTGGTTTGTCAGGCTTCGGCAGCACTATGATGAGGGCTTCCCTAAGATCGGGAGGTAGTATCTGTCATATGTCTCATTGTACATTCTATGAAGATGGGGTACTATTAGCTCTGTTGACTCAGCATTCCATCTATGCCTGAGGCTTTCCCGCTAAGGAGTGTACGTATTGCCTACCTTATCTCTTCAACAGTAATAGGTTGTGCTAAGAATTCCTTCTGTCCAGGTGAGAGCCATGCCAAAGTCACAAGTCACGCCATCAAAATATTCCTGTATTTCTGACTCTGTCGCAGAGTTACGAGCTTCATACAAGCCCGCATAAAAGCTGACGAATGCCAACAGGATAGCTGGTGTATCATGGCTAGTCTTGCCACCCGTGGCTGTGATCTCCACAACATGTGTATGCGCTCAGGGTTCTTTTAAGTTGGTGGCCAGGCTGTGGCCCGGGCAACCTCCCTTAACGTTGGCCCTCAAGACCCAACAGCAGGAAAGATATTGTATTTGTTGCGTCGAAGTATCATTGCAATAAGTGACGTGCTCCCTAATGTCTGCTAGTTAGGTGGTGTGTGGATGAGCTTCATATTCGCGTTCTAATTTCACCAGGGTATTTTCTATGGTCTGCAACTGGGATTGTATGGACTTCAAGAGTCCTGCCTGAAATCCTTTGCACACACCCTGAATGGTGACTCTAAACGCTTCCATAGAGTGTCTGCCCCCTCCAGGGTGCCCACATTTTTCTCAAAGTATTCAAGGATCACAGGTGCATACACCCTCATGGAATACTGAATCTAGTAGGACTGCAGCCTGTAGCTTCTACTGATATTGTGTAGAAGTACAAGAAGGGATTGTAACTACCAATAATATTGGTGCTTGGTCCGACAATGTCTTTGGCATATGTTTAACATTCACCGTCCAAGCATTTACCTCTTGTGTCACCAACCAAGAGTCCAACCTGGACCAGGAGACATGCACCAAAGAAGTATAAGTACATTCCCTGCCTCCCGGAGCTACAGCCTCACACCCTTAGTCTTCCATACCCTCCCAAAGCACCTGAGCTGACTGCTTGCCCTGGCACTCTGCCATAGCAGAGTGATCTAGATCAGGGTCTAAATAAGTGTTGCAGGGTATGGAGATGGCGCCAGATCTGAGTATAGTCATCAACTTTCGGTCCATAGGATTTCACAATAGTGACCAGAGTGCCACATGGAAATTCACACAAAAAAAAATATTAACAATTATACCATCATTAATAACACATACATTTAATATATGAACTACAACACATTAAGATAATTAAAAAACGACATTGTTTACAACTATATTATTGAAAATGATATTAATAACAATGATATTCTTAATAACGATATTACCTGAAAAAATATTATATTCTTGACAATTATATTCATGCATCGTGATATAGTTTTATCCCAAATTTCTGTATCCTGATATTTACTACACTATATTTTGTCCAAATACCATAATAATTTTTCTCCCCAGTGTCAGTGTTACTCATTCTTCCAGATTCTGCTTTCCCTGTGTCTGTTCCTCCAGATTCTGTAATAATGAATCTACCCAGTGTCAGTGCTTCTCATTACTCCAGATTCGGTAATAAAGGCTCTTCTCGGTGTCAGTGTTTCTCATACTTCCAGATTCTGTAATGACGACTCTCCCTTGTGTCTGTTTCTCATTCCTCCGGATTCTGCAATAATGAATTTCTCCTCAGTCAAAGTTTCTCATTCCTCCAGAATCTGTAATCAAGACTCTTCCCTGTATCTGTGTTACTTATTCCTCCAGATCCTGTAATAATGAATCTCCTGTATCAGTGTTTCTCATTCCTACAGATTCTGTCATAATTACTCTCTCTTGTGTCGTCCTTTCTCGGTAGCTGACTACATCATCATGCAGTTTGGACGAGTAGCAGAAGATGTCTTCACCATGGACTATAGCTACCCTCTATGCGCCCTGCAAGCGTTCTCCATCTGCTTGTCCAGCTTTGATGGCAAGCTGGCCTGTGAATAAGCTAGGCGTGTCGATGGCCACCGGGGGTATGGTAAAGGCTAGGACTCATCTAAACTCTACGGGGGTGGGCTTGGGGCCACCCATGTGCTAAGCTGGCAGAGGCAGTCCGGAACATCGAAGGAGACGGCACTCACCATCATCATCTACATCGACAAGACAGCCCTCCTCACTCCTGCCCCTGGCCTGCTGACCTGGTCTCACCTTCAACTCAACACCAAGTAACATGGACAAGAGACCACATATTTTTTTTGTATTAAAACAACTGGTGTCCGCAGTAAGGTGCACTATGTTTTCATTTTTTTCTGTATTTGTCTCTCAGAAAAGCAGGAATAATGAGGGACTAAAGCTTTTAGTGGATATTCCAGTTGCAAATTGATCTAGTTGAGGAATTTGTAGTTCATACATTATGCCATATGCATCCGGAGAAAAAAAGGGAAGCTCTGCTGGTTAAAAATATACCAAAAACAGTAGGCATAAAAAGACAGGTCCAAGAGGTGTCTGGAATCAACTGAAATATAGCTGTTGATGATACTTTTCATCTGTTTGAACTAGAATCATATTTTTGTGAGTTATGCACATTTTGCTGCTCTTGGTGGATTATGTGGCATGGTAAACACACAATTATTTGGAAAAGTTTACCTCCTGATGGCATCTTTGCCTCTACAGTCCCATCTATAATGTGACACGAGCACAAAGACAATGGGGCTGATTAGTATGGCAAGCGGACTTTGTCCGCCAGCCATAGCCCCGGGAAACGGGACCGCCCGCTATGCATGCGGCGGTCCCGCATGTGCAATTTGGATGCGCCCGCCACACAGGCTGGCGCATCCCGCATTTCTAACATTGCGACGGGCGGTGCTGGCAGCAGCACCCGCCGCAAGGTTAGAAATGCAAGTTGTGCATTTGAATGCACAGCGTGACAGGCACCGTTGTTCATGCAAATGCAGGGGGGTACCATAGGTACCCCCCATCCCAGCAACACCCTGGGGGCCTGCTACGGGCCCCCAACAGCAAGGACCACTTGCCATGGAAAGGCGGAAGACCGCCTACTACATAATATGGACGACGGTGTCTTCCTGACACCGCCTCCATGTTATGGGCTTTTTCCGCCCTGTCGACGAGTCGACCGGCGGAAAACCGGCAGACAGTCTTTCCGTCCGCCGGGGTCCCCACCGCCATAGTAATATGGCGCGGGGAAATGGGTGGCGGAGCGGTGGATTATGGCGTGTGGATCACCACCGCCATGCGGGCGTTGGCGATCCGCCCACCATTGTAATCGACCCCAAAGTGTTTTCAAATTTACATGGTAGCATGCTCCCATGCAGATGAGGGAACGCTCCTTGAGCTCGCGCAGGCACAATCTATATTATAAAAGGGACTGCGCAGGTGTCGTGGCTGCTTTTTTAATAACAAAGTGCCAAAAAGGTACAAAACACAGAGGCACACACCGATTGCGTTCCTAGAGAACTTTTGATATTATAGCCCCAAGGTGACAAAATGGCAGATCTTTTTGTTTCATGGAAGGAATACCGCTCATTGTATTGTTTTGTTTTATTCAGTAACACAAAGAGTGCAGTAAGGAATTTCTATAGGAAGTTTGTTATTCTTATTGGCTGGTACCTTAGGTCTGATCAAAATACTGTGCTAAACAGTCAGCAGGTTTCTACCCTATTCTAGCCATATACTGGTCTTAGGAATATAGGGCTGAAGAAGAATCCATATTCCTTACTGTGTATGGGTGAATACCATTACATCAGAAAAGGATTGCCCTACCTTCCCTGTTGTTACAATGTTGACCTACATTATAGAAACTATAGCATTATTGTTGTGCATGTGGTCGTGCTTCATTTGTAGTAATCTGCCTTATTCATGCAAACATTCAAATATCGGCACACATGAGGAGGGAGTAGCACTGCAAACACACAACATGCAATCTTGTTACTGAAAATACATGTGGATATTACATAAGCATGAGCAGAGTTAAAAAAAACAACAACTCTACTGCGCTACATGGAGCTCCGCAAGCGGCGGAGCGCGTTAGATTAATTCCGTTCGCATGATTTTAAGCGCCGGGTGTTTGTCCACACTGTGCAATCATCGCGAACAGCACCATGTACAACGCAAGCGGGCGCTGCTTCCTTTCTGCCGCTTAATATTACATGCGTTTCTATAAAATTACTCCAATGCCTTAACCTAATGGAGATATTCTTTACTTCATGGTCTGAAGAGTCGTGGTGTCTCCTATATCACACACTTCATCTAGAAGGTCATGTTAATATACATGATAAAGATCAAAGGGCCTGGTTTAGATTTTGTCGGATGGGTTACTCCATTACAATGGTGACAGATATCCCATCCGCCGAAATATAAATCCCATTATATCCCATGTGATTTATTTTTCAGGGGACGGGATACCCTTCTGCCAAGATCTAAATCAGGCCCATAGTCATCACCATGTAACATTACATTACTCCTATTGTGGCTAATAGCTATATTTGAGAAAGAGAAGGCTTACATACGAGTTCTATAGTTATTTTTCATGTCACATCGGCCCTATTATTGCACTATGGTACTCCAGATTTGTAGCTGTCCTTCCAAGGATATATGCCTGCTTTTCGCCTAATTCGCCTTCCTGTCAGCCGAACTTTGTGAAGTGTCATACAGCGCTTCTCCTGTTACGTGTTAGCTGGTCGCCATGACTGAGCGTAGTCTGGCCAATGTGTCAAAGCATATGACTGACAATGTTATCTCACATTGTGCTTGTACCCCAATCAGTGAGCGTGGCTAAATTGTATGACTGACAGTCTTCTATGTGAAGCTAGTTCCTGTGGGAAATGAAGTCCGGGTGCTCATCCCCCAATACGGGTGAGCTGCCGGTTGTGCAGATGAAAGCCTACTCTGTGAAGCTAATATCTTTGGGCAATGTACTACTTAGTGTTAGCGAGGCACTAGGTGCTTGAGTACCTATCAGATAGTGAGGTTACCATAGCGTCCTGCTTTCCAAGAGAAGGGGAATGTAATTCCAACCACACACATATATGCGGCCCAAACTATACATATTGGTCATACATCTATGCTCATTGAGAATACTAAAAGATATGGGGACTACTCTTCAGCACAGCGTCAGACTAGTCCAAAATAATTATCTTGTTCAGAGTAGGGCAAAATGTAATCCCTCTATAGCCTTGAAGAATGCCTAAGTCCAGTATATGGCTGGAATAGGGCAGAAACATGTTGGCATATCATAAGGATACCGTGGACATTGTACCCAGAAGCATTCACTAACTGTATATCACAGTATTTTAATCATACCTAAGGTACCCCCAAATAAAGAATACATTTCTGTATACCTTAAGGTATTTTTACAGCAACTGGATCCCTGTCTTATCCAGAAAATCATTACAGTTTAAAAACTATCCTGGTGATAAAACAGAGGAGTTGGTCATAGGAAACAACCCTCCCTTCTGAAATTAACTCAGTTGGCGGTATGAGTTAGCATTGCTTCCACCACCTGCTCCATCAGTAAAGAGCTTAGGATTCTGGATCGATAAAAGGCTATCTATGGAAGTCAGGGCCAAAAGGTTTTGCAGCCTGTTGCTTCGGACTTCTTCGTGCCTTAAGAAAGTTCTTGAGCTGGCTTCCAATCCATCGGCGCAGAATAGTTGTCCAGGGTCTTATCAACTCACGTTTAGACTACTGGAACTCCCTCTACTTAGGCAGTCCCAAACACGTTACCAACCATCTGCAGGTTACACAGAATGCAGCAGCATGTGTGCTTTTTAAAATCCCTAAGTGCACTTCAGCTGCTCCTGCATTACCAGCACTTCATTAGCTACTAATTCAGAAGGGAACGCAGTTTAAAGGGACCACAGCCCATCCAAGGTCTTATAACTCCCTATGACCCTCAACAAACTTTATGTTCCGTGCGCCAGAATCTCCTACTTGTTCTCATGATCAAGAGAGTAAGAAGTGACGGAAGCTCCTTTACATTTCTAGCTCCCAAGCTCTGGAATGAGCTTCCTTTTCACATTAGACAGGAGAAATCTGAAATTTCCTTTAGAAAACTATTGAAAACCCACCTATTTTAGTGTCTTACAGACACTCTTTAACCAGAGCGGAGGTCATTACCAGGCCTGTTGGGTAGCCATGCGCTATAGAAATAGCAACAGAAGTAACATTGAGGTTGAGTCTGCCCTGGTAGTACAATAATACCAGGGTGGGATGAGGTGGCCATTGATGAAGCATGCCACATTATGTCGGTGAGACAACCACATATATATATATTTTAGGTCACCTATGACTATAGGCTTCGGATAGGGAAACAGCAGCCCTTCTATAGAAATTCCTCACTGCGCTCTTTGTGTTATTGAGTCTCGTAAGGAGGGAGTATGGGGAGTGATCCTCTAATTCTCTCCTTGTCCTAGCATTGTTCTGTTTTAGGAATAGGAATGTGGTCACAAAATGGAACTCCTTTCACAACCTTTCCTAATCCTGACATTTTGTACTCCAAATCTCAGCTGAGTTGTGACCGCGACAAAGTGAATGGAAAGAGTGTGGTATTCCTCAAACAGGACTTGGATCAAGTAAAAAATGTACAAAGAAAAAGTAC
This sequence comes from Triturus cristatus, assembly GCF_964204655.1. Lineage (NCBI taxonomy): Eukaryota > Metazoa > Chordata > Amphibia > Caudata > Salamandridae > Triturus > Triturus cristatus. Next base: position 286,446,101 of record NC_140590.1, read on the forward strand.
CTGAAGTAAGACGTTCAGTAATCAGTAACAGAAGATGGCAGAAGATAGGGTGGATCTTTCTACATCAAAAACATGTGATACTCATGGTGTTAAATGCATGAAGTTAGCGGAGCAAGGATCACATCTGCAGAGCAGCAGTGAAGGTCGTTCTGGGATCCCTGGGATGCAATCTGTATTCTGTCTGTGATGTCCATGCTCTAAGCACAGGTGTACTGCTGCACAGAGCCACTCCTGCACACGAGCAGGGAGGCTCGGGATGAGGCTGTGGCGTCCATGCTCTAAGCACAGGTGTGCTGCTGCACAGAGCCACTCGTGCAAGGCGCGCGTGCAAGTTGTGCGTTTGGCTCCGTCCATCCGCGTCAGTCCCCATTGAAGACATTGTGCAAGGCGTGCATGCAAGTCATGCCTGCGGCTCCGTCCACCCACGTCAGTTCCCATTGAAGACATTGTGCAAGGTGTGCGTGCAAGGCGTGCGTGCGGCTCCGTCCACCCGCGTCAGTTCCCATTGAAGACATTGTGCAAGGCATGCATGCAAGGCGTGCGTGCGCAGCTCCTTCCCTAGGTGTCCAACGCGTCTTTCGCATTGGTCACCGACGTCAGTCACCATAGAAGTAACTGTTTAAGGCGTGCAACACACCATAGCTTGCCATTGACCCGTGGGCACAACAACAATACAGTGTGTGACACAGTAACCCAAAGTGCTTGTCAGGCTGCATTACCTGTGTGTGTATGTGGGTAAACATGTGATTTTGTATGTTTCACTTAGTGGCACCCACTCCCAGGCAGGGCAGGTTGTTATGGGGAAAGATACACTAGTTGGCTTGACACATAACCATTGTGTTTGACAACAGTACATTTCATTGCATGAGGCATGTACACAGTTCCCGGTGTACATTGTGTATGTCATGTGACATACACCCTGACTCTTCAGTGGAATGGTAGGTGCCTCACAGGGTGTCAAAGTGCCACATATGTGATGTTCATCCACAGTATGTGTGCATTTCCATGCAGAGATTACTCAGATTTAATTTGCTCAATGTCAAACGTTCACAACATCCCTGTCTATTGTCAATGTGAGTTGATGTTGCGTCTGTGTGTCACAGACATCCATGTGTGAGCTGGCATGAAATCAGGGGGCACTTCATGTGTGTGTCATGTGTGCATTGTGTTGTGCATATGGGACGCCACATCATGAAACCTGTGATGTGGGGTAGACATCTGTCCTCACTAGTCACTGTGGTGTGTGTCTGGTATGTGACACTCGTACTGATGTACTGTGACGGAGCCCATTGATTGCTCACAGCACAACAGGCACCTTGTTGTGTGGTCCTGTAGAGCTGAGATGTCTGATGATGGGCATGTATCTGATATGTGTGTCCATACCCAACAGCACACACATCTTGTTCTTGTGTCCTGTAATGTGGTATCATGTGCTATTTGTCATGTACACTGGCACATAGATTGGGGGAATGACAAACTGTCTTTGCTCTCCTATGTACTGCAGGAGACCAAATGTCCACAGACTGTTACCGGACCTGGAAACCATGGTTGAACGTGACTGTATGCGACGGTACCGCTTCACCAGGCCACTGATTGAAGAATTGGAGGAGCAGTCAGCCCCACATCTGCAACCTGGCCGGACATACCCTACAGCGCGGACCCCCAAGGAGAAGATGATGGCAGCCCTACACGTTTTTGCCACCGGTACTTTCCAGCACACTATTGCTACTGCTGGCGGGATGTCACAGACTATGTTTAGCCGTGTGCTGTGGGATGTGTTGGAGGCAATGTTGCATTTCCTCGACCAGTACATCCATTTCCCCAAAACACGACAACTAGCTGACATCAAGGGAGACTTCTATGCCCTGGGCAGGATGCCACATGTCATTGGCTCCATCGATGGGACACATGTGGCTTTGGTACCAGCGCAGGCACATGAGCAGATGTACCGGAACAGGAACTAATGTGCAATTGTCTCTCTGTAGGTGACTCCGGATACCCCAACATGCCGTGGTTGCTGACACCCCTCAGGATCTCTGTGACACCAGCGGAGATGCGCTACAATGAGGCACATGGCCAAACCAGGAGAGTGATTGAGCGGACATTTGGGCTCCTGAAAAGCAGATTCTGCTGTCTGGACAAGACAGGAAGGGCTCTTCCATATGCACCTGCGAAGGTGTGCAGGATCATCATTGTGTACTGCATGCTACACAACCTGGCAGTGCGGAAGTGGTTGCCTCTCATCCAGGATGACGATGACCAACCTCCGCCAGCCGTAGAGGATCCTGGCCTTGGGCATGATGCCAGTGATGTGGGGGATGGTGATGTTCGGAGCCAGCTGATCCAGAACTTCTTCTCATGAATGTCAGTATACAAGTATGTGTTGTCAAAGTATTGTGTCGGCATGACCTATGTTGGTGGTGCACTGGTGCTGATTGAGTGTGGCTGTATGCTACTTGTCAGGATGTTTGCGGTGATGTGTCCTTTCTGGTAGTCTGTACTCCCAAACATTGTTTACCTGATTGTTAAGATGTGTCTGGGTAGTTAGTGTTTTGTTTTGGGCATGTATATTGTTGTTGTTTGCTGTAAATCTGTGTTTTTGATTGTGTTTTCTCTCTGTCCTTCACAGGGTACTTTGGAAGCTGTGTGGTGTGGTCTGAACCCCAAGACACAGATCCTTGTTCCAGAGTGCAAGTACTCGTTGTCACAAGCAATGATGGGCCACACACCCCTGGACTTTCTCATTTACCACATGTTTAATTTTCTGATTACTGTCACGTGAGGTTAACGTGCATCAGTTGTGGAATTCTCACAATGTGAATATTTAATAAACCTGCCCTTCACTTTGTGATGTGCTCCATTTGTGTCCAAACATCCAAAAGTAATTTGCATCCTGTACCTGTGGGCTGTTTGCCAATGACCCAGGATGGGTGCTGTGTATGTGCATTCCACTGTATTTCCTGTTGACATCAGTGTTGATGAGGAGTTAGGGGCCCTGGTGAGTATGTGTTGTGTTGTCCTAGTGGTGTGTCTCCCTCATATGTGTCACATTCACATGACTCTCATAACGGTGTTCGCATTGCGGTATTAGTTTGCATGCACAGTGTTGCTTAACAGCTCATCATCGCCATGGCACAAAGCAAGTAGGAATCACGACAGAGGCAAGTATTGTGTGATTGTGAATTTATTTCCAAACATGTGTAAGGATGGTGAATGGAATTTGCAGTGCTGTACAATGTGATGGTAATCCAAAGTTCACAGGTGAGTTGGTAGTCTTGGTAGATGAAATGTCCAGAGTAAAATCCACAGTAATTTGGTGCATTGTCACAACTTTGACCCTCCATGTCAAGTGAGTGATTTGGATGTAGGTCGACAAGGTCAACTGGTTTGCACACAAAGGACGTTAACAGGAGCAGCTGTTGGGTGCCTGGGGGATATGCATGGCCATCAGGGTCTCAATTGCCCTTCTTCGGACGACCCCTCTTCTTTCTCGGGGGACCCTCATGTGCAGGCTGCTGCGGTGCAGAGGACTCTCCGCGAGAGTCCTCCTCCCTCCCTGTGGCTGTTGCGGATATTGTGGCAACAGATGTTGTGGGCGCAGAGGGAGATGTGGTCAGGTTGGTGCTGATCTGGCGGAAGAATGTCAGTATGTCCCTATGCACCGCTGTTAGTTCATCCAATTTGTCTCACTTGGACTCCACCCGGGCCATGTGGGAGTACAAGCGGGCATGATGGGCAACCTGCTGTTCTTTGAGTTCCTTAAGGATCCCCACGACCTGTCCAAACCCTCCGGTGCGTTCCTGGTACGCATCTGTGATGCGTTCCAGGTGTGGCTCATCATGTAGTCCAGCCCCCTCGGCAGGCCGTGTCCTCTGCCTGCCCACCCTCCCACCGCCCCGACCCACACGGGCAGGACCTGCCGTGGCCGGACCAGCCGACACTGGGCCCCCTTGAGTGTTTGCGCCGGTGCTGTTGTACCTTGCTTCCGGGGGCCCTGTGTACCTGTTCCATTGTTGGTCTGGGGCCTGGGCCTGTCCGTGTTGGCATGGGGACTCTGTCTGGTGTCCAATGTGACAAGAGTGATTGAGGGGGGTGCTGATGTTACTGCTGCTGGGGCTGCACGATGGCTCACGCCGGAGGTGCCAGGTCGGTCAAGGTCATTGTCCGACGAGGACGGAGAGTGATCGGGGAGCTCGGAGTCCGCCAGAGTCTGGGACTGTTCCTCGGAACCTGCTGTGTCCCCAGCATCTCCTGTGTTTGGAGGAGACACACAATGTATGTTATGTTTCTACAGACCTCAATGTTTCACACACATGACATTTGACACTGAACATCATTATGCGAGTCTGTACATTGCATTGTCCGAAGTTGTGACAGACAGATGTTGAAATTGTTGAAGCACTTTGCAATGGCAACCTGGAGCATTTCGATGTGCACGTCAAGCTGTGTGCATGACCAGCTCATGTATTGATCAATTGTCTGTAGATGCCCATTGACACTCAGGTTCCATTACATGCCTGACACTGCTGTTTTATCCCTGTCCACATTTGTGCTTTAACAATGACATACGTACAATTACACTTGGGGTATGTGGCGAGCTTGGGGCATGTGTTGTGTGATTCTTTTCTTTCCCCTGTGCGTCACATTGGTGTGTCTGTGCAACATGGTTGCAGTACGGTATGCCTGAGACCCAATGTGAGATACTAATGTGTTGTGTTCCTAGTTCACATCTCTTTTCATAGAAGTCATGGTGTTAGTATAGCTAATGAAGTTGGTGCTGAGTTTTGTATGTGAGAGGGATTGGGCTCAGAAGCTCTCTTGCTTTTCAAAGCTCATTACAGAGGTGTGTGTGTTACAGTTCAGCTGCTGTGAGTTGCATGCCTCCTCAGATGCAGTCAAGGTTAGTCATTGTGTTTGGGGTCTCCATGACAGTGAATGATGTGTTGTATGAATGATGCGTACAACGTAGACCGATGTGGGATTGAAATGCAGCTCACAACTGCACATTTTTTGAATGACACCATGCTACAGTGTCAGCTATGTGTGTGTCCATTCTAGTCACTGTCAGGTGTCCACTGTTAATTATGTATAGGTGACATTGTGTTTGCTTGTTGCTATGTACTATGTCTACATCTCCCCAATTGTCATCTACAAGACTCGCCTTCACAGCCAGGTCAGGGGACATCACAGGGACATTGCCTCTCCAGAAAGTGGGAGGATACCTACCGTTCCAATGGCTGTGAGTGTAGATGTGTTTGAGTTAGCCAGTGCATAGGTGTGACTTGCAGACAATTCATACAACATGACCATGTATCATCCATCTTGCAACGCATTTACTTTTGGAGTGACTGGTCCCAAGGGTGCACTTTGTTCTGGTTGAGAAGGTGTGCTTTGAGGCGGCATTGATGGCATTTGGAGTCATTGCAGGACCTCCTTCACCCACAGATGCCAGCGAATCCCCCATGTGTCATGCTTCCATTGCAGGGAGTCATAATTTACATTCAGGATGTCTGGCATTGGTGTCCTGTTGTCAGTTAGAGGCCAAGGCACAGCAGGGCCTTGTGCTCCCCACAGTAGGGCCTAGTGTCAGCCATCTTGGCAGCACTTTTGCACTCCCTGTGAGGTGAGCATGGTTCAGTGTGAGCTTGCAGGGACATGTGGGTGGAGGACTGGTGGCTGTGACTGTTACTCCCATCATGCTTTCTGCTACATGCATATTCCCAGCAGCCCAACCTTCCTTCATTTTGACTCAGCATTCCTGTGAGGTGGTGTGACAGTGGTGGCAAAATGGATGACAGTGTTTGTTGGTTATTTATGGTCATGCCTTGCAGTATTGGTCTTTAGGTTTGTACACGTTAGGACATAGTTCCATATTACTGTGGGATGGCAGGTATTGTGTTTGTGTAACTGATATACACATTGCAGGATACTTGCCTTTCTGTTGCTATGGCTTTACTGGCGGTAATTTGTTTCACAGTCCCCTTGACAGTGCTATATGTGTGTTGCCACACAATTTTGAGTGAATTGGTTGTGTACTCACCAGGCTCTGGTATTCCTGTTAATCCATGTATGCTCTCCGGTGGTAGGATGGCCCGCACCTTCTCCTCCCAGGACCTGAAGTGCGTTGGTTTGGCAGGAGGGCCACCGCCAGTCTACCTGCTCAGGGTGTGTTCCCTGTCGATGAGCTTATTGACCCTCCTGCGCATATCATAATACATGTTCTGTATATCGTCCTTTGTGCGCAAACAAGGTGCTTGTGCGTTGACCTTGTCGACAATCCTCTCCAACATCTTGGTTTTCTGTGACATGGGGGTCTGTTGGACCAATGTGCCAAACAACTGTGGCTCTACCCTGAGTATTTCGTCAATCATGACTTCCAATTCACTATCTGTGAACTTTGGATTCTTCTTGGGGGGCATGGTGCTGGGTGGTTGTGGGGATTGATGGTGGGTGTGTATGTGAGTGTGGTGGGTGTGAGTTTGTGAGTGAATATGTGATTTAGTTTTTAAGTGGTGCAAATGGTGTAGTTGTTGTGAGTTGTTTGAGTTGTGGTGTGTCTCTGCAATGTGGTGGTGGTGTCTGCTGTCCTATGCCTGTCATTTGCAAAGGATCATGGTAGGATTTCTTGTCCTTATATAGGTGGAGTTGTGGGTGTGTCTTTGTTCCTTTTTTAAATTTTTTTTATTTATTGGCTTTGTCATTTGTTTTTTGGGTTTTTTGTGACTTTTCCTTTGCTTTTGTTGTGCATGAGGGAGACGTTGGTTTGACCGTGTCGGATGCTGCCAGTGGCTCGCGTGGGGTAACCCGAGTCTGTCACACTGACATTCTGCTGTTTTCGACGTTGTTGTACGCGTTGCACGCAGGGGGGTCTGTCATTTGCTAGTCACTATTTGCTGTGCATCTCAGTTTTCATGATCGTGCTCCGTGCGAGTCGGTCTCAATTCACATGTTTTGCATCGTACTGCGCGGCTCGTGCATCGTGGGTACGTTTCGGTCGTGTCAATTCCTGGTGCGTGTCGGTCGGTACGATTCCCGGTCATTTTACGGGAGAATCACTGATTTTCCTACGGTTCTGTCGTTCGGCTCGTGTTCCGTGCGAGTGGGTTGTAATTCACATACGTTGCATCGTACTGCGTGGGTCGTACGGCGCTGGTCCGTGTCGGTCGGGCTCCGTTACCATTCCGTGTCGGTCGGTACGTTTTACGGACGAAATAAACCCTTAAGTGTAGGAGTAAGAGTAAGAAGGAGAAAACATAAGAATGGAAATAAATAGGAGTAGGTAGAAGTACATATGTGTGAATAGTAAGTAGGAGTAGGATTTGGACAAGTAAAAGAAATGCGTTCCTGACTGTAAAGCAGAACAACTGTTTCAATGTTGGAGGTTATTTGAGACAAAAGCATCAGCAGAAATGTCACCCTATCTAAAAAAGAACATGTAGAAAGATATACTGCTTAAACATATATATTTACATGTGTTTGTTTAATAAAATGACATATTATTATGCCTCTCAGGTGCTGACCCTTTCCCTATACATTGTATGCTTCTCGGGTGCTGACCATTTCCCAATACATTTTCACACTTAAACAGTCAAAATTCCATCCCAGCTTTAGCATGACTCTCCAAACACCTGCTTGTGGAGTGACCACAGATGTGGATAAAACCGACATGAAAGCCAGTTGCTTAAGGGACTGACCTAGTGCTTAGTCTATGCATGCTATGCTGTGTATGCTGAACCACAGTGTAAACTGAACTACCAAGAGCAATGTCTGAAGAGGGCTAAGCTGAAGCCCCCTTAACTATATCTATATATTGTTATTTTATGTATTATTCCAGGGCTCCTGGTTTTATGGAACTTTTTTAAAAATCTTTTCCACCTGTATTTATCCATATTTCTTTTGTGCTCATTTTGTCTGTATTTATTTATAGTGTTGCTGTTTAACGTAAAGATTAAGCTGAAACAAGTATATTTCCACATTTATTTAACCAAGAAATGTCCCCTTCCTCTAGAATGTTTAACAGGTTTTATCACTATAAGCAGGCCATATTAGCATTGTAGAAAAGCTTACAAATGTGCATATATGTAGCTATTTAAACTTGATTAGGAAACCTTTTTCTGTAAATCCCCTACTTGTCAATCTGTCCAACTACAAGCCTGGTAGTCATGCCAGACAACACTGAATAATTCAAAACAAGACCAACTTTCCCATTTTACCTCTATTTATAGATGAATGCAAACAGGAAAAGAAATGCTATTATGTCTGTATTTATCATTAAAAGCAGGCACTGGCAAAGCCAATAGGTTTCGCCTTTGGGATCTATTTGCTCTGTCAATGGTTTCAGCCAGGCTGTGCAGCATCCCGAATGCTGTGCAGCACGGATAAAAATTAGAAAGATACATTTTGTAGGCACGTGCACCATGCATGCCTGTCTACAAAATGCATTTTTTTTTGTCTTTTTGTTTACCTTTCGAGTTTTGAACGATAAACAAAAAGAGAAAAAGTAAGAGTGTTTGGGGGAAGGAATGCAGGTGGGGAGAAGCAACGAGGAGAGGAGTTGGAATCACGGGGGTAGAGGGAGAGCGACAAGAGAGTGGGGGGAGCAAAATGGGGGTGGTTTGATCAACACGGAGGCATGGGTGGGGGAAGCAAAATGAGGGTGCGGGGAGAGAAGCAAACAGAGAGGCGTGTGGAGCTATGAGGGGAAGAAAATGGACAGAGCTTAACTAGAAAAACATTGGTGAGAGAGCAACTTGGTGGGGAGAAGCACTGAGGCAAGCACATCACGAAGGGGGTGGGGAAAAGCACATGGACAGAGAAAGAGCAACACAGATGTGGCGGAATGACGAAGCACACAAGCAAGAAAGCTGGAAAACGCATGCACTTTCAGGACAAATGCATGAAGAGGAATGAAAGCCCACCAAGCTAACGAATAAGAAGCAAGCAAATGAGATTGACAATCGAGCCAACCATTGGTAACTAGTAGGTAGCGAGTAAGCCCACTGCAAGCTGACAATATGCCTTGCAACAGACAGTGCATTTGCTGCTGGTGCTGAGTAGTGTTGGTGAGACTAATCAGTAAAAATATAAAACTGGCAGCCTTAATGATTATCTATTCATTTCAGCTAATACTCCTTTTTATGCCAGACTGAAAAAGGAGGCAATCAGGATGTCTTTTTTTCTGATGGGTAAAGGGTCTGCAGAAGGGTATTGATTAAAAAAAAAAATAGGGCCTCATTTACAAGGCCATTGCACAGCCAGTGCGTCACTTTTTTTGATGAACCAGCGGTGCAGTGTGGCTGCCCATATTTGCAAGGCCATATAAAGTCACCCTGCGTGGCATTGTAAATATTGGCCCCTTCAACGCATTACTCTGCATGAAAAGAGCGTTCAATGGGTGTTGTTGTGGTTGTTCCCACAAAACATCCATGGAACCTGACACGTTCCCAGTTTTACAAAGTTTTGTGAAGCTGGGAATGCAACGCCTTCCTAGGGGAGGTGTGAGAGTGGTGCAACGAGGAGAAATACTTTTATTTCTTGTTTTTTCCTCTTTCTATGTGTGCTCCATTCTGTAGCACGCATAGAAAAAGGAAAATGCCATCAATGATTATTTTTGGGCAGGACGGTGTCCCTTCCTGCACAAAATCAATCATCCCTGCAATGCAGGCCCCCTTGCAACATGACACAAGGGTGCATGCGCTGGCGCATGGCAGTCAGTTGTGCAACAGTAAGGGTAAAGCACACAGATGCGTTGCATTGTTGCTAATATGCTGCATTCTTGTACTTTTAAAATGACACAGCATGGCACAGCAAAATGGCTTGCTGGGCCAGGCTGCATAATTGTTTTGCAAATGAGGCCCATAGTCTGGACTAGGAGTAACAGAGGTGCTATAAAGGTAAAATATTTTTTATTCTTCACACCCTTTTTCAGTTTTTGAATAGATTGTACAGCCTTTGACAGTGAGAATGGTAGGAATCAAGGTAGCATCAGAAAACCTTGATCAGGCAAAAGTTGTTCAGAACTTCCTGGCTAAATCTGTCACTGACACAGGAGAAGCCTCAATTGTGCAATGTCAGAGAATGCAAGTATGTGAGGCCCACAACAGCCTTCGGACATGCTTTTCAAATAGGTACAAAGCATTCCACCAATTTTGCCTTTGCCCTAGTCGAGTGTGCCTGTTTACTGGAAGGTGGATGGGCTCCATGCAGAGTGTAACGTTCTATGATCTGTCTGGCAATGGTGGTCTCCGAAATCACTTCAACAGAATCATTGCCTCCAAAAGTCACCCAAATTTGAGCAACATAATTGAGGTCTCTAGTTCTACCAAGGTAAAAATACAAGTGCTCATCATGTGAAGTGTCCCGTCAGTTGAGGAGTCACGTGGAAGTGGAAGTACTGTCAAAAGAATGATTTCACTCAAATAGAATTCCAGCAGAACCTTTGGACCAAGGTGGCTAGATCTTCAGGACCAATTTATCCGGTTGAATACTGTGAATGATTCTGAAGCTTAAAGGGCCTTCAGCTCACTTCTGCACCTGGTTCATCTAATGGCTACCTAGAAAGAAGAATTCCATAAAAGAAGCTTCCGGTGGCATGCGTCCGACAGCTCAAAGGGTTGCTTTATCCTTCATAGATATAAAGAGTACGTGGAATGCCTGATCAGCTGAAATAGTACAATGGGGCTGTAAGATGTCAATTCATAGTCCCATTGCTCATAGAAAAGAACAATCTCTGGCTTCTTCTCACAATTCCTAAAGGCCAGCATGTAAGCAATGCAGGTGTCCACCTGTACCACTTTTTCATTCAGACTGCACGAAAAAGACATACCATTAGGCACAAGTAAGTGAGCAGGTTGTTGTTCTGAGAGTTTGCTATTGATGCTGTGCCAGCATCAATGGCAAACTCTTAAGCAATTGTTCTTATACTGAGCTCTGGTGGAGGCTTTCCTAGCATCTGCAAAGATGTCCAGGTTGACTACTGAGAGGCCAAAGATTGCAAATTGCAAAGACTAGCTCCTCAGGGTCCATGCAGTCAGATTGATCGATTGTTGGGATGGGGTGCACCGCCCCCCTCTTTCCAAGGACAGGAGATCTCGCCTCTAGGCAGGTGGATGTCGTTTCCCTGAAGCAAATGGAGAAGTCCTAAGAACTTGGCGAGGTCAAGCAGGAGCCACAAGGATGATTGAACATTTTGAGCTGCCCCCGATATTCTGAAGCAAAGGATCATATAAATCACCTCCTCAAGTCCAACAACAGGATGCCTCCTCCCCCACCACCCAAACCTCCTCCAGGAAACTGGCCACGCTGCCTATCAAGAAGGTTGCATCAGGTGGTCCTGTGAGGGGTGCAAACATTCAGCTGGACAACCACATTCAAAGAGAATTTCTCACATGTGTCCGGAGTGATGATGACAGCTCAAGCTGTTTGTCCTCGTGTTGTCAATCCCCGCAGTATGAGAAACTAAGGAATATAGCCTATTAGTGATGCTCAGTCCAACAGATCAACTGCTAGCCAGCTGACCTGCCAAGAATGGGTGCCCATTTGATTCCTTACAATATGTCTGTGGTATGTTGGATCCTCACCATTCTAGATCCCATCACTGAGAAGATGTCTTGCAAATCCAGAAAGATCTTCATTAACTCTAACACGTATAAGTGAAACGACAAATCTGATTTATCCCCGAGTGGGCCCGGGTTCTCCCTCCTGGTTCGAGCGTCGGTGGCCCCGGTGCAAACCTTTTCGCTGCCTTCGACGGCTTCTGCATGTGCAACAGCCTCGTGTAGTGAGTGTGAGGACAAGGGGCTGCGACCTTCGTTCGAGCTGCGGCTGAGATCGCATGGCTGATGGCTTGCTCTGTGTGCTGTTCTCGTAGAGATGTGGCCCTGATGCCTCCACTCCGGCTGCAGAGGAGCGACGTTCTCCACATTTCACCTCAATAGCTGCCTGTCTTACAGGTACGGAGGAGCGACACCCCTGCCCATACATCGGCCCGGGACCAGGTACATTTGACTACATTGCCCTAATCTACAGCAATGGCAGCTCACGCCGAGTTGTGTCTATTTCTCGAAGACTGCTGTGGCTGTTGCATTGAGCCTCTGAAGGGGGCTTCACTTGTTTATTCTACCGCAGCTCCCAATATGCCCACCATTTCGTGTTTTTGCCTTCTCTCTGCCCACTACCTAAAATGGCCTCCAGGACTCCAACCCTGAACTTTGTACTTCGGGGCCCTATTCAAAATGGCCTCGTTTGAGGTATCCTTAATCATGCTTTACTGGTCTATGTCTCTGACTCCGACGGAAAATGGCCGCATTTTTATCTGTGAACAATATCAATTTTGGCCCTACTCAAAATGGCCATGTGGATCCCATGAACCTTGTTCTACCTAAACGACCGAGGTGGGTTACCTCGGCCCTTGATTTCTGTACTTTTGGGCCTACTTAAAATGGCCAGGAAAATGACCATGAAAATGTCGATGAACCCTTGAGCCTTGCTTCACTTCTATTTAACTTTTAATCCAGGGATCCGTCCTCCTCAGCTCTCGCCTTCGCAGGCACAGTTGGGTTTTGTGTCTGGGCTCGCCGCTCCGTTCTGATCAATGCACCAATACTCACATTTTGACTGCTAAATAAGAGCAGGAAGCCCACAGACATCTCTATGGTCCTCTCCAATTCACTCACCTCTGTGCCAAGTATCTGAAGGAACTCTTTGGCTGCCTCACTGAAGCACTAGGTACATGTCCACTGCTCCCTTGAAAGGATTGCCCCTCATCTGACTACTGGTCCTCTGCTACTCCCTAACGTGCCTATATGGGAACTACCTCTCTTACCTTTCTTCCCCTATCTCTTATTGTGCTCCTCTAACCCAATATACCTCTCCTCCGCCTACTGTCACACCCCCTCTGTTGCGCTTTAAGTGCGCACCTGTGAGCGGACACCTCTCCTGTTCTACTTACAAGGGCCCCCCCCCCTATATTGGACTACCTGTCCCCCCTCTCTCTTATAGCTCTACTCTGAACTTGTCTACTTCCTTAAACTCTCCTTTTGCTCGCTACACTCATCTTGGCCCAACACACTTATCACTCCCCTGACTTATTAGCTCAAACAGGATTGAACTCCTATAAGATTATCTACCCCCCCAACTTGTCGAAAAATGTGAAGAAGACCTTCAAACACAATCTCCTCAAGCGATGGCCTGAAAAACGTATTTCGGACACGTATATTCCAGTAAAGGTAGTGTAGTGACAGACCTCATCTTTTACACAAACAGAAGAGCGCAGTGGAGAAAGTCCCTAATTTCTGAACTTCGCTCCAAACAGCTGAAGAAAACTCCTCACGGGTTCCGTTTAATCACGCTACCTTCCCTTAAGGCTGAGCTGACCGTCTCATTATACAATAATGGGAGCGTCCTTATTCAAGCCTCGGACCTGAACCTCAAGCACTTTGATTATGTCTTTACAAGGATTAAGAACACTCTAACTAACTCTAACCCGACCATCCTCCATCAGAGCTGTCTACTCACTATATCTGCTCCCGCGGTGACAGATGCCTCTTCCTCCCCCTATACTCTGTCCCAATCTGTAACCACTCACCGCAGTGACCCATTCACCAACACAGAGAATGTTTTTACTAACCACTCCCTTATCCTGGACAACCCTACTTTGCCTCTTGTGAGTTTTGGTTTATCCGACTGAGTAACGCCCCCGCAGCTGCTGACCCCAGCATGGCCCCTCCTTTTCTATGCCCTCCCTCTTATCTTGCATCCCCTTAACCACCCATTGCACACTCCTACAACCAGGTTGGTGGGCACCACTCCAACATTAAGAACCTGAATAGCAATGGTCCTCTACTTTTAGACTCAGGTTCTTCCTTTTCTAAGGATCGGGATCCAGTTGTTGTCTCCAGTCTGCTGACCTGCAACCTGCACTCACCCTCTCACGCCTTACATGCTACACCTACTGCCCTGCCTATATCCATTCTGCCTGCCTCCATTCCCACTCCGGGCTCCGTTTCCAGTCTCAAGCATGACTTTATCTCCCCCTGTTGAGTAAGGGTCCTACTCAACCCTCTTTTACCCCTCTCGCTGCTGGGTCAGTCCAAGCATCTCATTCTGGTTCTGCGGAAAAGAACATCAACAGGCCCTGCCTGGGTGCCTGGGTGAGAAGATTGCTGACCTCAAGCAGGATCTCTTGGCTGTTAAAGAGATCGTGCAGAGATTACTACACTTCTCCCTGAAGATGGAGAAGCTCTGGAGTACTCTCACCGCCCAGAGGAGAGAGAAATACAACACTCAGTATATGATCTATGCTCCTAATGACCTTTCCTCTGTCCACTCCGCTCTTAGGTGGAGCTCTAGGCCTTTACCTAACCATCACTCTAAGGCCCCATAGACTCCTGCCCTCAGCTATCTGAGGAGGACATTCTCTCCCTCCTATTCTCTTGACTTACACTGACTCGAGGACTGTCTCCTCCTCTTAGCCTACTCTCAACATCCCCTCCATCATCTCGGACCCTGACAGGGAACCTAGTCTTAAGCACAGATCGGTGAACAAAGAAAATCTACTCTACATAACCACCTCTCATCATGAAGTGATCACCTCCAACCTGCACGTCAAATGGATGGCAGGGGGCTAGCTGTTATATATAGGAACATGTGGAAAGGATCTTTCAACCCTCAAATGTAAGAAACTGGCTCTATATATACTGCACCAAAGTGAGGTACAGTGTGTATAGAGTCCAAGGGTCTCCAGAGGTGTGGCAGAGGTTGAAGTTAGATAGAACCTTACTCTCTAAAGTGGTTGCTTGGTCGAGCAGTAAGGCAGTATCAGAGGACAGTGTTAAGCATTTGATGTACACACTCAGTCAGCAAATGAATTCACACACTCAAGAACTGAACTCTAGGCCCATTGTTTTGTATAACAAATATACTGTTGTTTTATTTCTAGAACCAAGTAAGCCTGGTATAGGTAAGCATATAAATACTGTACAGTAGTAAATTACTTGTATGAACACAGTTCAAAATTGCAGTATGACTTGTACTGATTTTGGTTACAGTTTAAGGGCCATATGTAGGTAACCTAACATTTACCACTTCATAAATACCAAATTTTACCGACTCGGTATTTATGAAGTGGTAAATGATATGTAGGTAATCCATCGGTAATATTTACCGATTCGGAATGGGTCGGTAATTTAGAATCGGTATTTACCGATTCGGTAATGGTAACTGGCTTCCCATTGATTCCTATGGGCCAGGAGGCCCATAGGAATCAATGGGAAGCCAGTTACCATTACCGAATCGGTAAATATTGATTCGGTAATGGGGGGAGCACAATCAAGGGTGGCAGGGTGTCACAGTGACACCCTGTTGCACCCCTGATTCCTGCATGTGTGCACATGTGGCACACATACATGCCCTAAGGGCATGTATGTCTGCCACATTGCACACTTCAAAGTGCAAAGAAATGCTTTTTTCCAGCTAATCGTCATTTACCACCAACTTTTAGTTGGTGGTAAATAACGAATCCCCACAACAACTACACACTCCCCCTACATATCATTTCAGGATTCGGTATTTACCGAATCCTGAAATGTGCCCCCTACATACCAAAAGCCTGAATACCAGTCGGTAACGGGATATTTACCGAAAATCGGCCGTTACCGACCGGTATTGGGCTTCCTACATATGGCCCTTAGTGAGCAGTTTGCAACACATTGCAGGTATAGTACATTCGAATGAATGGGATTTTTAAGTAAAATGCAGTTAATTACTTTTCAAATTACATTTAGTAACACAGGTCTGGATCCTGGATTCAGCCCTGGGACATTTCCTGCAAACAGTGAGTGAGTAAGTACGTTTTAGTTAGAGGTACGATTTTTAAAGAATATTATTGCATTTCAAAAGTTGACACTTAGAAACTTTTTCACATAGAATCACCAATGTTATCCTATGGGAGGAAATTCACTTAGCAGGTATGTTAACGATACTTTTTCTTCCTCAGTGCTGGATACCTAGATTCAACACTGGGACATTTCCTGAAAATGCGTTTTGGTTATTCGGCTGATTTTTAAGGAATATTTGTAATTTTCAAAAGTCGACACTTTTTTGGGAGAAAAAGTGTCAATGTTATTCTATGAGGAAAAAGAGGTTATCGGTTTCCAGGTAGGTAATCGGTCTTTGGAGTTAGGGTTCTGGGGTTAGACTCAGGGGTCTCCCAGGGTCAGTGATGCACTGTTGTTGCACCCCCAGTGGCACTAGGGCGGCCGGGTGCAGAGTGTTGAGGCCCAATGTTAATCTATGGAGGATGGGGAGCTCCGGTTGGTGGCTGCTGGCAAGCAGGCCACGGGGTTGTGGGAGCAAAGCTCCTAGGGTTAAGCTCAGTGCAAGTTGGGGACCAAGTTAGCAGCAAAGGGGCACCCTCAGCGGCACTAGGGCGGGTGCAGGGTGCTGTTTTGAGGTCGGGTGCCCTGTTGATTTCAATGGCGATTCTCTGGGACGAAGAAACACTGCAGGCTCGGGGACGAGGATCTTCCAGAAGTGACCACCACTTCAAGAGGTAAGTTGGGATGTTGAGGGTTGGTTAGGCACTGCTAGGTTGGGCACACAAGGCCGTGGGGTGTCGGGTGCAGGGGTGCCTTGGGACGTCGGATTCTCGTACCCGCTCTGGTTGCGGTAGGGGGGGGTCCTCTGGATTGAGTCTGGAGGCTTGAGGCAGGTCAGGGGTCGCCGGATCTCGGGTCAGGATCGCCGGGGGGACCTCCTCGTGGTATTTTTCCACTCGAGCCGGGTTCGGTGGGTGCATAGTGGGCTGGATTCGCAGTTCCTGGCTGGCACCAAAAGCTGCAGTTCAAACACGTCCGGTGTTCACGGGAGAAACAGCTTGGAAAGTGAAGGCAGGCAGGTCCCCTGGGGTTTTTGAGGTTGCTGTCCGCTGGACATGCCGGGGTTTTGCAGGAGCAGGTTCGAGGGGAGACAGGCTTGTAGGGCTGGGGCCAGGGCTGGGGCCAGGTCAGGGGTCGCCGGATCTCGGGTCAGGATCGCCGGGGGGGACCTCCTCGTGGTATTTTTCCACTCGAGCCGGGTTCGGTGGGTGCAGAGTGGGCTGGATTCGCAGTTCCTGGCTGGCAACAAAAGCTGCAGTTCAAACACGTCCGGTGTTCACGGGAGAAACAGCGTGGAAAAGTGAAGGCAGGCAGGTCCTCCGGGGTTTTTGAGGTTGCTGTCTGCTGGACACACCGGGGTTTTGCAGGAGCAGGTTTGAGGGGAGACAGGCCTGTAGGGCTGGGGCCAGGGCTGGGGCCAAGTCAGTGGGCGTCGTCCTCTTGATTAGCTCTGCACGGCTTCTCGTCCTTCTTCTTCTGGTTGCTGGATCTGAGGAAGGAAAGTTCAGGGTGCCCCTAAATACTAAATTTAGTGGCGTTACAGGTAGGTAAAGGGCAGGGACCAATGGGTCCCTTCCCTGGGGTGGGTACACCCCCTATTCTGCCACTCTCCAGTGGGAGGTGGGCAGGAGCCTGTCCCTGGTTGGCTGGGTCCCCCCATCCTCAAGACCTTAGGGGTGGAGTTGGCAGAGGTGGGCACACCTCTCAGCAGCGAGATAAATCAAGAGACAGAGAAGAAAGGAAACCAAACATATAAACCATCCTCCCTTCCTACACAACAGCGAGGAAGAAAAAGAACAACAACATAAGAGAGAAGGATAACAGAAAGCACAAAAGACAGCTCCAAGCACACCCACTGGCAAGAACAGAAATGAATGAAGTCTGAAAATGGAAAACAAACAGAACACAGGGCTACAGGCTGCGACAAATGGAGAGAAAGAAAACACACCAGAAAAGCAGAGAAAAGCCCAGAGTCCACAAGAGACACGAGAAGAAGTCTTCAGAAAAAAAACTGAAAAGAAAGAAAGAAACAAGCGAGATGAGGAAAAATAAAGGTGACTCCCCATCTAAACACCATTAACGTTAAGTAAAGACAAATATGTAAATGCAAAGATAACAGTGTGTTGTATCTTGACTCCCATGGTATGCTTGCCCTCTCTGTGGAATCTTCATGTGATGTCACCTCACAGAATGTTGGGAGTCAAATAGCCACAGTTCGCTGGGCTGAGCAGCATGCTGGCTGCTCCTGGTGGGGTCTAGTTATGATCTTGTAATTATCCTGAATAAACTCTCTCTGAACTACATGATCTCGTGTGGACTTGATCACTACAATTTGGCGACGATCTTCTAAAGAACCTGCTTCTGTCACCTCTACAAGGACTTCAAGCAACTTAAAATACAGAACCTCCTGCAACTCTAGTCAAGGTACCCCAACCGGCATCCTGACCCCACCAGTGACCTTCCATCGGTCGCCCACAGCAGTCTGCCAGTTGTTCTTGTTCGTTTGGGGAAGTGCTATTACATGAGCTGCCCATTCAAACTCGAGCGTTTACTCCCCACTAACTCTACGCTTCCTGTGCTGTGCCTTCATGCGAGGCATGAAGTGAGGTGTTGCTGTTTTGCCACTTCGATCTACTGTGTCTCCAGCAGCTATTAAAAAAGCACCTTTTGGGACTCTTTTCACCCTGTCACACATGGACCCCTCGGTCATCCTTATGCTCCTAAGTTGTGAGTCTACTTTTATTCTCTACATGGGGCACAGTTGATGATCACGCTATCTGCGCCATACATATTAAAAAATAACCGTCATTTTTCTACAGGCTCTCACCAGCGCGTGCCATACCTTTTGAATGTGGCCTCACGCAAGTTTTCTCCTCGTCTTCTCCTCCTCTCTTTGGAGACTCTGTGACGTGATGCCTTCTTCGAGTCAACACTGCTGCCAGTATACTTCACTGCACGGTGATGCCGGGAGCCATCCGGCGCGGCGTCACCGTGCGTGCCTCCATCTTTAGTTAGTAGGAGCCTAGTTTTTCAAAACGTTTTGCGCATTTGCAACACAAACGCGTGTGCGGATTATGAAGCGTCGCGTACAGCTACGAGGGAATTTCAAGACTATTCCACACCGGCACATGGATTTCTCATGCTTTGTCTACCAATGAGTGATAGTGTGGTTGTGACGAACTTTCCAGGAACTCTCTGAACACTGTTCTAAAGGTTTGTCTGAGCGACGATGTTTTCACGTCATATACAATGTTTTTTTTTTTTCCCTGATGACTCAAAGTGACTCGAGTGCATTTTTGGTTTGCCCAATATTGTGGGTTGATATCTTCAATTCAATTCTAATACTACCATCTAGTGGCCATCTATCTCCTTTGCAGCAGCATATTCTAATTTCCAGTTTGAACACAAGTGTAGATACAGGAGTTGCCTCAACTTGAGAGTAGGTACTCCAAATGTCCTCAGAGGTAGCAGAAGCAGGTTCTTAGGTTCAACTCGTCGCCAATAAAATGTAGTGATCACTCCAGGCTGATTGTGATGTTTCAAGAGGATTTATTCAAGATGGTTACAAGATGAATAATACAGTAGTATTCAGCCCCACCAGGAGCAGCCAGCAAGGCGATCAGCCCTTCTCCAACTGTGTACTTCATACCCAAACATTCTATGTTACATCATCTCAAGAGTGTTCCACTGGTGGATCAGTGAATGACATGTAAAACATAATAACCAAGATACTACACTCTCTTCCTCACTTGTTTTTCCCGCCGGTTCTCCCGCCCAAAGTGGGGGGGGGGTAGAACCAGTGGGGACCAGTTGCTGAGTACAGGAAGTGGTCTGGAGAAGCTCACAAAGACGGCAGGCCTTTGAGGCTTCCCCTGCCCATCCTGGGAGAGGGGACCTAGCACCTCGTCCCTTGATGTGCATTGTTGCAGGCCCTCGAGAGTGGATGGCTCTCGACCCAGGGGTCCAGCAACATGTCTGGGGGTGGCAGCCTAAGCAGCCACTCAGTCGGGACACTGGTTGTGGGTCGAGTTCAGGGGGCATTTCTAAAATGCCCTCTGTCATGCGTTTTACATTGAAACCCACACTGGCATCAGTGTGGGTACAATGTGCTGAGAAGTTGGATACCAAACTTCCCAGACTTCAGTGTATCCATGATGGTACTGTGGAGTTCTTAATGACAACCTCCCAGCACCATATACTCTTTAATGGTACACTGCACTTACAATATCCAAGAATGGACTCAGACACTGTAGGGGCACAGGGCTCATGCCTCTGTGTCCTCACCACTGGCATAGTGCACCCAGCTAGAGGGGTGACTGACCTAGGCCAGGGCAGTGGTTAGTAGGCGTGGCACACAGAGATGTGTGCCATGTCAACTCTTCACTTTTGATCTGCACTAAGACTCGCAGCCTGCAAGGCAGTGTGTTTGTGAAAAGGTACAGGGCCCCTAAGGGTGGCACAATTGGTGCTGCAGCCCTTAGGAGCCTTCTCTGGTCACAGTGCCCTGGGTACATGGGGTACCCATTTACCAGGGACCTTCCTGTGGCCAGAGTTGCCAATTGGGTTTTGTTTTGGGGAAAGAACACAGGCACTGGGGTCCTGATTGGCAGGGCCACAGAGCACATCAAGTCAAAGAGAATCAGTAGTCTGGCAACAAAACAAAAAGGGGGGGGGGGCTTTACTGCAACAGAAACCCACTTCCTCACATCAAAATAATGGCCCTATCGTGGAATCCCTAATGTTCAAGATTCTAATAAATAACCATCACGCTCTTAATGGCATCTTACTTTATCGGCCACTTGGACCACGGGCCGAGTTTATGAACACCATAGGTACCTCCTTGGACATCATATCTCAGTCATCAGACTTTACACTTTTGGGTGATTTCAATCTTCATTTTGAAGATCCCTTAGATAGAGATGCTGTTAATTTTCTTGACATCACAAACAGCTTAGGCCTCATTCAGCAGGTAACAGGTAGCACCCACTCAGGGGGACATTTACTGGATGGTTTGTTTACAAACAATAAATCCTTGCATTGCCTCCCCTCACTTCTGCTTGTGTGGTCAGACCATAAAGCAGTAATGTTTTCACTACTCATCCAAAACCCTCAGGCAGGGAAATTGGATTATAAACAGCTTAAAAGGGTCCGACCTTGGAATAGGCTTGCAACTGAGGATCTTAAAAGCTCCCTGTCCCAGAATCCTCCTGCTTTTGCAGAGAATCCCTCTGTGGCAGCTGCCATTTTTGAGGATTAGTTAAGGAGCTCTATAGATCAGGTGCTTCCGGTCAAGTCCTCTATATGCCATAGGTCAAGGCACACGGAACCTTGGTTTTCTGAATAACTCAGACTACAGAGACAAAAGTGCTGTTGTTTGGAGAGGAAGTGGAGATCTTCAGACAACACTAGCAATAGGATGGTTTATAAACAAGCTTAGCTAGTACTCAAGGAGAAAGCCTCCTATTTCACAATAGCCATAATAAACGCTAAAGACTCATCGAAGGAACTTTTCTCTACAGTAAAAAAGCTAGTCAAATGCCCTGAGGTAACCGTCTCACAATTAAACCACACTTTCTGTCACTCCCTGGCGTTGTTTCTTCAAGACAAGGTAAATGCGGTTTACAGCTGGTTCTTACAAAGTGGTACTGCAGGGACGTCACTGTCATTAGGGACTCCTGGCGCTGCCTCCGTGGTAAGGGAAACCTCCCTCATATCCGCCGACAGTAGTGACCCTTATGAACTTCTTTCCTTTCCTTTGTTAACAATGGATGAGGTCATTAATCTTTTGCTGTCTACCAAATCTGGTTCCCCCCTAGATCCCTGTCTCCCCAAAACATTTCATCTTTTGCCAGAGGTTTTTGCTTTTCACCTGACCCCTATTTTTAATCAAATGTTTCTTTCTGGGATATTTCCGGTGAACTGGAAATTGGCATCTGTTCTCCCCTTCTAAAAAAAGTGAATCTGGATGGAGCAGATCCTAATAATTACCGACCAATTTCCAGACTCCCCCTGCCTGCAAAAATGGTGGAGAAAGCCATGAATATCGTTATTTCTGATTACCTGGAAAAGCATACCTGTCTAGATACTTCCCAGTTTGGCTTTAGGAAGCAACACAGTACTGAACTGGTGCTGATTTCAGCATCTGAAATGATTCGGCAGACCTTTGATGCAGGAGGCAATGCAGCACTTGTGCTGCTTGACCTCTCTGCAGCATTTGATACGGCAAACTATCAGAAGCTTTTGCAAGTATTGGAGGGGGTTGGTATCAAAGGGAAAGTGCTCGCTTTACTAAAATCATTTCTGTCTGGTCGGGAGCAATTTGTGGCTCTTGCTGATTTCAAGTCGCCATACTTCACGCTGCCATGTGGAGTACCACAGGGCTCAATATAATAAACACTATAACAACCCGGGTCTCAAGCTGAGTCAAAAATAACTGTCAGGCGAAAGTATCCCTATCTCTAATCCGACGTCTCTTTAGGAGAGTACCCTTCTAAGACAGGACCCATCAATCACTTAAGGTGGTGAATTTTTCATCATTTGGTCTCAATATCTCAATATGACGAACCAGACCTTGGAATAGCGATCTGGTAGCGTACAGAGAAAATGGAACCAAAGAGGGTTATTGTCAGATCTCAGAGAGATTTCGTCAAAAGACGACGTTGTACCCTTAGATTAGTGAAGGGGATCCTAAGGTCAGCAGTACTAAATAATAAGAGTGTGAATAAAAATGGCTAGAAGCACTCAAATGTTCTTTATTCGGTAGAGTAGCCCTGTCATATTTAAAAAGCAATATGGCAATCTAGCACAAATAAGTTGTCATTATGCTAATGTCCATAGCAATGTGGTCGACATGTTTCTGCCCATTTCTGATCAAAAAAGTATCGGGGCTTTCTTCAGGACCTTTGATACTGCTGTGGTTTAATGAAAAAATGTGACAAAGAAATTGAAAAAACGTTTTTGTGAATAAAATAATCCTACCGCACCGGTCAATTCAAGCGATATCAAAACCGGGTACCTAGGGACAAAAGAATTGGTTTGAGAGATACAAACAACCTGATGTACAGAAGAACTCAGCAATAGGTCATTACTCATCAATGACACAAAAAAGCATATGGTGATGCTATTAAGCATTTAATTAATAAATCAAAAATGCACTTACCCATATAAATTGGGTGTTGCCCTCACCTCAACCTGGTCCTGACTCAGGGAAAGGGGCCCCGCTCTGATTAAAAGATGAAAGAGAAAATACAGGTCGCTGGTTGTCATGCCTGAATACTGCCTCCTCATTAAGCATAGCTAAAAACAAAGGAGAACTCGCCAATGTACTGTGAACAAACGAACGGCAAAATGGTCATGGTCTGAGCATTGGCTTAGCTCAGTAATAGGCTGAAGATACGATTTTACTTAGTTTAAAAACCAAACGCTAACTGTTAGTGAATGTAAGAAAAGAGGAAAAAGTCAGCGTGTAAAAAGGTAGACTCCCTGTCAGAATGGGAGTATCTCATTTATAGGTACCCATTGGTTAAAGTCAAAGTCAATTCCCAAACATCAGGAAAACTATGCGTGAAGATAGTGGCAGTGAAGGAGACATCCCCTTCCTACTTGTAAAGCCCGCTTGGAGAAAAATGGGAGAGACAAGAAAAAGCACGACAAACAATGTGACACCTACCTCTCCGTCGGTACCCCGGGGCGGTCTTTGAGTAAAGACCGGAGGTGTCGACGCTCTTTTTATACTCAGCAAAAGTCCGAGTGGTTGCAGGTGTGTAGATAATTGGAGGGGGCTAGGTCAATGCCTGTCCCGTTTTGGAGTTCAATGCGCATGTGTAAAGGGAACGACACACTTGCAGGAGCGCAACGTTCTCATGCGCATGTGTAGCAACCAGCCACTAACCAGCACCCGTATACAGCTCTAATTGCTTGCACAGAAAGTGACAACGATCTCTCGAGGAGAGAGGAAAGACTAGAAAATTAGACGTCCCCTGTCACTATGCTAGCAATTATCTGAATAAAGTAGAGAATGGAATAGCTACGAGTGTTAAAATATTCTCGGACTGTACCTGTTTCGTTGTAAAGTGTAATATACACAAGAAGGCAGATAGATACTGATGTAAACCCACCTGGTTACTGTGCACATGTTCGGTATATGGCCAGTAGCCAACTCATCAATGAGAGCCTTCGTGTTTAGATAAAGAATAATTAAACATATCTATATTGGAACAAAATACGACCTTGTATGCGCTATTCCAATGATAGAAATAATGAATGTAAAGTGCAATAAGGTCGGTGGTGCAAAGTTCTTTCTATTCGAGAAACAATCGAAACAGGGGTTGTAACATCATTTTCTTATAGCAACAGCCAAGGAATATCATCATTCAGCCCCACTGTGTCAGAATGTAACCGGTGTACCCATCTTTGTTCTCTGCGTAGCAGAAACCGTTGGATATCTGTTATGTGTGGGGGAATGTAAGGTTGCTCTAAAATTACCCACTGTAAGTCATTTTCTTTGTGGCCTGCTGTTATGAAGTGATTAGTGAGTTTAGTCGCACTTTTCTTACACCGTATGGTGCTCTTGTGTTCTGAGATCCTCAAATTTATTTTACGAGATGTCATGCCCACATAGTTTTTGTCACAGGGGCATTTTATCAGATAGATCACCCTTTCGCTGTTACAATTGGTATGTTTGCTCAAGACCCAAGGTTTAGATGTACCAATATCTATCTCTGTTGTATGTAAAGTTTGAGGGCATGCTGAGCATGTCCCGCAGGGAAAATGGCCAATGACCGGAGGTAAGCCCCATAACGTGGTTTTGGCAAGGTTTTTTATTACTCTGGGGCATGTATGCACTATTTGATCTTTTATGTTAGAACTCCTCTTGAAAGCAAATAGAGGAGGAGGCAAAACATTCCCTTCGATTTTAAGCACTTTCCAATTCTTCAGAATACTCTTCTTTAGTGCATTGGAGTAGCTGCAGAAAGTATTGACACATTGGCTCGTCATTGAGTCCTACCCTTTTTAATATCTATGTGGCGCCACTGGCTAGGCTAATAAGATCTTTGGGTTTCTATGCTATCTCGTATGCAGATGACACTCAGATTGTGGTCTCAGTGTCAGGTTCTCCAGACGATACAATGGCACAGTTCCAAACCTGTCTCCGTCAGGTGGGGGAATGGATGTCTTCGAATTGTTTGAAGTTGAACGCTAGTAAGACTGAAGTCTTACTTTTTGACAACCACACCAACTTTTGGACCCCTGTTCTGTGGCCCACAGAATTAAGGTCGCTTCCCAATCCAAAAAATAAGGTCAAATACTTGGGGGTCACGTTTGACTCGATGCTCTCCTTCAGGGGCCACGTCAATCAGATGACATCTGCCTCCTTCTACACCTTAAAAATACTGAGAAAGATTCTTCCATTCATCCCAGTTGAGTTGAGGAAATTAGTGGTTTCGGCACTTGTATTATCTAGAGCCGATTACTGTAATGGTCTCTTCATGAACCTTTGCATAAAATGCCTCAATAAGTTGCAGATAGTGCAAAATGCTGCAGCGCGCTTATTGTTGAATATCCAGAAACATAAATCGGCCTCCACAGCACTTAAATTGCTTCCCTGGTTGCCACTGGAAAGTCAGATTGAGTTTAAGGTTCTCTGCATTGCGTTCAAAGCCACACATGATAAAGGGCCAGCATTCTTCAAACAGAATCTGTTGCCTTATGTTCCTGCCCGCCAGCTTCGCTCAGCACGCTCTCACAACCTGGTAGTTCCAAGGTTTAAAAAGTGCGCTTGGGGTGGCAGTAGCTTTCTGGTAGGCACGACCAAACTTTGGAATTCTCTTCTGGTGTGGCTTAAGGAAGAAACTCACCTGTTGCCATTCAGGAAGGCATTAAAGATGTGGCTTTTCAATCTTTGAGGCTGCTTTGTATTGGTCCAGTATGTCTTGTGCTGAGCAAGCACCATGATACCCTTGGGTGAATGTTTGCGCTCTATAAATTTCCATTTAATTTCATCCACCGGGTGACAATCTGGTCTTCATAGAGCAAATCATGGAGGTCATTAGCTCAAGCACGAATCAACTCTGCCACATCTTCCTCTGAGACTTTAACCCTCACTGGAAAGATGCAAATGATCCTATAGTCTACTCCTTTAAGTCTTTCCTCTCTGACCTTAACCTCTCACAGCTCTGCAAAGGCCCTACACACAATAAGGGCGCTTCTCTCGACCTGACAATTGCTAAAGACAATAGTATACAATTAGGTGACATCTTACCCAGTGACTGGTCGGATCATCATCAAATTCCCTTCCTCATCTTGGAAAAGGACTTGGCTAGACAGGGACAACCCCTCAAAGCTAAACAACTGATGCGCAATATGAGAGACCTCAACATCAATTCTCTAACCTCAATCACCAAAAATAGATTACAGCGCCCTCACAACATGACCAACCTGGATGATCTCTCCGATCACTACATTAACAAGGTGTCTAACATTCTTGATAAATTTGCACCGAAGCATCTCAAAAGGATTCCCATCAAACAATCCAAACCCTGGTTTAATGGTGCCCTAAATGAAGAGCGGCGCAATCTTAGACTCTCAGAGAGGCTCTGGAGAAACACGCCCTCCACCACTAGTCTCACTCAACTTAGGAAAGTGAGAAGTACTTACAACAAACACATCCGCATGGCTAAAATAGACCACTTCAGGACTCAGCTGGATGGAGCTAAAAATAGACCTAAGAAACTCTTTGAAATCATCAAGGAACAAGCTAGCCATTTTTCCAACCCTATCACTTCTCCGGTTTCCTTGCTTCCTAGCGGTGATGATTTCACTGTTCACTTCTCTGAAAAAACAAGGAAAATCGAGCTGGAGCTACGTCCTGTCACTCCAGCTCTGAGGCCTCCAAACCTATCCGCATTTCCAGTTGAGCTGGTAGAATCCTCAACAATGTCCTTGCCCTTAGGATGTTCTCTCAAGAATAACTCCTCTTGGAATTCCTTTCTCTTCCCTGATGTCAAGGAGCTTCTACACAACATGGTGTCCCTTAAACCCTGCAACCATTTTAGTGATCCTTTGCCTGTCAAGCTTTTTAAAGAGCTCAATTCAGCCATTCTCTCTCTTTGGTCCAGGATCATTCATGAATCACTCTTACAGGGAAAGATACCTAACTGCCTCAAGGTTGGGCAAGTTACTCCCATCCCTAAGAAACCCAACGTGGACCTGTCAGATACTAAAAACTTCAAACCTATCACCTGCAATATGACACTAGCTAAGCTGCTCGAAAAATGCGTCCACTCGCAGCAATGCAACCACATTGAGAAATATCAACTTCTTGACCCCCATCAGTCAGGTTTCAGAACAGGCCACAGTACTGAAACGGCACGAACCCACATTGTAGATGACGCCTTGAGATCCCTTGACCAAAATGTCCCTTGCCTCCTGATCCTTATGGACCTGTCTTCAGCCTTTGATACTGTCAAACATGAGAACCTGATTCATCTTCTTCAACAATGGATGGGTGTCTTGGGCATGGTTCTAAATTGGTTCGCCTCTTTCCTGCATACCCACACACAAAGGATCAAAATTAACCAGTCCCTTGCTTCCAGTAGCCCTGTCACGATAGGAGTGCCTCAAGGAACGCCCATTCTCTTCAAGCCTTTTATGGAACCACTTTACGTCATTCTGAACCTTGCTAACATTCAGTATCACATGTATGCGGATGACACAGAACTGTACCTGAAGATCTCCTCTCAAGAGGACATAAAACGTTAAATGCTGCACTTCCACAAGTCCAACAATGGTTAGGTCAGAACCATCTGCTGTTAAATACTCTCAAAACCGAATTTCTTTTGACCCCCCCCCCCCCCCCCCACATCACTCGGCTCCTAACCTGGATTGGCTTAAACAACTCACTGCTCTGAACTGCACCCCTAATGTTGTAGATCCTGCCAAATGTCTAGGCATCACCTTGTATAAACACTTAAACATGCAAGCGCACATCAGTGCAGCTATTAGGGGAGCCAACTTTCAACTTAAAACCCTTAAGAAAATCAAACCTTTCCTTTCCTCCCCCCCCAGAAGACATCAGGCCGGCGGTTCAATCCTTAGCTATCTCTGGGTTGGAATATGGTCTGGTGACCCTTGCTGGACTTCCCAGAGCTAGCTTGGCCCCACTCAGAGCTACCCTGAACGCATTGGCTAGACTCATCACGGGCTCCAGAAAGCATGACCACATCTCCCCTGACCTTTTGCAACTAAATTGGCTATCTATTGAAGCCAGAATCCGATTCAAGATAGCTTGCCTGACCCATAAAGCCATACATTACAACACTCTGATCTACCTGGCAAATAAGCTTGAACTTTCAGGCTCTGGCCGGAACCTTAGAAGTACGTCCACCCTACTCTTGAAACCACCAAGATTCAAAAAGAAAAGATCTTACAATCGTACTTTCTCCGGTCTTGCTCCAAGAATCTGGAACTCCCTGCCTCGAGAGATCAGATCCAATCCTTCCACAATATCTTTCAAGAAACTTGTCAAACGGCTACTCTTGAACAAACTTTAACAGCATCAACTTGCTCTCATGCTCTTGTTTTGTTAATATTCTGATTCTTATTGTAACACACGGGTGCGCTTTATTGTATGCTGGTATGTTAAACTGTTCTCATGCTCTAGGACACCTTTGATACCCCCAACTCTTAACTGTCTCTGTTTCCCACTCTCTTGTAACCTCACTTACTGTCCCATTGAGTTTGTTACCCTTGTTTTTGCCATTTCTGTACAGCGCTCTGATACCCGTATGGGTCTTGTTCGCGCTTTATAAAACTTTTCAAAAAAATTAAATTAAAAAAAATATGGTTAAAAGTGGTGCCCACAAGTCTGGGTTAGATTTAAAAATGTCTGCTGGTACTCCATCGAGGCATGGTATTTTTCTTAAGGCGCTTCTTTTAATTGCCTTTACTACCTTACCCACTTCGATGAGTTTGAAAGTATCCTGATCCTTAATGCTGGGCAGATTTGGTCTGGGACAGATAGAATGGGTGAAATAATAGGTGTCCCAGTGTTCATGTGATTTGAACACAGCGTTGTCGGGAAGCTTCAACTTTGTCACATGAATCAGAAGCAGCATAGTTAAGCACATACCTAGCATTACCCATTGCAATTAAAATAGCCAAACTATTATATTACCACAATCTCTACAATAGTAGTCATTCTATTTTCCCGCTTGCCAGCCACGCACAGCTAGGGTTCCCACCTGACCGGTTTTCAACTGGCACCACTGTCCCGGCTGGTACAAAAATATTCAAAATCCCCTAAAGCTGTTATTTTTTAGCCCTCATCTTTAAATACTTCAAACCACAAATGTAACTGTACTTCTGGTTATTGGTCATACAAAGACCAGGAGGCTGACCCCTCACCCACGCAATGTGGCATTATGAATCTTAGGAGTCAGTCCTCGCCTGCAGCATGTGTTGGTGGTTTCCTCAGTATGAGCTGTTTTGTCTCTTTTTTGTGTGTGAGCTGCCTAACCATATTAGATTTTATTGGTGTAGCAGGAGCGGTGTGTGTATTTTCTACCAACATGGAGTCATTTCTTTAGTAACATTTGAGGATTGGTCGGCAGAGAGTACTTACCGTTGCCTTCCTTGCACAAGGGAAAAATCAAAAATAGACAGGGGGTATTAGTTACCTATATATCTTTGCATGTCTTACTGAAAACATTTCTGCCATATTCATACACCTGTATGTTGGCGGCATTCGTTTTGGCTTTTGTGCTTTCCCAATCTAACCTCTATGCCAATATTTTCCAAACTGTGGGTCATGATCCACTGGTGGGTCACCAGCCAATTTCTGGTGGGTTGAGAAAGAGCTATAAAATAGATGCTTTTAGATTTTGTATTTATCTTGCCACATTTCTTGTCCTTCAAAGACAGAGGTAAAATGTCAGGATACGTCTTTTGACAAATTGCTGCCTATTCTTTTAACATGGGGTTGATGTTTACTTTTCTTTCTCTGCTTGCAAAGTGAGAGGAGTTTTTAAAGTGAACTGTGTGACAATCTTGGTGGGCTACATGAATGTAAAAGGAGACGTTGGATGCCTTTTTTTGTAACACAACAAAATGTAAAGACCTGTAATTGAACTGTACACAATATATAGCAGACATTAGAAAAGCAAAAATGAAGTACTTTTTAAATTCTGAAGTATGATGGAAACAAAGATTTTAATAGGTTCAAAACAAATTATTTGGTGTTGTGCCAATGATAAATTTTCCCTTAAGCTTGATTTCCACACATTATCATTTTTGTGCTATATCATTTTTAGTTTTATCAGTAAAACTGTATGTCTGTGCAAATGTGGTGCCCATTTAAATGGAAAATGTGCTGTCTGTCCTACCACCACCCTCCGGGGAACCCTCATCTACCAACCCCCCCGGACCCTGCAGACCATTCACAAACTCCATCACGACAACATCAACCCGCAGGCCATCGAGTCCACCAACTACACCTTGCTGGGAGACCTCAACTTCCAACTTGACAACCAACACGACCCCAACACCACATCCCTCCTGGACAACCTCCACAACATAGGACTCTGCCAGATCGTGACTGAACCCATGCACTCAACAGGACACACCCTCAACCCCATCTTCACACATCACTTTCAGCCACACCACTGAACTCCCGTGGACAGACCATCGCTGTATCCACTTCACCTTCAGAACACCCACCATCCACAGAATCCAGCACCTGCTCCCACGAAGAAATTGGACCAAAATCACCGATGACCAGCTCACCTCCTCACTCGGTAACTCCACCCCAACCAACGCAGACAACGACGACCCCAACACCGCAGCCCGAACCCTGCACAGATGGATCTCCGACAGTGCCAACAACATAGCCCCCCTCAAGAAGAACAACAACACAGATGCCAGGAAAGCCAGCTGGTTTACCACCAAACTCTGAGAGTCCAGACACACATGCCGCCGCCTTGAAATGGCCTGGAGGAACTCCAAATCTACAGAAGCCCACAACAACTTCAGAGCCGCCACCAACGCCCACACCAACTCATCAAAAATACGAGAAAGAAAGAGATCAAAGACAGAATCTCCACGCACGCGCACAACAGCAAAGCACTCTTCAGCATCATCAAGGAGTTCGCCCAACTCATCAAAGAGTCTACAGACATCCCTCACTCACAAGACCTCTGCGACAAACTCAGCACCTTCTTCCACCACAAAATCAAGAACATTTATGACAATTTTGATGAGGACAGCCAACACACAGAACCCTCACCAACCACCCCTGACACCCTGAAGCCAACGATTGACAGCTGCACAGCCCACACCACCGAAGACACACTGAAGACAATTAAGTCAATCCACTCCGGGCCGCCGTGGACCCCTGCCCCCACCACATCTTCAACAGAGCCGCCGACACCATCGCACCCATGCTTTGCCACACCATCAACCGCTCCCTCGCGAACGGCTCCTTCCCCTATGACTGGAAGCACGCCAAGATTAACCCCCTTTTGAAGAAACCCTCAGGGGACCCCACCGACCTCAAGAACTACAAACCCATCTCCCTGCTCCTGTTCACAGCAAGTCATTGAGAAAGCCATCAACAGCTAATTCGCCACCTTCTTCGAAGAGCACAATATCCTCGACTCCTCCCAATCCGGCTTCAGAAAAAAACACAGCACAGAAACTGCCCTCCTCGCCGCAACAGACGACATCCACTCCCTCCTAGACAGAGGAGAGACAGTAGCCCTCATCCTCCTCGACCTGTCAGCGGCCTTCGACACAGTCTCTCACCGCACCCTAACACACATACTTCACGACACAGGGATCCGGGACAAGGCCCTCGACTGGATCCACTCATTCCTCTCCGATAGAACACAGCGGGTCAGACTCCCTCCCTTCCTCTCAGACCCAACACCGACCACCTGTGGAGTCCCCCAAGGATCCTCCCTCAGCCCCACGCTGTTCAACGTCTACATGACTCCACTCACCCCCATCGTCAGAACCCACGAACTCAACATTGTTTCATCCGCAGACAACACCCAACTCATCCTCTCCCTATCCAACGAACCCAACGCAGCCAAACACAACTTTCAAGAAGGCATGGAAGCAGTCACCAAATGGATGAAGAGAAGCTCTCTACAACTCAACACTGACAAAACAGAAGTACTCATCATGGGCCCACACCTCGACGCCTGGAACGACACCTGGTGTACCCCCGCCCTCGGAGGCCCGCCCACCCCCACAGACCACGTACGCAACCTCGGAATCATTCTGGACTCCAAACTCAAAATGGACCTCCAGATTAACTCCGTCGCATCCTCCTGCTTCCACACCCTACACAAGACCGTCAAATGGATACCCCTCGAACACAGAAAGACAATCACTCACGCCCCCGTCACCAGCAGACTTGACTACGGCAACACACTCTACACCGGAATCAAATCTTCTATAGACCTCCTCCTTGATGGACAGGATCCTGCACCTCCCCTCCATCCCAGCGCCTTGAGACCCTTACGGGTGAGTAGTCGCACTTAACAAACCCATGATTGATTGTCTGTAAATGACAGTGCTTGAGTGCTTGATGCTTTGCTAATACATTTGCACACTGTGCTCCAAAATACACCACTAGCTACATAGTACACCCTTACCACTCTCCTGCTGAATACATTTACCACACTTTGTGTGAAGCTAGGATTTTTCACAATCCTTATAACTTCAGTTATCTAACATTGATATTAGCATTATATTGTTCCAGCACCAGTGAAGCAGAGGTGCTGAACTATGAGCCAGATATATGCAAATCCAAATTTGCGAATCCCAAATAGCGATTTTTACTGAATTGCTAGTTGAGAACCTCAAATCTCATTGTAAGAAAGAAATTGCTATTATTTTGCGATTCCTTACATTTCGCAAATCCAAATACCGAATCATAATTACAGATTCGGTATTTGCGAGTTCGCAAATTAAAAAAATCACAAATATGCAAATTTGCTATTCAGGTGCAGTCTGATGACATCACAAGCAAGAAATAACTCCACCCATGCTGTTTCAGAGTGCCTGAGGCTGTGGGAGAGGCTGAGAGCAGGAGCACACCTTCAGGAGCTGAACAGGAGTGCTTAGACAGGCACAAACTGACAGAATGGACACACAGGAGAAGGGAAAGGAGCCTACAGCAAAGAAAAGAAAACACAAGTTTAGTGTAAAGGAGTTGGAGGTCCTCACAGAGGAAATGGTGAAGAGCCATGAGCAACTCTTCAGTAAAATGTCTCTGCATGTCCCAGAATCTGAGAAGAGGAAGATCTGGCTGGACATACAAGCCAAAGTGAATGCAACTGGAGTCACACAGTGCTCCATTGATGATCTAATGAAGCGCTGGTACGTCTTGCGCTCCAGGGCGAATGAGAATGTTGCAAAAAGGCTGCAGGATGCAAAAATCAGGTGGAGGACCATCCACAGAGCCAGAGACAACACCCCTGGAGGACATGGTGGAGTCCACCCACCAGCCTGAGAGCATAATTGGCATAGGAGATGTGGACAGCTCAGCCACAGACAACACCAGGCAAGGTAAGATGCATGCAAAATTTGTCCTGAGCCATCACCCTCCCAACTCCACAACCCCACATAACCCAATGAGCCAGTTAGAGAGCCACTCCAGTCCACATTTTGTTAACAACCAGCAATGCATCATGGGAGATGCAGTCTCAAACATTATATAGCAAAGCAGTGACACAGGGAAACATATCCGCAGGGTACTCACACCAGTCAATAAGCAAGCTAAGCACATTTAGATTGAATACCAAATCATGTACATTTAATTAAAATAAATTGAACTAAGGACACACAGAAAATGGTACTCTTGCATTCACAGGCGAACCTGCACCACAGGCATAAGCTGGCCAGATAGATGAGGCACCTGAGCATGAACAACTTGCAGGGGAGGAACAGTCTCACACAGGCACAGAAACAACACCTGCACCAAGACCAAGCAGGTACACCGTGGCACCACTACAGGAGATGGAGGGAGGAGTGGAAGAGACCCAGGAACATCCACAGCCCATGCCCGAAGAGCCAGCACAGCGTCCAATACAGCAGTCTCCTGTGCAGCGTAGTAACACCAGTAGCCTCAGACGCAGGGCAAGGCCACAACGTGTTGCTGAGCAGGGGGAGGAATCCACTGTCTTTTAGGGTCTTGAGGGCACCATGGGCAAGGTGCAGCGGCTGCAATTAAGAAGCATGAAATTAATGCAACGGCAGCTGGTGTCCCTGAATCAGAACATGGAGGATCTCAAGGAGGGCATTTGTGATCTGAACACCACAGTTGCAGAGGGTCAGAGGGCAAATACAGAGAGCATGAAGGACATGACTGTAGCACTACAACAGCTATGCAACACCATGCAGAGGGAACATGGCTCAAGGCGACGTGAAAAGCAACGCCTATTCAGCCGCATGGATGGGTACACAAAGGCGGTCAACCGCCTCTTCAATGCTACAGCTGTCCTAAGCAGACGCACCTTTGCCATGGAAGTGGAAATGGCCCACTGCAGCCAAGATGTTTCAAGGGGGTTGGTGCAGGTCACGAGTGCTGTCGACCAGCTCCAGACATTAAACATAGCTGCAACCGGAGCACTGGGTGCTGGGGACAGTGAGGAGGTCTCTAGCCGCAGCAGCATCACTCCACCTGTCACCGAGCCCAGACGGCGGAGTACAAGGCAAGGGACAACAGCAGAACCCTCATCAAGAGAGGGCAGTGTGAACACTGACCGTAGCAGTGTTGCGCGTGGGCGCACAAAATAGTTGATGATGTGACAGAGACTTGCAAATGGGCGAGGAAACCCATGAGAGAACAGTAAAAGGGTTGTGAATGTGCATGGAGTGTGAATATGCCATGAGGTGCAACTCGAGGCACACAGTGGTCAGGATTGTGAGGCTGCGTGCACACATATTGCCTGATGTCAAGGTCAATAAAACACAGTTATGCAAAAGTCATTGTTAGCTTTGTCTCATTACTCACTTAGAAATAGTTGCATGTGAACTCATCGCGTCTGTGTCTCCAATCTGCAGTACCTACACCATCTGCTGCTCTTCGAGGTGGCCGTGGGTCTTCCTCATCCTCTGAGTCAGAATCTGTGAGGTCCACTGGGATTCCCTTTTTTGTAGCCAGTTTGTGTAGCATGGCACAGGTAGCAATGATTTTACAGCATATCTCTGGGCGGTACTGCCGTGCACCTCCACTTTTGTGAAGGCAGTGGAATCTACTCTTCCGCAGTCCAAATGACCTATCCACCACGTTGTGCGTCAACTTATGGGCAGCATTGTATCTCCTCTCATTTAGGGTAGTTAGTTTGATATATGGGGTGAGTATAAATGAACGCATTGCATATGCACTGTCACCTACATGAGAAAGGAAAAAAAACATTAATCACAGGCCACTTTCAACACATTCAAGGTGTCCAACAGAGTGTGTGACATGCATTTACCTAGCAGGTATCCTTCTCCAAATTCTCCCCCAGTGAGACATGTATAGATTCCACTATGCCTGAAGATGTAAGAGTCATGCGTACTTCCTGGAAATTTGGCAACGATATCAGTAATGATGTGTGAGGCATTGCAAAGGACCTGGGCGTTGATGGAATGAAATGATTTCCTGTTTCGATACACATACTCAGTAGCTGAGGGGGGACAGATTGCGACATGTGTCCCATCAATGCACCCAATGGCATGTGGGAATTGTGCCATCTGGTAGAAATCCATTTTAGTCTTCTGCAGTTCCTGTTGCGTAGTAGGAAACAGGATGTAATGGTGCATTCTTTGAAGCATGGCATCCAGGAAAGAATTTAAAAAGCGTGACAGGCAAATTTGGGAGACCCCTCTGGCTACAGCTATCACCCCCTGGTAACTCCCTGATGCAAGTAGGTGCAGTGAACACAGGACCTGCACATGTGTTGGAATGGCGTACGTCCTGTGGGTCTGATGCTCCAGGATTGGATGCAGGTCATGTATCAGGTCTAGGATAGTAGCTGAGTCAAGCCTGTACTTATCATGTATTTCTTCTTCTGTCTGCTGGAACAGGGTAATGCGCCCTCTGCATATGCGTTCCTGTCGCCTCCTCCTTCTATGTGATGCTGCTTGTATCCGCGTCCTCCTCGTTATGACATACAGGGCTGCCATTGTGAAAGATAGTGAGGCATTCTGGGCCTGTTTAAATGCTGTGCACCTGGTTACCACCTGCTTTGAGTTGGTGGTAATTTGCGAGTCGCAAATAGCAATTTTGAATGAAATCGCTATTTGCGATTTTTCATACATTTCTTTGCAAATCCATATTTGCGATTTTGCAAATAGCGAGTCGCAATTAGGGACTTGGTAAATTCATATTTGCAAAATAAGAAATTGCAAATTAAATGGACTCTATTGTAGCAATTTCTTATTTTGCGAATGGGATTATTCTTTCCTACATTGCACACTGCGTTTTTGCAATCGCAAACGCTGAAATTCTGTGATTTTCTGGGTTTGCGATCACAATTTAGCTTGATACATCTGGCCCTTAGTCCCTAAATCCAAACCTTGCAAGTATTCTCAAGCAAGAATCCGGACTCTGAAATATACAAAAAATTATGGATGGAATACTTGAATTAATCTCAGCCACTGGTAATTACACAGGGCTGCATCCCACTCCATTGTTATTTTGCACACCAGGCCACCTCAGTTTGGACCCAGCTATATGCAAATTAGTCTTGAACCCTGCTCCAGTCCGAACACTCCAGCCCGGTACTGCCAAGCCAGGCCTTTCCTAAACGGGAACACAAGCAACCCAGGACCGGTTTCGACCTGCTGCCACTGCAAGCAGGCTGTGCCTCCTACCTGGAGGGGGCAGTAAGTGAGAGATAAGCATGCACAGTCCCATCTGATCATTTATTTGCACTGTACTTACTGGAAGGTTCATTCTGGCACAGCACAATGAGTTTGCTTGCACGTTTTCTCAGAAATCCTTCCTTATTACTTTTTTCACGCGACAGGAATCTGTTCTGTTTCTGTGGACAGACGGAGGCCCATGAGGGACAACAGACATTCTTCGCTGCCTTCCATTCTTAAAGTTCCCATTTTGTATGTTGTATTGTGTCAGGCTTTTTGGGGGGCGGGGCGCAGGGCAGTAAATATCAGAGTTACTCTTGTTTACCATAAGTATTCTATGGAACCCATAATGTTTCTTTCATACAGAAAGATGACGTACTCTCTCTCTTTTCGCATTTGATTGTTTCAGGGAAGCTGGCCGGGCAGTCAGAACTTACTGCAGGATGTGACGTCGTGGAGTTAGGGGCTCAGAAACCATATGACACATTAGAAAACACTTAATAATTTGAATGACCGTCAGTTCTTTATTACTATGTAAAATGTTCTATATTAATGGCAGGAGCAGCCAGACAGAGGGGTACGGTACAGCCTCAGTACTGATGTGTCTACCTCTCTCAATCGAAGACAGAGATTGGGGAGAAAGTTGTGTTTTTTGTATTTTTATATAGCGCAAACTCGACCCGAAGGTATCAGAGCCTCTTTACATGAGCACCAGTTGCATTACAGAGGGACACATTCATTTATTTATATTTAGGCACAGTGAGATTACGTGATTTGCCCAGAATCACAAGACGCTGGAGCCTCCCGCCGGTCTCACATCTGGTTCGAGCCTCAAAAACAGCTGCTCAGGCCTTTAAGGATGCACAGTTTCTTCGCGCCAAACAAACCAACCTCCCACTTAAGCAGAAAATCTCATAAAGGTGCTTCCAGGAGACCCTCGGATTGGTGTAAAGAGGTGACCTAGTGCCTCGTCAATGCCCCTGCGGTAGACGGACATTAGTCCAGTTTACTCTGCCCCAAAGTCCAGTAGCAACTGGGCTTTAAGTTTGTGTCAGTGGCTGCCTACTGTTCGATAGAGGTGGGCGATCCAACACGCTAACAAGGAGAGCCGAGCCACAGCTGAGTCAAAGGTCTTGGCTCCTAGAACCCTGCACGAGCCCAGCCCAAAAATGTTTTCCATCTAAACCATACAACAAATATAATTGATAAAGTCTCTTCAAGATTCAAAAAAGTACAGTTCTTCAACATGTGGAAGTTTTGACATTAATAGGTTTTTAAACCATTCCTGCCCCAGCCCACACCCTGGCAAC
Organism: Triturus cristatus; assembly: GCF_964204655.1. NCBI lineage: Eukaryota > Metazoa > Chordata > Amphibia > Caudata > Salamandridae > Triturus > Triturus cristatus. Next base: position 286,484,142 of record NC_140590.1, read on the forward strand.
AGTGCCAGTAGTGAAGTAAGAGGCAAAAGAAACAGTTGTCATGTGAACCCTGTACGAGGTGCAGATTCTTCTAGACAATAGCCTATTACATCAAACCAAACACTTGGGGGATATTCACAAGGATCTATCGCCGAGTTAATGGCACATTATCGCAGCCAAAGTGGCGATAAATTCATCGCTCCAGTCACAAGCTGGTGTTAACAGCCCACAGCACCGGTTTACCCGCGATAGCAGCCGCAAAAAACATCGCCACAGATGACCCCGGCAACTTTCGCTAATGAGATGCAGAGTTGATGATGATGATGATGATGATATGATGCTTATTAAGCGCTCGAATGCCGAGGCGTCTTGGCGCTGGTGTGTGTAAGCAAAGAGCTTGAAGCTGGGTCTACTCAGGTGTAAACAGCCGAGTTTTCAGGGCTTTCCTGAAACGTAATAGACTGGATTGTAGTCTCAAAGCCACTGGCAGTTTGTACCATAGTTTTGCTGCACAACTGGACAAGGACTCCCCCCCCCCCCCCGGCTTTTCGAAACTTGGGGGTACAGATCAGACCAAGACTGGCAGATTGGAAGTTTCGTGAGGGGGTGTAAAGCCTAAACATCTCTTGGCTGTCATTTGGGCCCCCTCCATAACGTACCTTGTGCACCAGGCAAAGCACTTTAAATTGTATTCGCTGCTGTATAGGGAGCCAGTGTAATGCCCTTATGCCATGTGACGTAGAATAGCCCTTGGGCAGGTCCAAAAGTAATCGTGCTGCAGCATTCTGTAACAATTGCAGTTTTTTTGTCTGGGTATTATCGATACCCAAGAACAGCGCGTTACAGTAGTCCAATTTGGACAAAAAGAGGGAAACCATTACCGTCGTCTGTAGTTTGGGAGGGATAAAAGGAAAGATCTTACGAAGGGTCTTTAACAGAAATAAACTGGCAGATGTTAGACTATTGACCTGTGCAGACAGATTGAGCTTGTCATCGAAGATGACTCCAAGATTCCTGACCTTCCTGACGAGGCGAGAACATTCACCCGCCTCTGACGGTCACCAGGAATTGTTCCACAATGACCATTGCCAAACTCTATCACTTCAGTTTTTTCTGTGTTGATCTTCAAGAAACTTAGGCTCATCCAATTCATGATATCCGTTAGACAGGCATAGAAGCTAGCAGAGTAGGAGATCCCGTGCCAAAAGCCGCGACATCACCACTCCACAACATTCACAACGACCAACCAGAACTGCGAGAAGAACACAAAACAGGCGATAAGACGCGTTAGCAGCAGGAAAATAACACCTGCTCTGACCTGGTGCAAAGTCGGAATACATCCTGCACCACAAAAGGGAGCACAGCCCACAGCCACATCGGAAGGGCAACAGATTCCATGGACCACTGGTCATGCGGCCCGGACACCCAAGAGGCTCACAACACCCACCGCCACCACCCCAGGACCCCAACCCCCACCCGAAGCACCCTTCCCATGGACCACCACAGACAAAGACAGCGGACCCCCAGGAAACCCACCAGTCACACAGACCCAACACCTGACAATGTCATTGCCCACTACAGGCTCAAAAGGACAACCATCGTACGCATCCTGACCAGCAACGCCCAACAGGCCGACGGCACTAACACAGCGGACAATCAACATCCCACCCCACACAAAGCTGCTGGCTGTGCTGCACCTGTTGGCCCCTGGTATCCCCCCAACCAACACCCACCAGAGGAGTCACACAGCCAGCCACATCCAAGTCCCTCACACCTGTCCTGGACATCACCATCAGCCTGGTACCCCAGTCCCTATACGTCCAACACAATGCGCAGGATCCGCTGGACACCAAGCAAGGACCATACGCCATAGCTGGATGCAGGCACGTGTTGGGGGCAATCCACAGCACACATGTCATACCTGTGCCCCCTGCCGACACAGCACAAAATCACCGCAACAGAAAGCACACGTCTCACATCAATGTGCAGGCAACAACCGAACACAGTGGAACCCCCACCAATCTCGCCTCCAAATACCCAGCCAGTGTGCATGATTCCTCCATCTTCCAACAGTCCATCAGCAACCAGCGTTCCCAGGATGGCACCAAGGAAAATGCACAGCCCCTTGTCAAGTTCCAAATGAACACCCCACTCACCTCAACTCCACAACCATGCAACTCAGGCAGTGCACACGTCACAAAATCAAAAACAACATGCCGAACAACATGCCCACCCACCAGACACGACAGACCAACTCTCAATGGTAACCAGGGCAAGTCGTGAACATGAGCCATCAATAGCATGGCACCTCAGCCACACACTAGCCCAGGGGTATCCAGAGTACGGCCCGCGGGCCGCCAGCGGCCCTGCAGGCCTTCCTTGGCGGCCCGCGGACCATGCAGACATCGTACCTTGGTTTTTTATTTTTTTCCAAAGTGTGTCAGCAAACTCCGCCGGACTCCGAGAGAGACTGCTCTATGGGGGCCAGGAGATTCCAGGATAAGAGTGGAGACAGGCCCCCGTCGTGTTTGGCTGCCCGGGATGAGAGAGCTTCCCTGCACCCGAGCACTTCACAGGTCTTTAAAAGACCTTTTGCTTGTTAACGAGGCTTTGATGTTGCAGGGGCGCTAAGAAGAGGTGAAATACAACAAAGCCTCATTAGCAAGTAAATGGTCTTTTAAAGACCCGTGAAGTTCTCTGGTGAGCCCGGGAAGCTGTCCCAGCCCGGGCTGCCACACATGCAGGGTGAGGTGACAGAGGACAGCAGGGTGAGAGTGCCCAGTGAGGTGAGGGGGGGGGCAGCAGGGAGTGAGCCAGCGAGGAGTGAGAGCCGGGTGAAATGGCAGAGGCTGACGGGGCAGCAGGGAGTGAGAGCCAGGTGTGGTGACGGAGGGCAGCAGGGTCTGAGAGCTGGCTTTTACATTACAGAGGGGGGAGTGGGGGGGCTGTTTGTGGGCTGGTGTCGGGGACGTGTAGACACAGCCCGAGGCCCAGAGACAGAGAGAGATATAGATAGACAGGGACAGACTGACAGATAAAGGCAGGAGGCAGGCAGAGTCAGAGGCAGGTAGAGGCAGAGACAGGAACAGGCACGGAGAGAGGCAGATGGAGAGAGAGAGACAGACGGAGAGAGGGAGAGGGGGAGGGAGAGGGAGGGAGACAGAGGGAGGGGGAGAGGGAGGGAGGGAGACAGAGGGAGGGAGACGGAGGGAGGGAGACGGAGAGAGAGATGGAGGGAGGGAGACGGAGGGAGAGGGGAGACAGAGGGAGGGAGGGAGATGGAGGGGGAGATGGAGGGAGGAAGACGGAGGGAGGGAGGGAGACGGAGGAAGTAAGATGGAGGGAGGGGGAGACGGATTGAGGGAGACAGGGAGATGGATGGATGGAGGGAGAGGGAGGGAGGCGGGGAGACAGGGAGGTTGGGAGAAAGGGAGGGAGACAGAGGGAGACATAGGGAGGGAGAGAGGGAGAGGGATGGAGGGAGAGAGGGGGACGGAGGGAGGGAGGGAGAGGGAGACAGGGAGAAGGAGACGGAGGGAGGAAGAGAGGGAGGGGGAGGGAGGGGGAGGGAGACGGAGGAAGGGAGGGAGAGGGAGGGAGAGGGAGGGAGATGGGGAGACGGAGGGTGGGAGGGAGATGGGGAGACGGAGGGTGGGAGAGGGAGGGAGACGGGAGACAAAGGGAGGGAGACGGAGGGAGGGAGGAAGAGGGAGGGAGGGAGGAAGAGGGAGGGAGGGAGAGTTGGAGGGAGGAAGAGAGATGGAGGGAGGGGGGAGACGGATTGAGGGAGAAAGGGAGATGGAGGGAGAGGGAGGGAGGCGGGGAGACAGGGAGGGTGGGAGAAAGGGAGGGAGACAGAGGGAGACATAGGGAGGGAGAGATGGAGAGGGATGGAGGGAGAGAGGGGGACGGAGGGAGGGAGAGGGAGACAGAGGGAGGGAGACAGAGGGAGGGAGAGGGAGGGAGACGGGGAGGGAGAGGGAGACGGAGGGAGCAGGGAGGGAGAGGGAGACGGAAGGAGGGAGACGGAGTGAGGGAGAGGGCGACGGAGGGAGAGAGGGAGACAGGCAGGGAGAGGGAGAGACAGACAGAGACAGAGAGAAAGAGAGAGAGAGAGAGAGAGAGAGAGAGAGAGAGAGAGAGAGAGAGAGAGAGAGAGAGATGTGCGTATGCCAGGTTTGGTGGCTCAGTGGACGCAGGCGTCCACTGCAGGGGCCTGTGTTCAACCTCATGGACACAGTTTTTTTGCGCTAGCCCCGCCCCCTCCGCCACTGACCCCGCCCCCACCAGTGCGGCCCTTGGCCACAAACCACACTGTAAATTTGGCCCCTGAGAGAAAGTTTGTGAGTACCCCTGCACTAGCCGAATTTAGGGAGAGGTGGCAACCAGGCATGTGTGAAGGAGGCAGGAGAACCATGATTGGGAAAGTACACAATGCCAAGAGTGGCGGAGATGTGCTGGACAGACCTCAGTATGCAGAACACACCCATATCCATGGCGACACACACCTCTGGTGTATGGAGTATAGTGGACAGTGGACGCAACCATGTCACAACGGCCAGTGGGGGAGTTCCTGGAAATGTTGCCTGTTACGTCCCCCCGTAAGCGTGAGCAGAGTGGGATGGCCCGGCGTGCGCCAGGCCAGCGTAGGGGTGTGAATAAAAAGCACGTAGCCCTGGGCGTGGTCCTCTTCCAGAAAGCACAACGTCTCTGCCAGGGCAGCTCCTCTCACCACACCACGAGTCCGACGCCGTCCTCGTAAGTGGAGTTCCCTGCGATCGTGTGCGCCTGCCATATGCCGGCCCACTGGACCCTGAACCCATCAGGCATGCCCCTGCACAGCCAGGCCACACTGATCACCTGCCGACGCCGGCGTGTGTCAAGGAGGGCCCACCACGTGCCGGTGCAAGCTCCAATCACCAGTTCTGGGACCTCTGTAGCCTCCGTAGACCATCACTGGCCCCCCAACGCTGGGCCACATTACTCCTTCCTCATTCACATACTACACCGGCGTCCTCTTCGGCCCGGTAGGTCCCATATGTGAAACAGTGTCCTGAGTCCTGAATGGCAGTGACCCCAAAGCTGGGGCAGCGGCCACAGCACCAGACCCCCCGATCATTGAGGCATAGTTCCATATGGGCATCTTGCGACACGTGGTGCCACTAACCCAGTTCAATGCCAGCCGGCGACATGTGGTGCCACTAACCCTGTTCAACCCCAGCCGGCGACATGTGGTTCCACTAACCCTGTTCAACGCCAGCCGGCGACACGTGGATGAGGGACCAGGACTACCCTGTGGACCAGTAGGTCCCACATCCAGCACCTAGTCGCCAATCATGAATGGCAGAGTGCACACCAGTGGTCGCACGGAGAGGAGTAAGAGGAAGATGCGGCTCAGTCCAGACGAAAGCCGGCTCACAGTCACAGAGGTGGCCGAACATTACCAACAACTGACCTGGTGCCATCAACCCTGTTCATCGCAAGTCCACGTCCCGTGGTGCCACTGAACCTGAACTACGCAGGCCGGTGAGGCCATCCAACCTATGCTGCCGACACTCGCTGAATGGCCCGTGCTAACCGCTGCCTCAGGCCTACACTGCGGTCCAGTAGGTCACACATGTGGAACTGTGTCTTGGGTAAGATGTGGAGGAATCCACACCATTGGACATGCCTCATCGCAGGCGGCATCCCCTTACAGCACTGGTGCCACTAACTCTGTGCTCAATGAGTCATGGGAACCATCTGGTTGGACCTTGGTGGCATCAGAACCCATGGCCTGGTGGTTTTCTGCATCTTTTTCTGGCTGGACCGGACTTGGTGTCCGACATGTGTCTGTTCCATTCATCTCCACCATAGTGACTGTATCAGCGTGGGCCTGCCCTCTGCTTCCTGCCCTGGGGGTACACCTTCCACTGTCCATCGAGACACTCCGCAACAAGGCCCCTTGTCATCCCGTGAACATGCTCTGCACCCGTGACCATGCCCCAGTGCACCGCAAGTCAGCGGCCCGTGGCAGCAGGCCCATGCAGGAAGCTGTGCATCCGGGTCTACTAACTCTGTGCAGCACAAATCATGGGCCTTTATGGATGAATGGTTGTGTCCTTTACGATGTACACTGTTGTTGATTTCTGACTGCACCAGGCAGCCCTTGCCGGCTGGTGTGCACACATCCCACACACATCCAACACAGGTGTCACTTGGTAAGTGTGCCTGATAATAAATGTGGCTGTGCGCACGTGTCCGTAGCCACTCACACCATCTGAGCAAGTGTATCCATGTGTTCATTGTGTCAGCATGATGGGCACGGGCCCTGAATCATCATAGTCTGTCCTCTGAGGATGTTGCCATGTCACCTCAGCATTGGCAGTGACCCTGGACATGTAGCCTCGTACCTTTCCCCCTGCATGCACAGGCTGCGTGTGCTGGTTCGGCAGGGGGGGCAGGGCATGGTCCGGACCTGGCCCAGTGCAGGAAGTGCTGTAAGTGTGTCTTTGCTTTGGGGTGTTCTCACCACCAGGGCCACAGTACACAATGTTTCAATGTGGCATGTACCAGGAGGATGGGCCCGCAGGTACGAGGACATGTAGGAGCGCAAGAACACTCGGGGTCTTGGCACATGCATGCCAGGTGTTATGTGTATCAGTCTTGCGGATGCATGAGTGTGTTGCCTGGCCTCATTCGCAGCGCGATCCCAGCCAGCCATGGGCTGAACACTTGTGTCCGCCCTCTCCGGACCATTGGCCTACACCCGAGTGGGCGCACACCTTCGAAGGCCAGCGTCGCAGTGTTGTTGGCATGGTGCATGACATGCGCAGACAGGCATTAGAATGGTGTCCCGTAGGAGTGCATGTGATGCAACCGTGCAGCGCACACAAGTGTGGGTGCCCGTGGCGGGGAGGAGCAGCTGTGTGGCAGCGTGACACAGTGAGTCTGCTCATGTGCATCGTGCTGGGCATATCATCCATGATTCCCAGGGTCGCAAACGTCCCACCACACCCACGACCGGCCTCTGTACGTCTCCTGTGTGCATGCACCTGGTGAAGTTACTGTAGGGATGAAAGGTCCTTTGTCTGTACTATCAGGCGGTAGCACATTTGCAGCTCCGAGCTGGAACTTGCATGTGCCCAGCACCCCCTAACAGATACGATAGCATTTGCTTGCAATCCCACACTACGCACTGCCCGACGTGAGACCAATGTGTACACATCCCACACACAGTAGTCCTTGGTCGTAGTTGGCGTGCGTGAAATGTCCTTCACATGTACTCCCAATGCACCCAAGGCCTGCACCCGTTTTTTTTTTATTATTATTTATTTATTTATTTATTTTGTTGCATATTTATATAGCGCGAACTCGACCCGAAGGTATTGGAGCGCTTTACATAGCACCGTATTTACATTACACATTCAGGCACGGGGAGATTAAGTAATTTGCCCAGAATCACAGGATGTGGACGCGACCTCGAGGCTCGAACCCTGGTTTCCTACACCAGAGGCGGCAGCGCAGCCGACGGACCACATCCTCCCCCCGTTGCACACAGACACTGCTCATTGCACTGAGCTGTGCCATTTCATCCACAGGACTGTCTCAGGGCAAGCCAGTGCCGCTTCAAGTCACGTGGAGCTGTACCGTGCACATCTGCTGCATGTACTGGGGGCACTGCAATTGGCAGTGCTGCAGATCAGTTACCAGCTGAGCTTCCGCCTTGCGCACGTCACCTGCGTGCAGCCTGTGTTGCATTGTCGTTCGTGCATATTCGATGGTCCATGGATGTCTGCCTCTCCAACGTAATGGTAGCTGACCTGGATTTCGAGGTGTGTGTGCGCCCCCTGTTGGCCCACAACCAGCAGTGTCACCAGGATGACGGCTTATGGCATGCATGGATGTTTGGCATGCAGGCTGGAAACTGGACTCGGGAGATTGCACGAGTCGTCGTGTGCAATGAGCAGATTGAGCCACTACCCGATTGGGCTTTGGTGCACATTGGGTCCAGTGGTTGGAGTCAGCACATCTGTCCGGGTCAGCTGATGGATTATGTCGACGACATGTGAGATGTGGTGGACGACGATCACTCATTTGAGATGTTAGCCTATGCAGCTGCACTCGCGTTCATGGACGAGTGACAAGGTACCTGCAGCCACAACTGGATGTGAGCCATTGCACATGTCCCGACACATGGTTGCATGTTGGGGATATGGTCACATGTCCCAAGACGACAGTGGACATGGCTGCATTGGCCAGGACTCATGTTCCAGGCGCGGACAACCAACGCAGGTTGGCACTGACTTGTGTTGGTGAGGGACTCCCTGAGGATGGGCATGGGTGCTCTCCCACGTTCCTCATTCAGACATGCTGCTGCATTTGTCTGCATGTTGTGGCACTTCTCTTGGCCGTACTGACTCACACTTGTTGATAAAGTTTCCGCACTTTCACTTGTCTCCAACTGTGTTGTGTCTTGATTTGTATGCCAATGTGTGTGTCACAGACTCTCAAGATCCCTGCCATACGTGCAGTGCTACCCCATCAGGTCTGTGTGTTTGTACTTGTACATTACCATGTCCCTGTTTCGTGCTTTGCCAGATGCATATGGCCGTTTACTGGCCACAGGCGGGTGCACTTGTGTCCTGTGTTTGGTTGTGCACAAGTTGGTGTTTGTACCACATTGTGTTCGATGTTGGGGTGCTCTGCTTCCTATGTGTGTGTGCTGCATTGTGTGTGAGATGTCCCTTCAGCTCTGATTTAGCTCACCCTTCTCCCTTTCAGGCGGTGTTGTCTTTAATTCTGTGCTTGTTCAGTGGTGTGACATTGCCGGGTTGTGTGACTTGTGCTCCTGGTTGGTGTTGTTACTCTTGGACATGGTTTGTCTGCAGTTGTGCTGTGCTTAGTTGTGCATGTGTGCCATTGTGCCCGTCTCCCTACATCCCCCAGTCCCTGCTGGTTCCTCTCCCTGGTGCTGTTGTGTCTGTTGTTTGGTGCAGTTTCCGGTCCCCGAGTCCTGCCACCATCTCCAGACTGATGTGGCGGACACCATTTCCTCCATGTCATCCAGCTCTTGGTGTGGCGCTGGACTCCCACCTCCAGTGTGCATTGCTGCCTTCTTGTTGTTGGCGTGTTTCTGCTTGTTTGTGCCTTTCGCATTTTTGCTGGGGTTCTGGTTTTCTGCCATTGTCCTCCTCTGCTCTCAGGCTGCATTCATCTTGTCCAAGATGGCCTGCCATGTACAATGTTTTGTTGCCAATGTGTTTAGTGGGGTTGTCTGCTGGCTCGGGTTGCCTCCATTGTGGTTGGCTGTTGTTTTCTGTTTGGTCTGTCTTACTTTTTCAGGCTTTTGTTGTGCTTATTCCCGCCTGCTGTGTGTTTTGCGGTCCTGGCGGTGCTTTTAGGCGGACTATCGCATGCTACCGCTGTGTTGTGAATTCCACTTTAACACAGGGTTTTTCCCGCGATGGGCTGCAATGTGTAAAGTTGCGATAGCACTTTTTGGTGATGTTTAGCACACGTTCTTGTGAATATACCCCTTGGTCTACTGAACTTATGTATTTGACAGGGCCTTTAAAAGCAATAGTAAAGAATAAAGAGCATCTGTTAAATAAACTATTTGCCTAAAATCACACAATCTGGCTAAGCAGGGAAGCCATGATTAATCCGGATTTTCTGGTTTCCTTTTGAACAAAATCAGCCACTACATGTATTTCTATTGGCATCCCCTTTGTACCTCGAATGTTAATGCTTTGTGTCTACCACAAGGTGATGAGGGCAGAGTGAGGATGCAGGCAGAGTCCACTTGAAAGATCAGCCAGTACTGGGCTCGAAATTCCAACGGGACCTCGAGCTGAGCCAGAGCCAAGCTTCAGGCTCGAGCCTGGCTCAGGCGTTCAGTGACTCGCCCACCTCTAGACGTCCCTCACTGATAATTTTTGGTGTACCTTGGAAACGACCAGTCCCAATTGGGAATTTCCAGTAGCAGGAGCACGCCTAAGGCAGGGAGCATACACTACTAGCTATGCCAGCAGGAATCCTTTCTTAGATTTCCCACAGTTACAATATGCCTATTAGCAGGCCCTGCTGCCACACCTACAGTGCTATTGATGCCAGGGAGCCTGGGTGTCAAGTATCACAGTGTGACTCAGGCCCCTCCCAAACTTCCTGCCAGTTCTAAATAGATGCATAGGGGCCGCCCACAGTTGGCACACTGAGGGCAGATTAGCACTCGATTATTAGAGTGCTTCACGAAAACGGCTCAGGTCTGTCACGCCTCTTTTTGTACATGCCAAATTTCACTGAGCTTGGCATGCCACCCCATAAGTACCAGTACTCTCTTTGGACACGGAGAAGTTCTGGTACTCAAGAGCAGAAAATGTAGAAGTGCAGATACTTAGTACCGGTGAGGACAAGCCAATTTAAAGCACTGCCCTTAGGCATCAAAGTGCCTAGAGCCCCATCGTAGAATATCAAGCTGTGCCTGGCGAACATGTGACCTGTAAGACTCCACGTGCTCTGCGCCCCCTGGTGGCAGCCGTGGGCGGAGCTACAGTTCTTGGCCCAGATTGGTGCCTGCCGTCCGTGATGTTTACTAGTGGACCTTTGCCCTCAGAATCCTCCACCAGGGGTGTATAAAAGCAGCCGGCAGGCCAGCGGGGCACAGGGGCCACTACCGCAGCGCAGGCGCTACCTCATCTAACCTTCAAGCCCCTGCTCCTTCCGCGCTCCTCCCTCCTCGCCGCCAGCCCTCCCAGCCATGGCTACCAGGTGGGGCATCTGTTCCGCAGGGAAGATCAGCCATGACTTCTTGGTGGCTCTGGAGACTCTGCCTGCCAAGGACCACCAGGTGCGTGGAGGGTACAAGTGGGCGCTCGGGAGTGGCGTGGCAGGGCACGGGGGAAGTCAGTAGCACAAGCGGTGCACCCAGGAGAGGCGGGGGAGGGAGTGAGGGCCAAAGCATGGGGTGCTAGGAGGGCTGCACAGGCACCCGGGGATGGGTGATATAAGGAGGAGAGATGGCGTTCTGTGCGCCTCTGAAGCGCTTTCTGCCCCTCGGAACCAGAAGGACAGAAAGTTCCTGCTCACTGCTCCAAATGGGAATATGAACATGCCGGTACTCACTCGTTAGAATACTCGTGTGCTCCTGAGAAGTGCCGGTACTCTCTCCTAGTAAATGTATCGCAGCAGTGCTGAGAAGTGCCGGTATTTTCCTATTAAATGTATCGCAGCAGCGCTGAGAATTGTCAGTACTCTCCCTTTCAAATGAAAGAAGTGCAGGCACTCACTGTGAAGAGCACCAGTTTGCTCATGAGAAGTGCCGGTACTCTCCCATTGAATGTGTTGAGGCGGTGCTGGGAAATGCAGGTACTCTCCCTTTCAAATTATAAACACTGTACCCACCCAGTCGAACACGAGCAGTGGCGGAGCGGCACTGGCCTCCCGTGAGGTGTCAGAATAGATTGTCTCCAGGTAAGGGGTGTTGGGGGTCAGAGGGCAGAAAGTAATGTGTGGAGGAAAAACGAGGGGTCTAAAAAGGAGCAGAAGCTGTGTTAGGTGGTCTCTGGAGATGAAAGGAGGGAGGAGAAGTGTGTCAAGAGATTGTGTATCGAGGGTGAAAGGAGAATGGGGCTCACGTTTCTGCACAGAGGACATGCCGGGGGTGTGCACAACGGTAAGTGCTTAGGGGTTCTCCAGAGACAGCGTGTCAGGAGTCTCACAGAGGATGTGTCAGGGCTTCTGCAAATAGGGCGAGGTCAGGGCAGGAGTGCTCGTGATCTAGAGAGCGAGCTTTCAAGGTGGTGGCAAACAAGGTTTGACAGGAGTCTTGGCACAGTGGGCAGGTAAGCGTTTCTGCATAGAGGACATACATGCCAGGTCTCGGCGCACACTGCTTGTGGGGCGTCCTTGTCCAGGGTGGCAGTAAGAGGCCTTGCACAGGGTGCTTAATGGGTTTCTGCAGAGAGGACATAGAAGGCAACCAGCATAGAGGGCAGAGCAGGGATGGCTGCTCCGGCTAGTTCAGGGGTCCCTCCTGAGACAGCTGGTCAGCAGTCTGCACACAGGGCATACCTGAACATTGTGCTTCAATGGTCTCTGTATAGAAGGCAGGTCTGGTGCCTCTGCCCAGGGGTAGGCCCAACATTTCCATTACGTAATTTTGCATTATGCTTGTTACACAAAGTTCCTGAAATTACTTTCCTACACCATATCGCGTAAGTACGAGCCAACCGTGGCAAGAATTTAGCACGAGCGCCCAAGAACAATGCTAACGACTAGAATGCGAGAAGCGGCTGTTTGTGGCCATTGGGTCTTTTTGTGCTAATTATTTTATTGCAAAATGCATCTGATGTAAAGATACATTTTGTGTTAAAATATAGCACCAAATGCCTTTTGTGTAATTACACTTAATTTAAATTCATTTTCTAAAAGTACTCAGAAGGCATGACAGGGCTCTGTGCATTGAGTGTGTCTTGCTCTGAGAGTGTGTCAACATTAGGGTTTGTCTGGTATTCTCAGCACAAGGAAGTGTTATGTCAGTTGTCAAAAACTGCTAGTGGAAGAATCACAAAACAAGCCTGATTCACAACCTGCTCAAACGAGTCTAAACGAGTGTTGGCAGTAGGTGTGCATCAGGCGCACAACACCCATTGGACTCACAGGGCTTCAGCCCCCCCCCCCCCCCCCCCCCCGTCGTGTGTGGCAGCCCGGGATGAGACACCTTCCCGGGCAAAAAAAGCAGCCGCACCCGAGCACTTCACAGGTCTTTAAAAGACCATTTGCATGTTAATGAGGCCTTGCTGTTGTTTCACCCCCTCTAAGAGCCCCTGCAGCTCCACTCTGCCTATTGCTTAAAGTTCAGCCCCCCCGAAATTTTTGCTCAGCCCCCCCCCGAAATTTTTGCTCACCCCCCCCCCCCCCCCCGACCCCCCGGAATGTGGCTCTAGTTGCGCCTCTGGTGTGCATGTATGTATGCTGTTTTGTGTAACGTGAATTTAGCCAACAGGCAGCGGTGCACTAAAGAGGGTGAATGATTGAAGTCAACATCACCAGCCAATGAGCGATTGAGGAGGTAGCTGGGTTCTGGTAGTAAAAGTGGACTGTTACTGCATTGTGATGTAATGTTCTTCAAAGAGGCACGTCTTTTGCTCTTTCATAAATCGGAGCAGGGTTGGTGTGGTCCTGGTGGATGCAGGGATGTTATTACAGATTACGGAGATTATGGGTTCATCGATGGAGTAGGCCTATTGCCTTTTTTCCACTTTCTTGCCTCCTGTCTGATGGTGCCCTGACTGGAGGTGTGCCAACAGCAACCAGAGATGATGGGCTTGTAGACAAATATACAGGGTAGGCGGTTGTAATGACTTTGTAATTGATGGAGCTAATTGTTAATATGGTACAGGCCAGTAAGGAGAGCCAGTTGAGTTCAATCAGTATAGGGGTTAATGTGGTCATATTTCTTTAGACCCTAAATGAGACATGCTATGGCATGTTGGATACCCCTCAAGGGGAGACAGTGTGGAGTCTGGAGAGCCATTCAGCAGGGTGTTTGCAGCATCCAGATGCATCAGTATAACGTCTTGAACCGCAGTGCTGGTCTCTTACTGGGAAGAACGGTTTCACTTTCTTTAGTATTATAGTATTTGTTAGTGCTTGCTACCCCTATGTGGGGCTCTCAAATGCTTATCCATTTGGGTAGCACGCTACACCATGTGGGTGTGTGATTTAACTATGTTGTCTTTGCTTTGAGCCTAGGTAAGAAGTGTTTCCATGGCATGTGTGGTAACTACTGAGGTACAGTTATCATCACTGGCGGCCCTTCCATTAGGGCAGAGGAGCGCCGCCCCCCACCACCACCAGCAAATAAAAAGAGAATAAAACAGGTTTTAAACCTGTTTAATATAGTTGTATTTTAATCCCCTGGACCCGCCCCCAGGACTATGGCGAGTCTTGGGGGCGGGTCCAGGGGATGGCACTGCTGGTGGGGGAGTGGTGGGCACTCCCTTCACTGCGCTTGAGAGTTTGGCCGGCCGACTCAGGCCGGCCAAATCCTCATGCGCAGTGAAGCTCTCTCGCAGCCCCAGCTGCGTTGCTGAAGAGAGAGCAGGCACAAGCTCTCAGTCTGACTGGGAGCACAAGTTGCCAGCGCTCAGGCCAATCCTGAAGCTGCTGTCATGCGAGAGCAGCTTCAGGATTGGCCACAGGGCAGGCTGGGAGCCTGTGCCCAGGGCCAGAAGCAGGAAGAGTGCGATGCGGCGGCGGCGGCGTTAAGGTAAGTTTATAATTGTTTTTATTTTTCATTTTTTGTCCTTGAACCTTCCTCACCTCCCTCCTTCCCACCTCCCTCCTTCGGCACGCCGCATCCCCCACTTTGGCAGGGGACGGGTTGCGCCTGGTTATTATGTAATATATTCCACAAAATGGAGTTTGCCCTGATAATCCAATTGCATCCGGGCAAGAAATACACTCTGGGGATGAACAGCGATGCAGAGGAACAGATACACCAATAGTTATATATAAGGGAAACATTATATTAGTCCCTATCTATGAGCCCTAAATCTCTAAAAATTGTATTTCTTTTATTGTCAAACCAATACCGACTCCAAAAATGGTTGTAAAAAAACATATATTTTATCTATTTTTTACCACAAAACACATTAGAATAAATATATAAAATTACATACATATATATATATCCATAACCAATCTTTCCTGACCGTTATATTTACATACAGATGCAACAGAAACGTGATTCAAAAGACAATCCATAACAGAAAGAGGTAGTCAGATACGCATTCGAGGGGCTACATCAACCCTCCACTTGCTTTAAGGAACGTGTACACAATAATCTTTTAAACATTTAATCAAAACATGACAGACTCCTCTGTGTTGTGGGCTCGACACGTTTCAGCCCATTCATTCGGGCCTTATCAGGACCAGGGAGGCAAGAAATGGTGATGCCTACAAACAATTGTTGTAACAAATCAATACTGGTTGTATATAAACAGTATGCACAAGACTAAAGTAAGCATGACAGCGGCATAACTGGCCTATGTATTATTATTACGTAATGGCAGGCACCACTTAGCTGTGAGATGGATGAGGAAGTATGAGAGATAGACACACATTTGTATGATTGGCGTTATGCTCATACTATTATTAACTCTGCAGGTACCTTAATTGTGTAGGTAGTTTATCTTTTATGTTCTCAATCCAATTTCCTATGCTGGCTGTACCAAAAGGTTGTCCACTGTGTGTCTTATGGCTCTGGAAAAATTAGCAGGTATAGATAAAAGTGAGGGGTATCAGAGCTCTGCCTGGATTAAATATGTTGCAGCACTCATTTATATTACTGCCATTATGAGATGTGAAGTGAAGAGATTTTCCAAGGTGGCACTGTGTTATCCTCAGCCTTTTGTCATTATAAGATGTCAATGCTCAGGTTATGTGACTATTTGGGACCTACAGGTTGAATTATTTTAGAGGCCTCTGGTGACTAGCAATTTGTGGCAGATCTCTTTAGTCTTAGCAGGCCTGTTTGGTTAGTTATTGTGTTGTTTTTAATCAGGCTGGTATAGCCTGTATCTGTGCCACCCAGTTACCAACAAGGTTGCTCAGGTCCTTTCGTATTCCTGTGTTCTTAATGATGTGAATAAAGCTAATGAATTGGATCATGTTATCATATCAAATTTATACTGAGAAGCCTGTCCTAAAGACTAGCGTAATTGTCCTCCATGTTGTGGTTAGAGGTAGGAAGTAGGATAGTCCCTGTGATGTTTGAGAAGGTCTATGGTTAGTGTCTTAAATGTCATTAGAGCAAAAACCAAAGGAAATGATGGACGGAGTGTTTAACATTGCAAGCACTCACCCCCAGTCAACTGATCTGGGTTTAATCCATCACCATTCTTTAGCCCACTCTGCCACCTCAGTTCAGACATGGCCATTTGCAAATCAGTCTGACCCTGTGCTTCATGGGAACAGTCCAGCCCGAACTGCCAAGCCATGTCTTCCCTGGACCGGAAACAAGCTTCCTAGGATCGGTTTCTGGCATTTCAGCCGTCTTCAGCCAGGCTTGCTTGAATCCAGTGGCAAAGTGAGCAAGGGACTCACGTCTGAGCATACCCTGCCAACTTATGGCGAACAAAGCAAAAACCAAAGGAAATGATGGACGGAGTGTTTAACATTGCAAGCACTCACCCCCAGTCAACTGATCTGGGTTTAATCCATCACCGTTCATTAGCCCACTCTGCCACCCCAGTTCAGACATGGCCATATGCAAATCAGTCTGACCCTGTGCTTCATGGGAACAGTCCAGCCCGAACTGCCAAGCCATGTCTTCCCTGGACCGGAAACAAGCTTCCTAGGACCGGTTTCTGGCATTTCAGCCATCTTCAGCCAGGCTTGCTTGAATCCAGTGGCAAAGTGAGCAAGGGACTCACGTCTGAGCATACCCTGCCAACTTATGGCGAACAAAGCAAAAACCAAAGGAAATGATGGACGGAGTGTTTAACATTGCAAGCACTCACCCCCAGTCAACTGATCTGGGTTTAATCCATCACCGTTCTTTAGCCCACTCTGCCACCCCAGTTCAGACATGGCCATATGAAAATCAGTCGGACCCTGTGCTTCATGGGAACAGTCCAGCCCGAACGTGAGTCCCTTGCTCACTTTGCCACTGGATTCAAGCAAGCCTGGCTGAAGACGGCTGAAATGCCAGAAACCGGTCCTAGGAAGCTTGTTTCCGGTCCAGGGAAGGCATGGCTTGGCAGTTCGGGCTGGACTGTTCCCATGAGGCACAGGGTCAGACTGATTTGCATATGGCCATGTCTGAACTGGGGTGGCAGAGTGGGCTAAAGAACGGTGATGGATCAAACCCGGATCTGTTGACTGGGTGTGAGTGTTTGATTGGTTCTGATGCTCCGTCCATCACCACCCCCTTTTGTACCGCTTTAAATGTCATTAGGCAGGTTGTGGGTCTTCCCGTGCAGAGTGGCCGTGGGTACTACTGGTATTAACTGTAGAGGCATATATTATGGTTGGGATGTCATAGTTATTATAGTCCATCTCTATACCAAGGTCATTGAAGGGTACTGTTGGGTGGAGGTCTCCAGTTTGGGTTGGGTACCTGTGTCTGCCCTTTAGGCATGGTGTGCTGGTTGGGACTGTTCGATAGCTCTGGGCCATGCTTATACTGGTAGAACGGGCAACAATCTGGGTTCTATCCCAGGGTCAATGGTTGATGTTATTATCATGAGAACAAACATGTTTTCACCTCTTTTCTGTGCTTTAAAATGCTCTTGAATGTTTTGAATCTTAGCTGGCAATAAGTACCAGTATTTGATGTCTTGTACCAAGAAAGCAGAGCCTCCTATGGATTTTTATTGCAAGGCGGTATGATGAACCTTGGGGCTAGGCAGGAGTGCAGTGTCCTGTTTTGTTTGAGAGAGAGTTGGATCCAGGCCATGTATGTTTTCTTGGCAGTATGCTCTTTAGTATCCATGTTGAATCCAAGTGACTTAGCGTTGGGTGAAAGATGGGATTTCAGTCAGTCCAGATACTTGGTATTGAGCCAGGTTTTGACTGGCTGTTGTCTTTTGTTCTTCACAAACAGCCGTAGTTCAGTCCTTTTGGGTTTGAGCTTCAGCTGGTGCTCTACATACAGGTGTGGATGAGGTGTAGGCAATGTTAAGGTATAGGCCACCTGGAGTGGAAAAAACTTTCAAATAGAGTTGTGTATCTTTAGTATATTGGTGAATTGTGATGCTGTTATTGGTGAGCAGAGAACCAGGGGCTCCATGTAGAAGTTGACAAGGAGCAAGATGGAAAAGTGAGGGACTCCACAGGTGATAGAGATATTTTGGAATTTGAAGTTGTTAATTTTAATGTTATGTTATGTTAAGCAATTTGTATAGCACTCGAAAACCCCGAGGTGGCAAAAGTGGAATTATTATTAAAAACCCAAGTTTTCAGCTTCTTACATAAGTCAGCAGGGAGAGTGAGGCCATGATATTTGATGGAAGAAGATTCCAAATCTTAGTAGCACCAGTAATGAAACTTCTTCCTCCCCAGTTCATCCTCTTGAATCTAGGCACCACTGTTTTCTTGACCCCTGAGGATCGTAGATTTCTGCTGGGTTCGTACCAGACGAAAGTATGTCCCAGAAACTCAGGGCCAGTATCATGCAAAGCCTTGTAGGCTATTCAGAGAGCTTTACATTTGATGCGATTCCTGACTGATAGCCAAGGTAGCCCACTGAAAGCCCCGGGGGACTGATTGAAATTTGGGAATATCCAAGAGCAATCTTACTGCCACCTTTTGCAAGGTTTGAATGAACTGATGTTGGATGGATAAGTAGGACAAAAACCATTGATGGACATTGCCAGTGAATCCCATTGTCATAAGCCACCTATCTGGATCCCAGATGATTGCAATGGGACAGCGAAACTGGTTCCCGAACCTTCCTGAGTATTGCCCTCAGTTGACAGGAGGAAACACTGCTCTGGTAGCGAATCCCAAGGGGAAGGGGGTGGGATTGAGAGAGCGTGTAGAGTCAAAGATGATGTGGCTCGTCTACTCAACAGCAACACTGCAACAGGCATTTACACCAGTCTGATGAATGGTACCGGCAGACATGGTACCCTTAAACAAACAATTAATAAGGCTTTAGTCTAGTATTAACTCGATCTCTTAAGGTATCATCTCACAAAAGCTTTTCAAATCTCAGCCAACCTTTAGTTTTGTTGTTTTATTTTCATTGAGATTGTCTGTAGAGGCTCCTCTATCAAACTTTTCAAAACTGTAGTGAGTATGATCTCAGCATGAAACCCACAGGCAAATTTGGATGGTATTAGCTTCACCCAAGTCCTCTCTGGCTGAGCCCTGCCAACAGTATGTACAAGTTGAACAAAAACACTGGTTACTTTTGTTTGCAGCACGCTGTTGCGACTGAGCTCAGTGTGTAGTAAAATCAAGTCTGTTAATGCATCTCTCCTTTTCTTCTTGTTCTTATTTCCGTCCAGGTATGAGAATAATGCAGGATTTTCTTTGTGGTGAGGTCGAAGCGGGTGGATCAAGGTAGCTGACAAGACAGAGTCCAGGAAGCCGGGAAACAGGTAAGTGACAGACAAGGAGGCAAAGCGAAGGGGAGGAGTGTGGACAGTTTTTAAATAAGACTGATTTAGAAAGTTCATAAAGGTCACATTCTAATTGTTTTAAAAAAGGAAGAGGTGCAGATAATTAACTTGATGAGGCTGCCACCTAGAAGATGCTTTAGAATGTTCACAAAGGTCGTGTTCTGATTGCTTAAAGCAAGGAACAGATGATTAGTTTGCTGAGGCTGTCTTCTAGAAGGTGTATTAAAATGTTCACAAAGGTTGCATTCTAATTGTTTATAGCAAGGAACAGGTGCAGGGGATTAATTTGATGAGGGCTGTCTTCTGGAAGGTTCATGTTGAGGTCATCTATATCGGTTGCTTGATGCTTATTCTGGTGGATTTTCTGGATGTTTTCATGGTGCCTGAAACCTGACCGTGCATATGCATGGTAAAACATTTGTATGCTAATAAGCCTTTTCAAACAAACCGGGAAACACCAGCTGCAGCTAGCTATTACCAGCAGCATGTAATATGGTTAAAAGTCAGGGTATAAGACGTTTGTTCATTCATAAGTGTTGGGAGGAATGATATGAGTGATGCCGGTATATTGTTGGGTGCCCGTGGTCCACGAAGGAGACCCTCATAAGAGGGCGGCCGCCTTAGTGCCACATGAGGGCACACAAGTCAGTCCAGTGTTGGGGGACCCCCTAGGGTTCCACGTGCCGCGTCATTTATGAGGTATTAGTGCCTCTCCCCGCCCACCTGGCGGCCTCTTTTCGCTGTTCACAATTTATCTATCGCGCATTTCACAGCCAGCCATGTGGTTATCGCATCTCACACTAGGGTGCACCTTTTACTGGGTGTGACCAGTGCGATGGCAATTTCTAATGGGCCTGCGTTGCCAGAGCTGGTTTAGAGGCTAGGAGGGAGATGCCTCCACAGGTTGCAGCGAGTGAGCCTGAAGCGAGGTGGCAGGCAGCTCTGCAGATGTCTTGGGAATTTCCTTGTAGGGTTTGGTCATTGCAGGCCAGTGACAGAGAGTCTTACATCGTTTGGGGCCAAAATCTCAGCAAACTAATTTAAATGGAATCTCAACTGCAGTGCCTGCTGGTTGGGCGCAATCTCAGTCTGTGGCGGAGCGGTTCTTGACACGTTTAGCCACTTTCAGATGTCCCAGTTCAGTCAAGGTGGAAGCAGGTTTTGGGATCAGCGTGGTTTACCTTAAAGGGCTGTTTTCGGATCTGATGGTCCTTCCCAACCTCAAGAGCTGCTTATGGCATAAATTCTTTTGCATATTGCCTGTCTTATGTTCGCCAATGTCATCCCCTTAGAGACATTTAAAGTATGTCTATGGTTCAGGGCGACACCCCCTTTAAGAAAAGGCTGGGCATACTGGAATTACATAGGGGCACTCTTTTACTAAGGCCATCCCATCAGATAGTGTGCTGCCCCCTCAGCCTTTCACCCTTCTGAGGCCGATAAATTGAGGACCACCAAGTGGGGTAGCCATAAACACCTGTAAATAAGTGGCAGGATATCCCTTGTGGTGAAGGTGCGCAGGCACACGCCTGTTAAGTTTGGCATAGACCTTGTCAACCCTAGCGGCAAGCTTTCCTGACTATGCTGTCTGGGCAGGAAATAAACACATGGAAAGCCATTGGGTTTGGATCTTGTACAATAGTATAAGTGGATCAACTTTTACTTTCGACAGGCCCGAGCGCAAGCAATTGTAAGGTATGTTAGCCGTGCCCCGGCAGACGCTTGCAATACGCTAGTGAACAGTAATGGACAGTGGTACCATTAACAAGCTCCAGGTACCTCGCCTTACAGGATTACCAGCTGACTGGGGAAAGTGTTATGGATGCGGGGTGAGAGGATATCGCCACTTCTGGGGTATGCTTCTACTCTATTTGATTTATTCATGGTGCATGCCAGGGGGTACGTCAGAAGCACCTGCTAGATCATCGGTAGTGGGTTGTATGTGTCAGGCAATAGTTGGTGCCTACCAGTAAAAGGAAGGACCACAGGGGGCTCCAAAGTAGTCCACACTTCCAGACGGCAGCAATTTTTTGACCTGTCATGTATCTGTCCCCTATTAACCGACATGAGGTAAGGAATTATCAAGGGGGGCAGGCTCAGTAGGAGCAAGGTGGCACTCAGCGGTAGACTCGGCCTGCAGCAGTACGGCCAGTTGGGGCTGGTGTATTGACCCACAGGCAGGCTGCCAAGCGAGCTGGACTAGGTACCTATGTCATGCACTTTTGGTAGAGGTGTCCAGTGGAATCACAGAAATGGGACGGCACCAGGACATTTACTACAAATGTTAGATTTGGATGTAATGTTCCTGTACCACTTATATTGTAACAAGGACAGGCACTCCCTAAGACCTCTTTTTTAGACGCACCAGTAGCTGGGCAGGGGCGTACTTTGGGAGAAGGGACAAAGGAATTTTAGCCTGTGGAGGCCAAGCTAGCAAGCCATTATCACCCCCTCCACTAACTGAAGCCCCTATGGGGAATCAGGGGGTGGTGCTTGCTATTCGGGTAGGGGACAGGAGGCAAGGAGCTTTCCTGGGTTCCCATGGCCTAGTCAAATGATCAATGCACAGGAGGATGGAGGGTGATTATAATGGGCATTGACTATGCCTCACTGTCAGCTCGCTGAACAGAAAGTTTCGTATAAACAAGCAGTAGGGCGTCAGGAGGCATGCCGGTAAACAGGCAGGCCTTTGTTCCTGGGGGAGGGAAATTCATTACGAGGACAAACCTTCCAAGTTCTGGTTTAGGCATCCATGGCTACAGCCTGGGATAGGCTTCACTGTAGTCCCCAGGGATTAACTACAAGGTACTACAGAGAAGGAGCATATCAGCTACCAAGCGGATATGTATCACTAGAGGAGCTGATTCATGTGATAGTGGCATTAATGTAGCTTGTCATGGCAGCCAAGGGCACTACACAGAGGGGGAAGAATAGGTCAAGTCCCTTTTCATTTTATGCTTCCTTTTATTCGCTCTGGTTGGGTGCTTGCATTGTGATTCAAATCTAGCAGCTAGAAACAGAAAAGGCAAAGAAATATCTGTGAACGTGCGAGGGGCACTTAGCGGTGTGGTAAGCTAAGTTTCAGCATAATGCTGGGACACCTTCGGGAAAACTCAGGGTTATAGGCCACACACGATTAGGCACCTTTCAATCAGCGGGGGCGTGAGTTTTTCAGTCCTAAAGGGTGCTGTTATCTCAATAGGGCCGAAATAGCGGGTTGGATCACAAACAGGACAACTAACAGAGCACATTTTGCATTCATAGTTAAGAGGGTGCAGGTACATTGCTCATAGGTTTACTCCATGTCCTCAGATCCAAAGCATTGCATGTTACAGTTTGCTTCAGCTAAACAATATATCTGGGGGATTTTTCTGCTATCTAGGGGACTACTGTCCCATTTCTGGCCCAGGATTTCTGGACGATTGGCACGCCCAGAGGGTATTCTGGTTGCACCAAACTGGAGGATATGTGGTATGGCCAGTGGGCCTAGTCGCCTCCAAGCTGGCCCTTCTCCCTTCTGGAGAGCGTTCCTTTTTAGGTCTTGCCTGACCCAGCACATGCGCTGGTCTGGCGAGACTTATTGAGAGGGCTCCAAAAAGTGCTACCAGGCTAGCCTAGAGCTACAGTGCATGAGCGCGGGCGCGCGCGCCGCGCTTGACCGCAATTACTTTCGGTTTCACGGCCGCTTTGATGTTTGATCGCGATCACTTTCACTTTCGCGGCCGCACGGCCACTTTGCATAGCCAATAGGTCTCGCTTTTGGGACCTTATAAGTATTTAGTTATGCAACTGGTGCATGGCTAAACACGTATAAGGTCCTAAAGGCGAGACCTATTGGCTATGCCAATGCTTGTTGGTTCATGCTGACAGCACACCCCTTACCATGTTCGGGTTGAACAGGTAATGCAGATGGGAATCACAAGGTTCTAAAAGGTACAGCCGTCCGTAGCCACCCAGGGGAGTGGCCGGAAGACCGGTTAAGTGTATGATGTACTGGCGAACTTTGAGTATACCAAAGGCACCCTGTGAGGCTCTAGAGGCTTGATGAGGGGCAGTGTTATTGTGCAATTATGTGCAAACTGGTGTAGTTGTATAAAAGTGTATGCAGTGCTCAATAATAGGTGTTAGCAACCTAGCATTTCTTTCTTTTGCCAGGATCAATGGCCTGGGTGAAGGGCCTTCCGTGCGTCTTGAGTTGTGCGATGAGCGGAATTCAAGAAATGGAGGCATGGGTTTTCCATCACTGAGTTAATTTGGTTGGGGGGACCTGGCATGCACTGAAACAGCTGTGGCACGGACTAGGGGGGGGAGTGTCTCCCCTCCCAACACTTTGGTCATACACCTGGGAGGCAATGATTTGACTTTCCCAGGGTAGGAGGGCACTGCTGCCAGAAATGAAATCCTCCTGGAGTAAGTTAAGCAACCATTGGTGGGCATGTGTGTTATGATGATCAGAGATAACCCCACGGTTAGTGTGGCGAGGGGCCCAGCCAGTGGTTGCCGTGGAAACCTCATGCAGGAGAGTTAATAGTGCCATGCACAGATTCCCTGAACAATAATAATGATAAGACCAGCAAGATCAAGACATCAATCTAGAGTGAAAGAGGCATGGCTGGCTGCATACTAAAGTCCACAGGGAATTTTAAAAGGGATGGGGGGCTCCTGTCCAGAGGGGGCATGGACTGATCCACCTGTCCAGAGTGGGCTTGAACTTGTTCTGCGAGACCTGGGAGAGGCCCTGAAATCAGCAGAATGTAGGTAAGAATGCCTACCTTGGTGAGAACCCTGATTATGATGGTGGCCATGTCCAGAGCTGTGGCGGGGTTACAGGGCGATCCAGAGGCGGAAAACTACTCAGGGGTGCCCTCTTCAGGAGCACAAAGGGTGCAAATGCCAAATATCCCCAGCAAGTCCTCGCGCTGGACCCTGGAGGAGCGACGGCGCCCGTTAGTCCTACGGGCGGTTGTAAGCCTGAGCAATCAGGGGTTGCCTGGAACGCTCCGCCCCTTTGGGGGCATGAGTAAGGGGTTGGACTGGCAGTCCACCGGTGGGAGGGGTTACCCCCTCCCCTAAAATTGTGAAGCACCGATTGGCGACGGCCACGGTGTTATTTGGCTCATTGGGCGGGCAGGCGGCGGAGGGGCTGCCTGTCCTTGGATCGCCCGTAAGCTAACCCACCATGTTGGCATATTTGGTATAAAAATAAACCTGCAGCAATTTTCTCCACAAACAAGGTGTCGTGTGGTTTATTTCCTAATGATATTGCTGTATGTGAGATGGGAAGTGTTGCTGATATTGGCACTATGTGATAGTCAAGAAAGGTGAGCTGTGGCAGGAATCCAGACACCCTTTCAAGACTTCGGTGTGTGGATTAAGATGATATGGTTGGCATAGTTGAAGGTGGCTGAGAGGTTTAGCAATTTCGGGAGGTAGGGATCATCTTTATCTATGGTCAGGTGAAAGTCATTTATAAGGTAGGATTTGTAAGGTAACTGTCTCCATGCCACAGCATGATCTGAAACCAAATTAGTAGTCTCGCAGAAGATGGTTGGCATTGATGCAATCTTGTAGTTGAGCATAGATTATTTTTTTGATGATCTTGCTGATGAAGGGTAGGTGAGCAATGGGCCATAATTGGTGAGAAGGAAGAAGGGTACGAAGTTCCTTGGTGCCTTAAAAGTCTTGGTCAGAGACATAGTTATAGTCACTTGAGGCAGGTTGACCTGTCAGTTGAGTAGTGGGAGGAGAGGAATTCCTCCTTTCGGATCTAGTGCTCTCACACACCCAGCAAGCTAGGTGTCATGCTTCATCATATGGGCCTGCTCCTCGTCGGGTCAGCGCTGCAGTACCTGACGGGCACCCATAACAGGGCTCTTTATCGGATATCTTTTGCTCCTTGCCGTTTGGTGCTGTGGGTGTGAGGGCCCTAGTGTGTTTGGATGTAGTAGTGAGTAGGATGATTAAAACAGGTCAGGGGTCCTATGGAACCAATTTTATTCTAGCAGGGTCCCTGCCTGATTAAAAAAGGGGGGGCGACTATCTGAATATAATGGGTCATGATAAGGGCGCTCTACTCCTGGTGGGTCAACATGTTTCTCGCCTCTTTGTCTGGGGGATCAGTGGTGATTCTTCAGGACCTTAATGTGAAACTTATCTACACCCAGTGGTACGGTGAGAACCAACCTACCACTTAGTGGATCAGCGGGAAATGTGCCCGCGAGTTCAATGGGCAACCTGCAGGGGCGATACAAAATTTCAAAAACAAGATAGGTCTTAAATACAATTGTGAACATATACTTGTATTCTGCTGTCATACTTAGGTGAAGATCACTGGTGACTGCTCTGGTGAGCAGAAGTGCCTGTTTGGTGAGGTCATCAGGGTCTGGTGTGGGGTTCTCTAGCAGTGGCAGAATTTACTCAATCTTTGGAGCTTCCAGGAAGATGCCATGAGTGAGATAGGCATTGGCAATATTTAATAGGGGTGGAAGAACTTCTCCAGATAGAGCTTTCTCAAAGGGCAAAGGTAAGACATCCTCTTCATATGAGGCCGCTTGAGGGAGTTCAGTGTGTCAGTGAGATCTGGGAGGGATAGGGTTTTAAAGGTTGATCTTTTTATGTGTGCAGTCAGCATAATGGATGCTGTAGTCTGTGGAAACAAGAACATTTATGATGTTCAAAGATTTTTTATGATAAAGAGTGTATCAATGTTGTGATAGGTGATGAGGTTGGTAATGTCTGAAGCGTGAAGAACTGCGGAACGTACATTACTGAGCATAGGTTGGATGCATGTTTGTTCATTTGAAGGTGTGTGGTTGATAGTAGGGTATTTAAGAAGTTGCTTCTGTATGTTGTGGGGGTGCTACATAAGTGAGCTTGGCCTTGGTCTGGGTATTATTGTAGTGATGGATAGTGAGGGGTGCTGAGCTAAGCACATGAAATCTTACCTTCTAGGCACTCACTGTGGTGGCATTAGAGTACAGGTCTGTCCCAGGGCCCTTCCTGTTACAGATAGGCTCAAACAGGTAATACCCTATTTGTGCATTTGCCCTTAACTAGAGACACCCAGCCAGTTGGCCTGACATTTCTTAATGCAGCTTTCACGTCAATGCCAGGACATGGTGCCAAAACCAGGGTTTTCACTTTCTCTAGAGCAGTGGTTCTAAATCTGTGAACTAGCGATCCACGAAGCCTGCTCAGAGGGTCAGCGGCTGCTTAGAAAATGACATTTTAACATAATAAATAAAGTGTATATAAATAAAGAAGCTAAATGTATAGTTGAACATTTGAGAATGTTCTATAAATGTGAAGAAATTTGAAATTGGAGGCTAAAAATGAAGTTAGTATCCTTGATTTATGTGGTAGTGCAAGTGCATCAAACAAAATTTTAAATTACAGTTTTGATTTTTGCTATATTTGTTTTGAGTTAAATCAATTATTGCATAATTTGTGTATTTGTTGGATGAATGCTTGTTGCTGTTTTTTTTGTGCACTGCTTTGCAGTTCAAATCATCTAGGTTCCCCGGCTTCCAGCAATAACTCAGTGGGGACCTCCTATTCCAATAATACTTCAGTGGGGTCCCTGGGTTCCAGTAATGATTAACTGGGGGTCCTTAGAAGTAAAAAGGTTAAGAACCACTGGTCTAATGTGCTTCTTTCTAATTGCAAGTTGCTTCTTGGTTCAGAAACATATGAGAGGCCCCACAAACGTTTTGCCCTCTGTCCCAACAAAACTGCTGATGTGCCTCTGAGGGACGCTGTTAGAAGGTGATTTTTGCACCACAGGAACTGACACTGAATGTGTTTTCTGAAATAACAAAACACACTTTTTGAGAAGGAGTCGAGTCTTGAGTGGCACTGTTTATTTAAACAAGTAAATAATTAGTGTCAAAGACACATCATTAATCAAAAACAACACCATACAATCTAGCAAGTAACAAGTGTCAAAGACACATCACTGCTCAAGAGTAAAAACATGCCTTCTGACAAGTTTAAAATCACAAAAATTCAATGAGAGAGTGAGAGAGAAATTGAACATCAAAATACAATGAGGCCTTATCTAATGTTAAATAAATCAAACAGCTAGCTGGGAGCACCTCGATGTGATTACACTATATGAGGTGGTCAACGAGTTGGTCAGTGGACAGTCCTTTTATACAGTTGAAATGAGGAACTGGTGACCACATAATTACAACATTAGCAGGTGTTTGACTGCAGAACATTACAAAAAGCTGGAAACAATTTGAGTCACTTCTCTGAAAATTAAAAAAGCAGAACTTACAGAAGGGTACAAAGTTGATCAAAAAGTTACAGTTTATTTTTTAGCAATGTCGCTGTCATAGTTTCCAAAGCTAGCACAACATCAGGTGAGAATGTAGCAGTTGGCCCCCACCTCTACCCTTAGCCCATCTTGTTCTTCTAGATGACAAATGTTTCCTGTTCAACTTCTCATGATCTCGATGTACAGTAAGATGTGCATGCAGAGGACAGGGGCTCGGTGGTTTGTTCATCAGAAAGACAGTGACCTGAGGTTATTAGCCTTCATAGGAGAGATAAATCTGAGGTTACAGGAGGGCATAAGGCCTACTGCCTCTGAAGACGCTCAAGGCAGTGTGGACAGTTGTAGCACAACCCTGTCTATGGGCTGGCAAGGACATTCAAGACTCTCATGCTTCAGGTGTGGACAGAATGGGCCTGGGGCACTATATGTTAAAACTAGACCCTGCTTCAATGCCCTGAGGAATTAACTGAAGTAAGGAGGAGGCACGATACTTCAGTATGGAAGTGCAGTGATGTCACTTTCTGTAAAGGTAGATGCTAGAAAAATAATTTTTGAAGCCAATTGTTTTGGCTTTTGTGTTTAGATTTTCACAGGTTTTGCCGGTTCTGTGCATGGGAGGACGCACACACAGTTTCACTGTCATGCAACTGCTGTTTGGATTGCACTGCTGCTGCATTTTCTGTACCTATGTTTTTTTAAACTAGCTTAATTAACAACTTTCACTATACAAAAGAAAAAATGATTGGCTTTATCAAGGGGGAACAAATGGCATAAGGGTTTGTGAAGAGAACAGGTTTTAAGTGGGAGGAAAGTGTAGGGCACAAAGGAGAGCCCAAGGTGCAAGGAATGGGGGAGACCAGGGCCAAGGGGACGAGGAACAAAGGTTTCCTGGGGGGTCAATCAATCACTCAAAACATTTGTAAAGCACGCTACTCACCCTCTAGGCGCTAGAGGGGGGTGGAGAAGCAGCTACTGATCGAACAGCCAGGTCTTGAGAAGTTTCCTTAAGGTCAGCAGGTACTGGGTATGTCGCAGGTGGGTGGGGAGGGGGTTCCATGTCTTGGCGGCAAGGTGGGAGAATGATCTGCCGCCGGTGGTCGTTCGGCGCATGCGTGGGACGGTGGCGAGGGCGAGGTCCGCGGAGCGAAGCTGGTGGTTCGGGGTGTAGAAGGTGAGTCGTTCGTTGAGGTATGCCTGTCCGGCAAAGTGGAGTGCTTTGTGAGCGTGCCTCTTGTTGACTGGGAGCCAGTGCAGGTCTCTCAGGTGGGCAGTGATGTGGCTGTGGTGAGGGATTCAGAGTATGAGGCATGCGTAGGCGTTTTGTATGTGTTGAAGTATTTTCTGGAGTTTGGCCGTGGTTACCGCGTAGAGGGTGTTGCCGTAGTCCAGCCTGCTGCTGACGAGGGCTTGGGTGATTGAAGCAGGAGGAGGAGACCTCGTTGACCTGCTGGGTCATAGAGAGCGTTGAGTCCAGGATGAACCCGAGGTTGTGAGCGTGGTTGGTGGGTGCCGGCCACCAGGAGATATCCCATGCGGAGGGGGTGGAGCTGAGGATGAGGACCTCTGTCTTGTCCGAGTTCAGTTTCAGGCGGCTGGTCTTCGTCCAATCTGCGATGGCCTTCATTCCCTCGTGGAGGTTGGATTTGGAGGTGGCCGGGTCCTTGGTGAGGGAGAGTATCAGCTGGGTGTCGTCAGTGTATAGGATGATGTTGAGGTGGTGCGCTCGGACGATGTTGGCGAGAGGTGCCATGTAGATGTTGAAAAGGGTCAGGCTGAGGGATGATCCTTGGGGTACGCCGCAGGTGATGGTGGTGACTTCGGATCGGAACGGGGAGGCGGACTCTCTGGGTTCTACCGGTGAGGAAGGAGGTGATCCGGCTCAGGGTTTTGTCGCGGATCCCTGCGTCGTGGAGGCGTGTGCGCTGGGTGTGGTGGCAGACGGTGTCGAAGGCAGCCGAGAGGTCCAGGAGGATGAGGGCCGCGGTCTTGCCGTTGTCCAGCAGGGCCCTTATGTCATCGGTGGCGGCGATGAGGGTGGTTTCAGTGCTGTGATTGCTTCGGAAGCTGGATTGGGAGGAGTCCAGGATGTTGTTCTCCTCAAGGAAGTGGGTCAGTTGGCTGTTGGCGGTCTTCTCAATGACTTTCGCGGGGAACGGGAGCAGGGAGATGGGTCGAAAGTTCTTGAGGTCCTTTGGGTCCGCCTTGGGTTTCTTGAGTAGGGCGTTGATCTCTGCGTGTTTCCAGCTCTCCGGGAAGGTAGCGTTCTCGAAGGAGCTGTTGATGATCTTCCGGAGTTGGGGTGCGATGATGGAGCTTGCTTTGTTGAAGATGTGGTGGGGGCAGGGGTCTGAAGGTGAGCCGGAGTGGATGGTGTTCATGATTTTGATGGTGTCTTCGTTGTTGACGTTGTTCCAGGAGAGCAGGAGGGTAGTGTGTTTGGTGGGTGTTGAGTCGGGGATGTCGGCGTCTATCGTCGGTGTGTGGGTGTCGAAGCTGTCGTGGATGTCTGCGATCTTGCGGTGGAAGAAGTTGGCCAGGGAGTCACAGAGTTCTTGCGATGGTGGGATGCCATTGGAGCTGGAGCTGGGGGTGTCGAGTTCTTTCACGATGTTGAAGAGCTCTTTGCTGTTGTGTGCGTTATCGATGCGCTCCTTGAAGGAGGTCCTTTTGGAGGATCGGATGAGTTGGTGTTGCTTGCGTCTGGCGTTCTTGAGGGCTGCATGGTTGTCTGGTCGTGGTGCCATTGCTTCTCGAGTCTTCGGCAAGTTTGCCTGGAGGTCTGGAGGTCGGCGTTGAACCAGATGGCTCTTGTGTCGGTGCGCCTGTTTGAGGGTTTCCTGATCGGGGCAAGGGTGTCAGCGCAGTCATCGATCCATTGTCTGAAGTTGTGGGCCGCTGCGTTGGTGTCTGAGGGCTCGGATGGAGGGCCTCGGGTGAGGGTGGTGATGAGCTGGTCTTTGTGGTGACTTTGTTCCAGCTGTGGTGTGGGATTCATTGCGGTTGGTTGTGCGCGGTGTGTTTCTCGAAGGAGAAGTGGATGCAGTGGTGGTCGGTCCAATGGAGTTTGGTGGTGTGGCTGAAGGCGACGTAGTTGCTGGCGGAGAAGATGGGGTCGAGGGTGTGTCCGGCAGAGTGGGTGGGTGTCGAGACGAGCTGCTTGAGTCCGAGGTTGGCATGGTTGACGATCAAGCTTGTGGAGTTGATGTCGTTTGCGTTTTCTAGGTGGAAGTTCAGGTCTCCGAGGAGAATGTAGTCTGTGGAGGCGAGGGCGTGCGTGCTGATGAGGTTGGTGATGGAGTCGCTGAACTGCGGTCAGGGTCCCCGGGGTCTGTAGATGAGGGTTCCTCTGAGGGTGGTGTTGTGATTGACGTGGATCTGGAAGTGTAGGTGTTCGGCCATGCTGATGGAGTCTTCGGTGTTGGTGCTCAGGATGCATGTGGATGGGCTATGAGTGAAAAGCAGTGGAGAGTGCAAAATGAAATGGAGATTGCTGGTTGCAAAAGGAAATGCAACAGCCAGGGTAACGGAAAAACACAGGGTACATGTGGGACTATAGGAGCAAGGTTCGATCATATGGGAAAATAGGGGTGCAAGGTAGGATAGGTAAGTGTAAGACACAATAGGAAAGCTAGTTTCTATTACACTTAAAATCCTTGCGGCCTAGACAACTGCAGTGTATGCTTTCCTAAGATAAGGCACAGGTAGAACGTTGACACAAAGAGGTCCTGCAGATGCAGACTATGAGCCGTGGCTTATGCACAGCATAATATGAGAGGGCAGGGGTAAGGTCCGGTTCACTTCAGGGAGCATATCAGCTTCATATTGTGAAGTCTAGGACAGAGCCTCATAGCCACGTGTGAACAAACGAGAGGCAGAAGGGATTTTGAGGTCAGTGTCAAGTGGGTTCTACTTTGGCAGCCATATGGGTCCAGCAGCGGAATGAGGCGGAAGTTGCAGCTTCAGGAAGAGTGCATCAGGTTTTGGACATAAGTATAAGTAAAAAGAAGCTTAGTAAGCGCTCGAATGCCATACGGCGTCTTGGCGCTGCAGTGTGTGCGGTCAGTGGAAAGAGGGGCAAGTCGCTAATGAATGTTAAACAACTGAAACTTCAGGGCCTTCCTAAAAGAGAAAATATTCTGTTGAAGTCGCATAGCCAGTTAACTTATTCCATAGTTTAATTGCACAGCTGGCAAATGAGCGACCGCCCCATCTTGCCAGTCTGTATCTGGGGGTGCACATGAGGCCAAGACTGGCCGAACTCAGGTCACGAGAGGGAATGTAGGGCCTGAACCTATCCCTCCCGTCTGTTGCACCCCCACCAAATTGTGCACCAGACAGAGCGCCTTAAACTCAATTCTCTGCTGGACCGGAAGCCAGTGTAGTGACCTTCTTCCCTTGGAAGTGGGATGGCCCCTAGCTAGATTTAAAATAACACGAACAGCAGCGTTTTGCAGTGACTGGATCTTACCGACCTGGTGCTTATCAATACCCAGAAACATAGCATTACAATAGTCCAATCTGGACATAAAGAGAGCACCCATTACCGTCTTCTGCAACGCCTGAGGAATGAAAGGAAAGATTTTTCACAGCGTTTTAAGCAGAAGAAAACGGGAAGAGGTTAAACTGTTGACCTGGGCTGACATGTTCAGCTTATCGTCAAAAATCACCCCCAAGTTCCTCACCTTAGTAACCGGTAGAGGACACTGCCCAGCCTCAGGTGGCCACCACAGAATACTCCACAGAGGAGAGCCCCTACCAAATTCCATGACTTCTGTCTTCTCAGTGTTTATCTTTAGGAAGCTCTGGCGCATCCATTCCATAACATCCTTTAGACAGGCATGAAATCTAGCCGCTGCTAACTCTGGTCTGTCAGATACTGATATCACCAGTTGCGAATCATCAGCCTAGGACACAAGAGTAAAGCCATGTTTCCTGAGTACTCTGGCCAATGGCCTGACATACACATTGAAAAGGGTAGGGGAGAGGGCTGAGCCTTGTGGGACGCCACAAGGCAGGGTACAGTTACCTGATTGTAAGCCCGCCCAATTCAGGCTCTGCTTTCTGTCGTCCAGAAACGAGGAAAGGAGGGCCAGGGCCAGGGCCCGCTCAATAATCCCTACCTCTTTTAGTCGCTGTACCAATACCGCATGGTTCACGGTATCGAAAGCAGCAGACAAGTCAAGGAGGACAAGAATTGCCCTCCCTCCTCCATCAACTGCTGCCCGAATTCCCTCAGCTGCCGTAATAAGGGCCGACTCAGTAGAGTGTTTTGGCCGGAAACCATGCTGGGACCGGTCAAGCAGGTCATGTATGTCTAGGTAGTCAGTTAGACTTATACTTATAGCTCTTTTCATTACATTAGCTACCAGTGGTAGGCCCGAAATAGGTCGGTAGTTTTTAAAATCTGCCGGCTCCAATGAGGCTTTCTTTTAAAGAGGCCTGATACTGGCCATCTTCCAGGCAGCCGGATAGGTTCCAGCAGCCAGAACTTGATTGATCAAGGACGTGAGGGTGGAACCGATCCTTTCAGCCCCCAGATTCATGGTTAGCAGGGGACAGGGATCGGTAGCTGAGCCTGATTTAATAGATCTTAAAATATCTATTACCACCTCCTTAGACAGGGGACCAAAGGAAGTGAGACTACACAGCAGGTTCTACTCCTCACACGGTGTCTGCTGCTTACCTAAAGCAGATATTAGATTTGATGAGATGGCCAAGTCGTCATATATTGTCTGCAGCTTGTTTTGAAAGAAGACTGCCAACTGATCACAAAAAGCCTGATCGGGACTGAACAAATTGGCCTGCTGGGGTTTGGCCAAAAAAGACAGATTTAAAAAGTTCTTTGGCAGAGTTGCCGGCGTCCAAAATTTTCCGGGTGAAATAAGCTTTTTTTGTAATCAGAATGGCCTGTTTATAGTTATTCAGGGCACCATTATAGGCTGCCTTGCTGACCCTACTCTCCATTGTCGCTCGAGCCTTTTACACTCTACTTTTAACTTTTTAAGCTCTGGTCCATACCAAGAGGCACCCGGTGGATGTCTATTAAGTGTAGCAACCTGTAGGGGGACAACACGATTAATTGCTCCCAGGATCCTGTCGTTAAACTGAGTTGCTGCCACCTCGTTGTTGCTATCTAATATTGGAGGGGAATGGTCCAGGGCGGCCGTTAGGTCAGCACAGGTTATCTTATTCCATCGCCTAAACGAGATCTTAGTGGGTTTGTGGGGAGCACCCCCTGCCATTGACTTAACCTTAACCTAAAAAAACACTGCTCTATGGTCAGTCCAGGGGAGAGGTTCTGCCCTACAAAAGAAGAGGTCGGGATGGCTAGAAAACAAGCCATCTAAGGTATGGCCTCCAGTATGTGTAGGGTCCGAAACCAGTTGATGCAGGCCGAAAGCTGCCAGACAGTCTAGGAGTCTGGTAGTATCAGTATTGTTATCAAGCTCCAAATGGTAATTGAAATCGCCAATAATAGAATAAAATTCAGCGTCAGTACAGGACTCCAGATGAGACTGGAGAGCCAGTGGAAAGGCAGCTCTAGGGCCTGGCGGCCGATAGACCAGCAGACCTTGAAAAACAATCACATCCTTTAATCTAATACAGAATTGCATTGCTTCCGCATGTAAGTTGGCTACTGTCCTAGCCTGAACCTTCAGTGTTTCCCTGTAAATTATAGCTATACCGCCGCCTCTACTATCTGTTCTATCCTGGCTGAATAACGCATATCCTGAGGGCAGGGCTGTATTCCAGTCAGGACTAGATGCTGCACCCATCCAGGTCTCGGTAAGAAAGACCATATCAGGGCTATAAGTACTTAAAAACAATTCTAGTTCGTGTTTATGTTTAACCACTGAGCGGGCATTTAGGAGGATGCCCATAAAACTATTCACTGAAATTGCCTCAGGCTCGAGAGCCGATGCTTGTTCCTCCCTAGAACAGTGGGCAGCATGAGACTGAGAGCCATCTCCATTCCCAAAGCCAGCAGAGGGAACTATAGAGGCCTTCATCCCGCCACTTATGCCAACATACCTACACGTGGAAAAGTGGCAGTAAGTACAAATGTGCATTCTTGCCTCACCGTCAAAGAAGAATCGGGTGCATTCTCTGGACTGCTCTGGCCGAAAGCCCAGCAACGCCACCTGCGAATAACATATAAGCCCCATGCTACCAGGGGTCGTGGCCCTTGGCGCGTTCCTGGCGCTGACGGGCGCAGACGGGCTTGCCTTAGGCATGCCTTTGGCGCGCCATCGGCACACCCGCTGTGCGCGCTCGCACCAGCGTGGAATTCAAATCAATTTGCAGCAGCCCGTGAGTTGCCACTGATCACCGCACTCTGCACACAAATCATCAATGTAATACACGCTGCGCGCTCGCGCCAGCGTGGAATTTAAATCAATTTGCAGAGGAGAGCTAGAGCGCTGACCCAAAAGGAGGCGGGCCCGCTCGCACGGACGGGCGCCGCAACTCCAATATAGTTATGAACGGGAGAAAGTGTTGAGCAGCAAACAGTATATAAAAAGGTTAAAAATCACTTAAAATAACTCAATAACACTCTCGCAGCCGTGAGTTGCCACCGATCACCGCACTCTGCACACAAATCATCAATGTAATACACGCTGCGCGCTCGCGCCAGCGTGGAATTTAAATCAATTTGCAGGGGAGAGCTAGAGCGCTGACCCAAAAGGAGGCGGGCCCGCTCGCACGGACGGGCGTCGCAACTCCAATATAGTTATGAACGGGAGAAAGTGTTGAGCAGCAAACAGTATATAACAAGCATTTACAATGCAATGGTCTCGGCAATATTATAGGTAGAGCTATTGGTATTGCTCATTATTTTTTTATCATTATTGTATCCCTAAATAAATGGCATTGTCATTTCTATTGGCATTAGCTTTTTTTTTTGCATATGTAATACCTATTGCATTAGCAGAGAGAGAGTGAGGTAGTGAGAGAGAGAGAGAGAGAGTGAGGTATTGAAATAGAGAGTGAGGTAGTGAGAGAGAGTGAGGTAGTGAGATAGAGAGTGAGGTAGATAGAGAGTGAGGTAGTGAGATAGAGAGAGTGAGGTAGTGAAAGAGTGAGGTAGTGAGGGAGAGGGATGTTGTGAGGTAGTGTTATATAAGCATAGAGTGATGTTGTGACTGGCCTTTCTTGTGATTGGACTCAATCCTATTTCACGTTGGATATTACATTTTACAACTAACCTATTATTCACTATGAATATATGCCAGCTACTAATTGCTCATCTTATCTTTCAGAATGGCTTGAGTGTAGTATGAAGCCCACAGATTTTAATATCAGTTCATGAGTACATCTGGAGCGATGAGGCTCAGCAGACAGGGTGCACTGGCTGCCCGTGCAAGATATGCGTACACCTGGATGCTGTGCTTTGTAGCCATTGCTGCAACCCCAGTACGCATACTTTTGAAATGTATTACGTGTACCTTTTCATACAGTACAGTGCGGTCATATCGCTATTTAATAAAAGTGTTCTAGTGAAATAAGGCAACTGTGGTCATATGTAAAACAGAACGATAGATAACACGGGGTTTTGGAAATACACAAACCTCTCCCATTAGTTGTGCTGCCTCTTTTTCAGTGCATTGAAAAATAAAACCAATACAAAGAGAATAGCTGTGGGAAACAAAAAGCAGCGTGCCAACAGTATAATTTGCCACCCTTCCAAATAATCAGTTCTCACCCCCTCCCACTAACCTTTCCCTGTCAGATTGCGTTGTGACGTCCTTTGTTATTGTAGCTCCACCTCACTCCCATTCGCCCAGCATATCCCACGCCGCACCCAAGCACCGACATGCTTATCTGAGTGTTCTGGTGAGACAGGAGCGCAGCAGCAGGCTGCACTTACTCCTGTCTGGGGGAATGAGACTAACATGCACTTACTCCTCTTCGAGGGGGTGAGGCAGACGTGCAGTTACTCTTTGCTGAGGGGTTCAAATGTACCAGGAGTGTACTTACTCCTATCTGAGGGGGTAAAACGGGCGTACACTTACCCTTACTTAGGCCGACGTGCACTTACTCCTCTCTGAGGGGGTGAGACGGGCGCGCACTTACTCCTCCTCTGAGGGGATGAGACGGGCGTGCACTTGATTTACTCCTGCCTTCCAGATTTAGCAGGGCATGCGCAGGTTAGGGGCGTATTGGATCTTGGGCATCTTCCCCTCATTTGAATGAATGAATGATTAAACACCAGAGGGAAGCTGTGCTGACTGCCGATGTTGTGTCTGCAGGGTGATAGTTTAAAAGCTTTTTTTCCCCAAAGGATAAACTGGTACGTGAAATCCTATCCTGGCGAATCCGGTGCCAATGCTGGGTGCCTGCAAGATCGGCCCGCTATACAAACACACTTCACAAACTGAATGCCACGGACGTGGAGTCATCCACACTGCTGGGGTGGGCACAGTTGGCACGGCGTGGCATCCATCTATTTGTTTATGTGAACATTCCACCGTTATAATGGATTTCCGCAACAGCCAATTGAGTCCAAAGGGTGGGCTCGTCAGCGTCCCTTGATGGTCACCTGTAAAAGGGCAGTCACCCCTGGAGTACAGCCCCAGCCCACTGGCACCCAGAACGGTGTTTCATGTGAAGATGAAACGCACATTCCCGAATTTCTTTCTAGAATGACTATATAACACAGGCTCTGGAAACCTAGCACTAACGTATAATACACAATCTATATTGAACTCCTGCATATTACATTATCCAGAAACTATACAGTGGATCGTGCCTGCGCTTGACACCCTGGGTTGTGCATCCTATATTCCAATAGGATCAAAAGAGCTTCCACCGCATGTGTGATCCGCTGCATGTGTGTGTGGCAAATATTGCAGATCACACACTGCGATACAATGCTCACGGTCTGCAGTACGGCTGTGTAGGAGTCTAGAAGCCACGCGCCTCCTATATATGGAACACTCACAAACTGAAGGACTCATATGCTCTCAATGGTTTCACCGCGCGCCAGTGCCACACCAACTGTCAAAGTTTTTGTTTTTTTTAACTCAAATACACAAATAGCACAATATCTCGTGACAAATCTGGACCATCATAACATCACCACAATACACAACATCTTTGCAAAAAGCCTGCAGGAAGGCTCGGTGAGCTGAGCGCTCCCTGCTGACAAATGCGGTGTTCTGAAGATCAAGAGTTCGAATCCGGGAAGGCAGACTCAGCCTTTCAACTTTAAATGTATTGCAATACAGAATAGTGACATCTTTCATTTACAGTGCTTAGAAATGGCACTAGTGCTGCTTGTAGCGCCCTATAAAGCGTTGGCTAGGGCGTCCGACCTCGAATCTGGGGAACTGGGTTCGAGTCTTGGCAATGACGCAGAACATCCTGTGATTCTGGGCAAATCACTTAATCTCCCAGAGACAAAAATGAATGTGTCCTCATGTAATGCAACTGGTGCTATGTAAAGCGCTCTGAAACCCGATTCGGGTCAAGTTGCGCTATATAAAACTATGTACAAAAAATATATCTGAACGTAACACAATAACAGGTAACACATCCAACCAAAAGGTAGCAGCACAAACAGGCAAGAGATGCAGTGTGTGTGTGGACATGTATACGGGAGATCAGGTTGTGTGATCTTGGGCCTTTAACGATTGTGAGCGCTTAGAATTAGACTAAATGCTTGGTTGCCGTTTGTCCAAAACTGGATATTTACAATTACAATATATAATGGGTACCTTCATGCCCACTGACAGTTTTGTGACTGAGAACCCTGGTGTCAGGCCCTGTGTTTTTGAAACAGTAATGGTCTGTGTTTGAAATGGACAGCATTTGAATAGGTGCGCCAATTTAAAGCACTACTGTGGGTACATCCAATAATGCCCAGGTCTAACAAATGAACACAAAAAGAAAAGAAATGTGAGGGAAGGAGATACAGAGAGTTCTTCTCAATTCACCACCAGCACTGCCGTAGTGACCAAAGCAGAGAAGATGGAGGCGTAAGCCGCGGGCAGCTGCAAAAACATAAAAACACGCTACTATTGCGTGTCGGATCACAAGGTTATTTTTTTTTATACGTGAAAAATGCATTTTCATTTACTTGAAGTGCCAGCTAAGAAGTATGGATTACATGAAATGGAGAGTCATGGTTGATCAATTAAACACACATTTGTCAACGTTACTCATTTAAAAAAGCGCCCCTTTGGAATGAGGTTTGAGGTATTTAATCCTTACGAAAACATTTTACTGTCAGTTTCCAAAAGTAAAGAATAAAATCCTCCCCTTTCAGAACCTTATCTGCAGCCTCGCACAGAGGCCTTTAATTCTAGTTTTTAGCTTGGCACAGCATGCGGCGGGAAGGGTGCTTGAAAGCAAGGACTGGAGGCGCTGGACACGGGCCTGCGCACCCCCTCCCCGTGAGTGCATTCTTCTGGGGTTGACGTGGGGTCTCACAGAGTGTTTTTCTAACGTGCGCCCGAGGGTTTCTTGACACAGTATAACAGATGTTTATTACACCTCAAACGTATTCATTTGATCAGCCTCAGGAGGACAATGGGGTCACACACAGTCCCAGTGTCCGCTGAGCCGATCAACCAGTTCGGCTGGGGAGGCTTCTCCGGATACATGCAAACAATATATATATATATATATTTTCTACTTTATCTCGCTTTGCTCAAGTTGTGGTGAAATAAATGGGGTGCCGAGTAGAAAGCTGCGGCGCTTGGCTATACGACCCATCCTTGGGAGGGCCTTGGGGGTGAAGAGAGCCTTTTGCATTACCTTTCCCTGGAACGGGGGGGGGGGGGGGCATGCCTCGGCCTGGTGGGCACACACCTCCCCCATCTGTCATCCTGCCTCCCAGGGCCTCAGCAGCCAGGCCTCTTCACGGGACTTCAAGCTAATCCTGCGGCTCCTGCTTGTGACAGGTCATTGTTAAACACCCCTTCCCATTTCCACCCACTCCCCATTTACATGAAGGTGTGACTGCAAGGAAGCCCTCCCCCTCTCAACGCTGCCAGCAGCAGCTCTTGCGAGCCATGTATGCTGTTTTCTGAGGTTTGGAAGAGTTGCCAACTTGACACCATGCCTTGAGACATCGGCTTTCATGTCATAAATCAGTGCATTCTGGGACTTGTAGTATTCCGTTACTTCACTAAAAGCAGCTGGTCAAAGTGATCTGTTAACAGTGATTTGTGAAATGAGAGTACACGACTGACTTTGGTTGCACATCCTGCGTGGGCCTTTGCTAAGTTTCTGGGGCTTGCAAGTGTGTTATGCGGGTACTCAAACACACATGGAAAGTACGGATCGCTTGTGACCTTCCGTGTCTAGTGTGTGTAATGGCGGGGGTGTCCCTGGCGCTCATAAGAGCTCACTTTATCAGATCGCAGACTCGACAGGTGAACACCGCTGAGAAGGGCACAGGCTAGGGCGAACCACACAAACACGAGACCTGGACCCAAATCTCTACTTCCCCATCATACTGACCAAACTGTGTGCTCTTGGGCACCTCATCCCCGTTTCTCGTGTCAATTATCTGCCAAAGTCAGCAGCTCTTAGAAACAGAACAGAACACACACACACACCGAGCAAAGAAGTGTCACATTTCCATTTATTAAGTGAAGGGGCAATAACTCCCGCCCTCACATCCTTGCATCTAGCGAGTGAGGAAACTCAGCGACGCGTTTATTCACTCTAGAGACTGGGTG
Organism: Triturus cristatus; assembly: GCF_964204655.1. NCBI lineage: Eukaryota > Metazoa > Chordata > Amphibia > Caudata > Salamandridae > Triturus > Triturus cristatus. The sequence goes on from NC_140590.1 coordinate 286,524,200, forward strand.
TCGCTGATTTCAATTCTGGCAAAGCAAACTCCGGGTTTCAGTCTCCTGGGACCGCTTTCATTTAGTTGCGATTTTCCTGTGAACGCGCCTGCGGATTAAACGAACTGCAGATTACTCCCCCAAAAAGCTTTTAATAGCTCTAAAATTATTGTTTTACGTCATTTGGTAATGCCGGTGTTATAAACTTAAAGAAGACACGGAAAACAGCACTAAATACATAGTATGACAGACAACTACCTCTGCCCTCCCCCCGCGCATCCCAAGCGGTAAACATAGCATTTCAAGCGACTTTTACACTCCATTCCGCTCCCTATATCGATTGCTTCCAGTCTACGGTTTTACGTAGCATTCGCTGCTGTGGTTTCTGTTCATGCAGACCAATGTTCATATCGCACTGACGGAGGCTGCTACCCCAACTCGCTCTTTAGTGTCCCTGGTTCCTTTCAGTAATGTCCACTCCTTCCTTGTCTTCCCCCTAAGCCATTAGCAGCCAATTGATGTTTACTAAGGGGCTTAGTGTGCCGCGGCGCGGACGGCACTGGAAGATAGCGGGGCTGAGGGTGGAGCGCAGCCACCGGGATCCTCGGGAGGAGACGGCTGTTGGTCTGTGATGCGCACAGGGCAGCCGAGCATGGAGCAGGCTGCACCTGGGAGCTGTGCACAGGATTCCCGAGCCCGGCGCCGCCGCAATGCACTCGGAGCTTCGCGTGATTGCTCAAAAATGGCGGATGGAAGCTTCGAAACTTTTTCGGATCCGGGGGCGTGTTCCTGCTGTTCTAAAAGGGCGTGGCTAAAAAGTGGAAAGAACACCACGGAAAACGCCCCGAATCTGAAAAAGACGGAGCCTATTTGGAGGGACGGCTCTCTCGTCCAATGGCTGGCCTCCGTTTAGGAAGCCAGCCAATGGAGGAGAGGCAAAAAGAGAGGCGGGCTAAATAGCCACTCTAGAAAACATTAAATCTTCCGACTTCCGGTTCTGCCTCCGGCAGACCGGTAGTCCTCGACCTAAAAAGGTTAAAAATCACTCAATAACACTCTTGCAGCCCGTGAGTTGCCACCGATCACCGCACTCTGCACACAAATCATCAACGTAATACACGCTGCGCGCTCGCGCCAGCGTGGAATTTAAATCAATTTGCAGAGGAGAGCTAGAGCGCTGACCCAAAAGGAGGCGGGCCCGCTCGCACGGACGGGCGCCGCAACTCCAATATAGTTATGAACGGGAGAAAGTGTTGAGCAGCAAACAGTATATAAAAAGGTTAAAAATCACTTAAAATAACTCAATAACACTCTCGCAGCCGTGAGTTGCCACCGATCACCGCACTCTGCACACAAGGGGGGCTTGGGGGGGGAAGGCGACCGCAGGGAGTCCCCACCCCCGGGCAGTTTGGGAGGGGGCGTGTGGAGGGAGGGGTTTGCGGGCCCTGCGCGGTTTTTGAACTTGGGCTTGCTAGTAGGGAAAAGATAGCCCAAATGCAGCCCAATTAGAGCCCAAAAGTAGCGGAATGTTTACCAGGTATAAATACCTTGGGAGCCCGCCCCCGGCCACCATTTTAGGTTTGGTGACCTGGTGGCCGGGAGCGAGGATAGTGTCGTGTTTTTTGTTTGATTGCTAGAGGATTGTCAGTTAGGGTGTATTGTCTGCCGTTATTGCCAGTTGTCAATTTTGATGGCGTCGCAAGATTACCGGGTTCTTGAGGCCCTCCGGTTGCTGTCCGAAGCAGGCCGCATGGATTTGGTCGTGGGTGAGGTGGCGGGGCCGTCGCGCCCTACGCGTCAGGCCTCGGCCGGAGTGGCGGCTGCGGTGGCGGCGTGCTCGTCTCCGAAGCGAGTGAAGCAATTGACGGTGAGTGAGCGGGGCCGCCCGCGTCTGCGGAAGGCGGCCCCCGCTCGTGTCGCTTCGCCATGTGGGCTGGGTGCGGTGGGGGGTGTGTCGGCGGGTGGGGCGGGCCTATCTGTGGTGCCGGCGAGCGTTTCTCTCTCCCCCGTGGTGGGAGCTAAGCGCGGGGGTGGGCGAGGGCTGAAACGACGCGCGTCGTCTGCGCCGAAGGGCGAGGTGTTGAGCGCGAGGGAGGGGGGACGCGCGCGGAGTGCTGAGGGGGCGGAGGTTTTGTTCCCTGTCCCGTTTGAGGAGCGTGGGGGTGTACCTGAGGCGGAGTTAGCGGGGGGGGAAGGGGGACAGGGCTGGGAGGTTGGTAGAAGGACGAGGTGCTATGAGGCAGGGGTGAGGTTGTCAAGGGAGCCAGCGTCGGGAGGGCTGGGGTTGGTGCAGTCGCATGAGTTGTGCGGGTCGGGGAGGGTGCAACAGGCGAGTGGGGTGGCAGGGCCTGAGAGCCCCTTGTTGTTTTCTCCGGCTTCTTCGGCGGGGGGCGCGGGTTTCTCGGTGGGGGCGAGCTCGCTGGGGGAGGGGGAATGGGCACAGGTGGAGGGGTGGTGTTCGGCGCAGGACTTGAGGTGGCAGGGGGAGCAAGGGATTTTGGAGCGGGGGAGTTTAGAGCAGCTGGAGGTCCAGGGAGGGGCGGGCTGGCAGGCCGTGGGTGAGGAGTTTGTTGGGGGGGCTGGGGGCGGGGAATGTGGGGAAGAAGGTTGGTTTGTTGGGGTCGGGGAGACAATTGGGGGGGGTGTGGCGAGCGAGGGCCTGGATATTTTTCCCTCCTGGGCAGAAGGCGTACGGGGTCTGGGTGGGGAGGGAGCGGGGGGGTGGTCAAGTGCCCGGGGGTCGGTCGCGGGAGGTGGCAGCGGGTCGAGGGCGGTGTATGGGGCGAGCGGTCGTGCCCGTTCTAGGCCGGTTAGGTCGCTGTCTATGGGGAGAGGTGATGGCGAGGTTGCGGCGTCGGCGCTGGGGCACGCGGGACTGGAATGGAGTGAGGATGAAGAGGAGAGGGTGGCGCCGCAGAGTGTGGGAGTGGGGCGAGTGAGTGCGTCGGTTAGGGGGGTGTCGAGTGCGGGTTTTTTGGGTGGTTTTGGATCACGGGCAGCTAGTGTTTTTATTGCTCCTGGCACACCAGTCCAAACTTTTTCTTTCCAGGATAGGTCAAGTAGCAGAGCAGCAGACTCGGTAGGGCGAGGTACGGCCCATTATCGCCGAGGAGAAGGGAGGATGAGGCCTTGCGCGGCACATTCCATACCGGCGGGGGATCCCGTCGCGGCCAGCTCACGAAGGTCCGGCGCGGCCTCGCTGGCCCCAGCGTCACGCCGGTCAAGGTGGTCGGAATTTTCTGAGAGGATGGACGGTTGTGTTAGGCGGTGTGGAGGGGAGGACCGGCGTGTACAGTCGGCTCCCCCGCAGGATGGTTTTAAGGCCGTGGAGGCCGGCAGTGCTCATTCAGGGTCCGGTAAGGCCCGTGTAGTGGATTTTGCTCCTGAGGAGTTGTTGGTGGATGAGCCCATACTCCTGGATTATGAGGAGGACAGCCCCGAGGAAGGGGAGATTCGGGGCTCCGAGGGGGGGGGAATTTCTCATGTTTCTCATAGTCTGTTGCAGGTTCCGGGTGTGGCACCCATCGCACAGTCTTTGGTGGTGAAACCTACAGGAGAGCACGGCCCGTCAGCGAGGGCGCATCCTCCCAGAGATTCTTCGGCGAGGGGTATGAGGCGGTCGGAGTCGGTCCGCACACCCTCGTTAGAGCCAGGTGAGAGCGCAAAACCACAGGCCAAACCTATTATGGTGTCTGTGGGGTCTGGGGAGGACGGGGGTGGGGGTCTGTCCGAGGGGAGATTATATAGAGGCAAGTATGTGAAGGACACGGGGGTTGGTACGGGGACGGAGGGAGCATTGTCGGGGGCCAAGGTGGAGAGTGGGTCTAAGGCGGAGGCAGGCGATGGTAAGGAAAAGCCGCAGAGCAAGGAACTAAAGATTAAGAAGCTCCCCTATATGGGGGTGACTAAGCCCCTGGGTGCGCATTTAATGCTGGCGACCAAAGAGCGTATTTGGAAGGGTGAATATGTTGAGATTCTGAAACTGTTACACAGGGAGGTGAGGTCTAAGGAGGGTTCTAAAGAGGAAGAGTACGAGTTGGCCAAGCGCCCTAAGGTGCCGCTGACGATCGAGAACTGGACGGCGGCCTTCTTAATTTATGCTAGTGTTTACTGCGAAAAGTTTCCTGAGCGCTGCGTTGCCATATTTAAGTATATGGACGTTATTCGGAAGGCTCAACTCACTGGTACGGGTTATGCTTGGGCCCAGTATGACGAGGAATTTCGAGCACGTATGGCTTGGGATGATGAAGCGAAATGGGGCGAGTTGGATAATGACCTGTGGCAACATACTATGGGGGCCGCGCCAGGGGGTAAGACGATTTTTACGGCTAGTGGACTGCCGTTAGTGTACCGGCCCTTTCAGGGAAAGCCCACCCGGGGTGGGGTGGGAGGCTCAGCCGCATCACAGTCTGGGGTCGGGGCTTGTTGGGATTTCAACAAGGGCCTGTGCACGCGAGAGTATTGTAAATACAAACACGAGTGTTCTAAGTGCGGCAAGCGGCACTCCCTCGTCAACTGCTGGGGAGTTAGGCCATCAGGAGGGCAGCAGGCAGGTGCAGGGTTGCCGGGCAGCGCGCAGCAGTCACAGGGTGGGCGAGGGGGTAGGGGCACACAAGGTCCTGGGCCAAAGGGCTCCTACACCAATTAAATTGGCTCGACTACAGGCTGCCCTGGATGGCTATGGGGATTTGGTGGCAAAGCGAACTCTTTTGGATGGTTTCAGGTGGGGTTTTCATTTGGGGTACCACGGGCCCCGGCAGAGAAGGTGGGCGGATAATTTGAAATCCGCAGCACAGCACAAGCTGGTGGTGAGAGAAAAATTGCGTAAGGAAGTGCATGAAGGGAGGATGGCAGGCCCGTTTGGAGAATGGCCAGTTCCTAATTTGATCATTTCCCCTATTGGTGTGGTGCCCAAGAAGGAGGAGGGGCAGTTTCGGCTGATTCAGCATTTGTCATGGCCTGAAGGGTCGTCAGTCAATGATTTTATCGACGAAGACGCTGCTTCGGTGTCATACTCCTCAGTTGACGTCGCTATGTCACTGGTGGTGGCCGCGGGCGCAGCTGCAGGGATGGCAAAGTGCGATATTAAGTCGGCTTTCCGGCTGCTCCCGGTTCATCCGGATGACTGGCCTTTGTTGGGCATACAATTTGAGGGTGAATGGTATGTGGATAAGGCGCTACCCATGGGTTGCTCGGTGTCATGTGCTCTTTTCGAGCTCTTCAGCACTTTTTTGCAGTGGTTTTTCACGCACCGCACTGGTCACAGCTGGGTCACACATTATCTGGATGATTTCTTTTTTGTGGGCTCTCCGGGCTCTTCGGAGTGCCGGCGTGCGCTGGAGTCGTTTCAGGAGCTTATGGAGGAGTTGGGGGTGCCTTTAGCTCCGGAGAAAACAATGGGGCCGGATACTGTCATTTCCTGGGCATTGAACTTGACTCAGTTGCCATGCAGGCTCGGCTGCCCGCGGATAAGAAATCTAAAATGTTGGTTTTGCTGGACGAGATGTTGGCTCGACCGAAGGTGACGGTGAAGGAAATACAGGTGTTGCTAGGCCATCTGAATTTTGCTTGTAGGGTGGTTCGGACGGGGCGGACTTTCTGTCGGCGCCTGGGCCGGGCCTTAGCAGGCCGGCATTTGCCTCATCATCATGTGCGCCTGTCGGCTGGGGTGAAGGAGGATTTGCGGATGTGGTCCTTTTTCTTGCACTCATTTAACGGGGTGCCTTTGGCCAGGGACGAGGATGTACAGTGGGATGTGCAGCTGTTTTCAGATGCAGCAGGCAGTGAAGGTTTTGGCATCTACTGGCAGGGGCATTGGTGTGCAGAGCAGTGGCCTCAGGAGTGGAAGAATGGTGGGCGGAGCATTGCCTTTTTGGAACTCTTCCCACTTTTGGTGGCGTTGACCATTTGGGGCAAAGAGCTGGAACACAAGAGGGTGCTTTTCCGTGTGGACAACATGGCGGTGGTGCAAATAGTCAATAGACAATCGGCCAGGGATGAGCAGATTCTGAAATTACTGAGGGTGTTTGTGTTGGGCTGTTTGCGCTATGACATTTCATTCAGGGCTTTGCACGTGCCGGGCGTGGACAATGACATCGCGGATGCTTTGTCTCGTTCACAGTGGGAGAGATTCCATGGGCTGGCCAAAGAGGCGGACAGGACACCGACCCCGATGCCGGAGCACCTCTGGTCGGTCGGCAACGCAGGGTGTTTCAACTGGTGGTAGGTTCTTTGTCAGTTTCCACGCGTACGGCGTACACATTGGCATGGAAGGAATTTTTGGCGTCAGGTGCTAGTAGGAGGGTAGAGCCGGGGCGCAGTTCGGAGGATGTGGTTCATTTTATCCTTGACCTCATTGAGAAGGGTCTGTCGCGGGTCACTATAGCAGGGAAGTTGGCTGGGGTTGCTTTCATGGGGAAGCTTTTTTGGGGTTATGCCCCGTCTGCTGGGGAAATAGGTCGCAGGATGCTTGAAGGGTGGGCGAGAGAACGGGGCGGTACTGGGGTGTCCCGTTTGCCGATTTCTTGGCAGACGCTGGCTCGTTTGCTGGCTGTGTTGCCTGCAGTTTGCATTGACGATTTTGAAGTTGCATTGTTTTCTACCCTTATGGTTTTCATGTTTTTCGGAGCTTTCAGGGTTTCGGAGCTCCTGGGGACCAAGTTGAAGCGGGGTCTTTGTTGGCAGGATGTTTTCATATCGGACACTGGCGTACATGTTTGGTTGGCCAGTTCCAAAACGGATCAGAAGGGGGTTGGAAAAGGGGTCTGGTTGGAGGCAGGATCTCCCAGTTGCACGTGTCCGCTGCGCTGGGCCAGGCAGTGGAGGTCGCTCTCGGGGGGGGACGGGGGCCATTTAGTTTTTCAACACATAGACGGGGCGCGCGTCTCTGACTATCAGCTGCGCATGGTACTGCGTAAGGGGTTGCAGCGGTTGGGGTTGGATGGCGCTCAGTTTGGGACACATTCTTTCAGGATTGGGGCAGCGACTGAGGCGCATAACCGGGGTTGGTCGCAGGGCGATATAATGCGCTTGGGGCGTTGGTCCTCTTCCTGCTTTCACAAATATGTACGAGAGGATCCTCCTTCGGCGCCTGCGTCTACTGCTTTGGTGTGAGTCTCATATTTGTTTTTCATTTCAGGTTCGGTGGCAGGGCCACACACGAGGGAGTTGACGGTGTGGATTGTGGGGCATTCCTTCGTCAAGTGGGCGCACGTTCAGGCGTGCAAAAGTTATTTTGGGGAAAGTTTGGGTTTCAATGGCAGCCTTTTTCGAGTGGTATGGAAGGGTAAGGGGGGGATGCTTTGGAGGGAGCTGATCCCCTGTCTGAATAAAGCCATGGTGCAGGGTCAATGCCCGGATATTCTCTTAATTCACTTGGGGGAGAATGATCTTTGTAGTGTGAAAGGGGTGGTATTGTTGCGAGCCATGAAAAGAGACCTGGCGTTGTTGAAAGAGCAGTGGTCGGGTTGTCATGTTCTCTGGACGGAATTGGTCCCGCGGAGGGTATGGAGGGGGGCTTTGAAGCCCAGGGCGGTTGATAGGTCTCGGAGGAAAGTGAATTTGGAGATTTCCCGGTTCTGTCGAGATTTGGGCTTTGGGAGAGTCACCCATAAGGATATCCGCTTTGAGGCAGTAGAGTTTTTTCGGGGGGATGGGGTCCATCTGTCGAGGTTGGGCATGGATCTTTATTTGTTGGAGCTCAGGGAGGTCTTGTCTCGGTGCTTGAGGGGGCAGAATCAGGCTCGGGGTGTTTAAAGCCTTTTTTGTTGGGGGGCAGAAAGGAGGAGGGTAGTTGCACCGCCCCCCTCTTTCTGGGTGGCGGGGGTTATGGTGAATTCTGGTCAGTTTTACCGGAAGTTGGTGGAGTTATTGGGGTTGAGTTGGGGTTATCGACAGGAAAAGGTTAGTTTGGTAAATTTAGTTCGGTTACACAGTTTGGGGGCCGATAGCTGAAAAGGGGCAGGCAGGGGAGTTTTGGTTAACAGAAGGTTTGGATTTAGAGATTGTTGGGGGGTTATACAGGAGTGTAATGCTTTATAATGTTTTATAATGTTTTTATATTGTTGTAATGTTGTAATGTACGGGCGGGGGCGGGCTCGAAGGTATTTAGGGGAGGGGGCGGGGGGCGGGGCTAGGCATGTTATATTTAGTGAGGCCTAGTTTTGGAAGGCGTTTCGGCCAAGGATTTTAATTTGTAATGTGCACCTGTTTCCAATAAAGCGGCCTTTTACACACAATAACCTTGTCAGTGGCCTGCTTCCCCCCTCCACCCCTCCCTCCCAAGGGGGGCTTGGGGGGGGAAGGCGACCGCAGGGAGTCCCCACCCCCGGGCAGTTTGGGAGGGGGCGTGTGGAGGGAGGGGTTTGCGGGCCCTGCGCGGTTTTTGAACTTGGGCTTGCTAGTAGGGAAAAGATAGCCCAAATGCAGCCCAATTAGAGCCCAAAAGTAGCGGAATGTTTACCAGGTATAAATACCTTGGGAGCCCGCCCCCGGCCACCATTTTAGGTTTGGTGACCTGGTGGCCGGGAGCGAGGATAGTGTCGTGTTTTTTGTTCCCTCCCTCCCCCCCTTCAAAAAACACGTTTTGGGGTTTTTTCTCCACTTTTTTCGTTTCGGGGTTTTGGGTTTTTTAGGTACGTTTTTCCTGTTTTTCCCCCTTTTTTGCGAAATTTTTCAGGCGTTTTGTGGGAACAGATGTGCAAGGGTTTCTGCTATGTTTGTACTTTGTCGCTTGGAGCAGGTGCTGTGCGGGGGTTATGGTGAATTCTGGTCAGTTTTACCGGAAGTTGGTGGAGTTATTGGGGTTGAGTTGGGGTTATCGACAGGAAAAGGTTAGTTTGGTAAATTTAGTTCGGTTACACAGTTTGGGGGCCGATAGCTGAAAAGGGGCAGGCAGGGGAGTTTTGGTTAACAGAAGGTTTGGATTTAGAGATTGTTGGGGGGTTATACAGGAGTGTAATGCTTTATAATGTTTTATAATGTTTTTATATTGTTGTAATGTTGTAATGTACGGGCGGGGGCGGGCTCGAAGGTATTTAGGGGAGGGGGCGGGGGGCGGGGCTAGGCATGTTATATTTAGTGAGGCCTAGTTTTGGAAGGCGTTTCGGCCAAGGATTTTAATTTGTAATGTGCACCTGTTTCCAATAAAGCGGCCTTTTACACACAATAACCTTGTCAGTGGCCTGCTTCCCCCCTCCACCCCTCCCTCCCAAATCATCAATGTAATACACGCTGCGCGCTCGCGCCAGCGTGGAATTTAAATCAATTTGCAGAGGAGAGCTAGAGCGCTGACCCAAAAGGAGGCGGGCCCGCTCGCACGGACGGGCGTCGCAACTCCAATATAGTTATGAACGGGAGAAAGTGTTGAGCAGCAAACAGTATATAAAAAGGTTAAAAATCACTCAATAACACTCTCGCAGCCGTGAGTTGCCACCGATCACCGCACTCTGCACACAAATCATCAATGTAACACATGGGTCTCAGGAGAGACTCCTGCATCCACCTATGAACTGCGGCTGGGGGCGCATGATAGTGTTAGGTCGGTGTCAGGTTTAGGAAATGGGGCACAGCAGAGTCCTCTGCTGCCACATGTGTGCTGGAATAAGGCTCCACAGTGATGAGTACAAGTCAATATCAGCTGTCACATGTCACACACCCTGGGTCAGTCTCAGCACATGGGGCCCAGCAGAAGCCTGATGCTTTTCAAGCAGTAGCACAATGAATGTTAGTTCAGTGAGAGGAAGGCACCAGGATTGCCAGGCGTGGGCCTGAGGCGTCTGCAGTAGCCTGTAAACCGCCATTGATGTACGTCTTATTTCTGCCTCTGAGCCCCCTTATATTCAATGCTTGCCTCTGTGTTCTTCGCAAATTATGCCGTCACATATTTTTAATATTGCATACTTTCTCCTTATTTCATTTGTAGAAATTTGCGCCATAACAATGTTTGATAAGTTGATAGTGTGTTTCTAGTTCAAGTGTTATATCCATGAAGTTAAATATTTTGAGAAAAGCACAGCAGTTTTAGGGGTACATGCAAGTGAATTGACAAGTTTTTATTCACACAATATATCATAGCTCAGAACCTTATTTTTTTCAAAATGGTAAAAATATTATATAAAACTTGTTTGAAACCTTCTCAAGAAGGGAGGAGCTTCAGAATTTCGCAAGGGGCATTTCTGACAAACAGTCTGCCATGGTCTAACTCCTTCCCTTGCTGTCTGCTTCTCTTGGGAACACCAGCAACACAGAGACAAAAGCTGTGTTTGCCTACAGGCAGGCAAGGGACTGGAAAAAACCTGAATATGATGAGCAGGTATGTGTCCCTGCCATTTAGAAGCCTCCTATTTTAGCAGGATTTTGATGCCCATTCTGGCAGTCACTGGCAGGCTCCGATAGTTTACCAACATGCATTATCTTAAGGTAAGTTGTGGGAGATGTGTCGGTAACTGCCTGTCTGTTTCTCTCTCTCAAGCTGGTAAGTTGGTACAAACCCGAGCTTGCCTGAGAGCTAAAGACTATCTACTGGGCAGAGGTTACGAGGTAACTTATAAAACGTATTACCAGGAGATGGCACAGTGATATTGTTAGAAGGTGTCCTGCTGCGTGAGGCTTAGGGCAGAACAGGTGAAAGGCCATAATGTGTACTCCCTCAGCATCTGTGTATTGCAGCAAGCTCTCAAAGCACCTTGTTGGAACATTAGGGCAAGCTGTGATGCTGGGTCGGGGAAGGCGGTCACATTGGGTTGTGGGGTTCGTATTACAATGCATTGTGTGGCAGGCACACTCTGGGGTATGACAGGAAGAGAGAAGTTCAAGAACACTCACAATCTGCCTGTTCTTTAATCTGTGCATGCATTCATTGACCCATCCACACATCTCTGCACTCACTCATCCACCCATTCAATATCCATGCACTAACCCGGTCACACATTTATCTGTACATATACTCACTCATCCTTTTCTTCCATTCTATTACTAATCAACTCACTCACCCATTAATCCATCCCTCCACTCATTCTTCCAGATGTCCATAGTCTCACTCATTGATATCACACACACACTTAAGAACTGTCTATTAAACAAGCCGCAGCTGTTGTCTTTAACAGTACTTCGATAATAACAAAATGCTTCCAGAGACTTACTGCCAGCATAGGCGTCAACCTTCAAATCAGAATTCTAGCCTTGCCTTAACCCTACGACAAATAAAAATCTTTACCCAAAGGCTCCAAATAGAATTTTTTTTAGGGACCCGCACTCAACCTGCACACAAAATATGACATGCCGCAAATGAACTCAGAAATTCCTGCTTTAATTTTGAGCTCAAGGTGGCATGCAGGTGGGAAAAAGAAGACTTTCCTTCCCTTCTGCAGTGCAGCCCCTAATCAGGACCACTAGGGACACCGCCTCCAAAAGTCTCGACACTCCCCACCAACTACAGCAGATGGAGCATAAGATGGGGGTCACCATAATATACCCAGCAGTCGCCTGCCATCCCTTGATCAGTTGCCCACGCACTGACATATTCCATTCCTAGGGTCCTCTAACAACTAAGTGCACACAGTCACAAGTCACAATTCTTTTTCTTGCTCGAATAGAGCAGGGGCTTAAAGACACGTAGCATTTCTTAAGCTGTGGTGTGGCTACACAGAAGTCCTTGCCCTCTGTAAAGATAAAAACGAATGTTTAGCAGCTTGAGCCCGCATCTAGGGGCCCTTCCTACATATGAACTTAGGGCTTCTTGAGCTCCAACTGGGGTCTTTACAGAGTTTGATGCCCAGGAGGAGAATAGGTTGGGCCTGCCTTTGCTCCGATAGTGCCATGGGCAGAGCCAGATGTCGCGCCTCTTTTTTGATTGTGTGTAAAATAAGGCCGTAGGGAGTACATTTGGTGTTCATAATCAAGTCGTTGGATGATGATATCAGAGCAGTGAGTGACCTCTCCACCCCACCCCAGCGCTCCTGAAACACACACAGCTCAGCCGCTTCACACTGATGCCAAGTTGTTGGTGAGGGGCAGGTTGGAAGTTTGTGGGGAAGCGGGTGCAAGGTAGATGGGAAGAGAAGGACAAGGATTAAATTCAGCTGCCAATGGAACATTGAAAAAAAACAACTGACTGAAAGAAGATTACATTGAATCCCTGTCTGCAGGCCCTTAATGGAGCGAGCTTGTGGCTCCCCTCTGAAGGTAAGGTGCCCTGGGCACGCGCCTTGCTCGACCATGCCAAAGACAGGCCCTGAGAATAGGCATCCTCCCAGAAATGAAGTGCTTGGTAAAAAGGATCACCTATGGTAGATGACCAGAGAACAGATTTAGCCTGTGAAGGCGTTTGAGTCTCCTGGACCACGGACTGGTGTCTTAGTCCAGGTCGCCGCTGTAGAGCATTGGAGTCCTTGCGGGGCTTCTGGAACTCTCCCCTGAGTATAGAGGCTATTGGTGGCTGCAGCACAGGCCTAGGGACAATGTTGCAGTTGTGCATGTACGCCTCGTGGAATTGCTAATGGACTTGTGTCTGTGCTTGAAACACTGAAGAGACACAGGAACCCTCTCTGAACTTAAAACTCTATTGTGGGTCAGTGGATCACCTCGGATTGGTGTCTGGCAATTTGGCCCAGAGGTCGTTCCCCAAGAAAACTCAAGACCTTTGCCTGGGCTCTGAGACAATGAGGGGTCTTCTCGAGACACGGGGCATGGAGAGGCACCTAGGCTCGATGACTGGTACCCAGGTCCAGGAACCATGCACCAGACACGCATGTGTCTCTTTAGAGCTCTAGCTACAGTATTCACAGGATTTTTACCCCAGAGAAGCATGGAAGTCCATATGGAACTTGGAAATGTATGACTCTGGTATGGATGGATACCGGCTTCAGTTTGCCATCTGGATCCCAGCAGCATGGGCACCATTCCATGGATCTCATGGAACTTGGTTGTTCCTTGGAATGCTCATCAGTCCAGGAATCACCTGGGCACCCTGTACCCACTCTTGTTGAAGCTCCTTTCCGCTGGGGACATACACTATAGTGTGAGAATGTTTGACCCCAAACCATGGTAATCATCCTTAAGGTGCCTGCTGTCTAAATGGAACTCCCACAGTCATGCCTGGCAGAAAGATCTGGGTCTTGCAGCTGGCGTACATGAGTGGGCTTTCTTGCAAGTGGCTGTGGTGGCAGAGGATTGCCACATCACTAAAAGTACTGAACTGTTTTATAGACCCAGCTGGCAGAAATTACTAATGAGCCCTCATTATACTTGCACATCAAACACACCATCTGGTCTTAACATACATTGCAAAGGAATCTCTGGTCAGTGGCCAAGTAGGGGCCGGCAAATTGTGAGTCTTGCCTTCACATAATTTTTCTTGCAAAAAGTAGGTTTTGCTGGAACTAATGTTTCTGCAAGAAAACCTTTATGTATGATTTTGATTTTGTATTTGTAAAAAATGCAAACGATATTTTATTGTTGTTAAAACGTTGCCATCTTTGGCGAAGATGGGGAAGTTTACTGTACACGCCCCTAATACATACATGAGACAGGGCAGGTGGGTGGCGTCAAGTGCTACATTACCGAGAAGGAACACCTTTGAAAGGGGAGGGGAAGCTTGAACATCTGAGTACATTCCTGCAGAGAAGGTTGCGTCAATGCTATCCTCCTGTATGATTGCTGTAACAACGGTCTGTCACCTACTATATTAAAAGCAGGATTCAGAACTGCCAGCTTCAGATAGGAAGAGGTCTGGTCAACATCAAGGGGGGGCTATCATTTCTTATTATTTGCATTAAATGAATGATCACTGCAGAGAAACTTAAAGAGCAAGGGCTAAATATCCCTTATTTAGTCCTTGGGAACATTCAGGCATGCTGGCGGAGTCAGTGAAGCCTGTACTGCTGCACATTGGTGCTACCGCAGGTTTTGTGGTTTTACTGACACCTGGAGGGCTTAGGTCTCCAGGGAGCTCAATAGGGCACCTTTATTGAGCGAAAAATAAAAACATGCACTAGAGGGGGTCTTTTTAGTTGAATTTCATCATGTGTGCGCGGTAAGTGGGTGATCCTGAACAGCAGTGACCCAGGCCCAGTCAATGTGCACCACACTCACGAATGCCTCCTGTTCTTCTTCTTCCAGGCTGTTGCTGTTGCAGCGAGAGATCTTGGCCGCGCCCAGGAATTTGCCAAAAGCCACAACATTCCCAAAGCCTACGGTTCCTATCAAGAGTTGGCCAAAGACCCGAATATTGGTGAGAACCACAGTGCCCTGGGGGGAAAGAGCAGCATCCAGGAGTGTGAGTGGGCGAGGTGCCTGGAGGAAGAGAGGCCTGGAACAGCAGGCAGAGAACATATGTGAACGGCCCACCGTGAAACAACAGCAGCACTATAGACCTAGCACAATACGGCAATCGCAAACCTGCGGGAGCATAGTGGGGCACAATGTGCTGTAGCCTAGAAAGGGCAGAAGAAGTAAATAGAGCTGGAGGATGGAAGGGCAGCTTCATTCTCAAAGCAAGAGTCCCACCTCCGCACACCTTAACCGGGGGTGGTAACTACCACTCCAGTCGACAAATGTAAACACCTTCGATTTCAATCTCCTAACATTCCCCCTTTGAAACAAGAAGAGACTATGGGGCTCTGGATTCTCTATTCTTGCCCCTTGTATTTGGAATTCTCTTCTCCCAGAGATCAGATTAACTTCCAACTACATGAGATTTCAGACAAGCCTATAATCAAGCTGATGTAAGATCATGTGCTGGCTTCTGTTACTTAGCGCCAAGAAGCCTTCCCGGCGAACCAGCGCTCTACAAAACCCCAATAACATAACATAACATTTGCCACATTACACCCATTAATGTAACACAAGCAGCCCATCTAGATTCACCCACTCAAACACACAAGTACACAACTCAGAGATGCACAAACAATCTGGACTTGACACATACCTCTTAGGACAGTCTAAATAGTTCAGACGTTATAAACCATGACAGACAAGCTCGGAAACCATTAAAGAATGCGCTTCCAGTATGGGCCGGCTGCCAGAGGACATCTCGGATCTGGAAAGCCACTTGTGTTTGAAATCACATGCTGGGCACAATCAGATCACAGAAACAAATGTACTATGGTGTGTCCTTAGTGTTAAAATCTTTCAACCTTGCTACAGTCTTTGGCAATTGAAGTATACCAAAAAATGGAGGACGATTGTCATGCACTTCTTGTCCTGCAGGTCTTTGTCCAGTGATGTGTTTCTTTATCTTTTTCGTGGAATCTCAAATTTTGAAGTTTTAATTTTCTTTAGATCTGTGGAAGTCAACCTTGAATGGGGGCTACTTTCCGCTGTTCTTCCAGATGCTCCATGCTGCAGACCTGCGAGTGTTTTTGCCATGGATTGCAATTGATAAATTGCAAATCACTTTATGTCTGCAATAAATGGAATTGTTTCTGAAATGAATAATTTTCTTCCAGCATTAAATCAAGTCATTTCTTTAAGAAATCGATTTGAGAAAGAACCAAACAGATGTGTTCATTGTTTAGTGTTGTGCGAGTGTTTCATGGAACGCCAGCTAAGGATTTTGGCCAAAAATGTGACTTTTTGGCACACATTTGTTTGCCCACTGTGAGGTTTGCAGTTTTTTTTTGTGTTCAAAATATTTTATTGAAATTTTATAATGAACATCAACAACATAGACATACAAAAATTATCAAATTCATTCCAATAGAAAAGAAATTGGTCATATTCTTATAAACTTAAAAGGAAGGGGGGGAGGGAAACATCTAATAACAAATTATTGAGTAAGCAATAAATAGAGCTACTATGACATATTAATTAGTATAAAAATCGTAAAAAGCAATACAATACATAAAAATACCCTTAAGATGCAAAATAGAGATCAACAGGACTCCAAAAAGAGTGATAGGAAATAGGATTATGATTAACCCCAGACAAAGATAATTGAGCACCTCGTCTTGTAAAGATAACCCAAGACCACCAAGCATGAACTGATAACTTAGAAACATCTTTCCAACAAAAGGTAATAGATTTTAACGCAGCAGAAATCAAAAAATCAAAAAGCTTACATTCCAAAGAACTTAGAGATTGGGATAATGTAACTGATTTGCAAATTAACATTTTATATGATAAGTCTTCATGTATATGCAACAAGTTCTTAATAAAATCCCAAACTTCTGTCCAGAATTTTGCAATTAAAGGGCAATCAAAAAGCATATGTCGTAACGAACCAGGATGCAATTTACAATGCCAACAAGTGTCAGATTGAAGGAGTTTAGCTTGGAATAAACGTTGTGGAGTCCATAAAGAATTAAATAATATATAGGAATTGGTTTGATAAAGTGAAACAGGTAACCAACCAGAAATACTTCTAATCCATATAATTTCCCATGAATCATTAGACAATGTAAGTGAAAGTTCATTATTCCAGAAGGATGCAATCATTGTTATGTTACTTCCTAACGTATTAGATAATTTTTTATATAAAATGGAAACACCATTAGCTTTCAGCGATATAGTTTGGATATACACGGATAGATCAGCTGTAACACTAGTCGGAATAGCTTGTGGAAAGGAATCTAAAATTGAGTTAATTAAATATTCATATTTAATACGATCAGATTGGGTTAAACCAAACCTTGTTTGTAGATCCTCAAACGATATAAAGGTATTGTTGGAATAAATGTCTTTAAGATAAAAAATACCCGCTTTGATCCATGAAGACCAAAATCTAATGTTCCTATTTAGTTTAATGATATTGCTATACCATAATGACATTTCAACAGTGTTATACATGGGGTATAGAAAAATAGAATCTAAATCATTAAAAACCAATTTAGTGGATTTGAGAACGATAGATTTATGAAAAACTGAGGAGGTGTTGGACATAGTTAACAGCGTTGGTAATGGGAACGGCCTCACCATAGATTTTTCAATTAGGAGCCAAGAGGGTGGATTATGTAAAGGGAAATGACTAAACCATATGGCACTTTGTTTTAAAATAAAAGCTTTATGATACAGAAAAAAATCTGGGATACCAAATCCAGCATTACATTTAGACATTTTTAATTTTTTATAACTAATGCGAGGTGATTTGTTATTCCAAAGAAATTTGGAGAGAAGTTTATCAATATCTTTATAAAATTTTAATGGGAACTGAGAGGGAATCATGGAAAGAGTATAAAATATTTTTGGAGCAATATTCATTTTAATAGATTCTAGTCTACCCCACCATGAAAGATGTAGCAAAGCCCATTTAGAAGTTTTATCTTTAATATAATCTAAGACAAACTTACAGTTTAAAGTCATTGTAGATTTTATAGATGAGGAAAATAAAATACCAAGATATTTTAATTTAGTCTTTTGCCAAACAATTTCATTCATAGGTATCATATCAGGAGTACAATAAATGTTTAAAGGGAAAAATTCAGTTTTATTAGTGTTTAATTTATAGCCAGACACCATAGAATATTTTGTTATAATCTCTAATAAAGAAGGAAATGAGGATAAAGGGTCACTAATACATAAAAGTACATCATCAGCATACGCTAAAGTTTTAATAACAATCTCATTAATAATAATTCCTTTAATGTTATCACATTTTCTTATAGATGTAAGAAAAGGTTCAATGCCAATTAAAAATAGTAGCGGGGAAAGGGGACATCCTTGTCTAGTACCTCTAAAAAGGGAAAATTGATTTGAAATTTGGCCATTAATAAATAGACGAGCAGTAGGAGCACAATATAGAGCTGAAATCATACGAATAAAATTATCTCCAAAGTTAAAAG
The DNA here is from genome assembly GCF_964204655.1 of Triturus cristatus. Taxonomy (NCBI): domain Eukaryota; kingdom Metazoa; phylum Chordata; class Amphibia; order Caudata; family Salamandridae; genus Triturus; species Triturus cristatus. The sequence continues at coordinate 286,541,956 of NC_140590.1, forward strand.
ATGATAAAGCATGGAATAAAAATTGCCAATGCAATTTATCAAAGGCTTTTTCAGCATCCAAAGCCATAATTCCTGAAGGAGTAGTTAACGTAAGACCTTGTTCAATAACATGTAATAACGTTCTTGTATTATTTGCAGAGTGTCTATTCTTCATAAAACCAGATTGATCCGAATGTATAATAGAATCTAGTACAGGGGATAATCGTGTGGCTAATATTTTGGCATATAATTTACAGTCTTGATTAATTAAAGAAATAGGGCGATAATTAGATACAAGGGTGGGGTCTTTATCAGGTTTGGGAAGAACGATAATTAAAGCTTCAGTAAAGGATCCTGAAGTAATTCCCGTAGAGCCAAACATTGTGAATAGTTGAAATAATAAGGGTAAAAGAAGGGATTGAAACTCTTTATAAAACTCCGCTGGGATACCATCAGGACCCGGAGATTTATTCTTTTTAAGAGATTTTATAGCGGTCAAAATTTCCTCCTTAGTAATTGGAGAGTCAAGCCCCATTTTATCTGATGGAGAAATTTTAGGTAAACCACATGAGGATAAAAAAGAATCAACTAAGGATTCATTATGAAATTCAGGTTTATCATATAACTTAGAGTAAAAATCCAAAAATTCATTCACAATATCTTTATGAGATAAAGCAATTTTACCATTGGATCCATGAATAGAAGTAATTTGAGTTTTATCCTTTTTGATACGTAAGTAATTCGCTAACAATCTTCCAGATCTGTTTGCATTAAAGCTAAATTTAGATTTGGCCTTAGAAATCTGAACACCAGCTCTATTACTAAGAATTGTATTGAATTCATATCGAAGCTTTTGCAACTTACTTCTATATTGAGGGTCATTAGACGAAATAAAAAGTCGTTCATATTCCGCTATTTGCTTTTCTAGTTTTTTAATATTTGCATTAAAGGTCTTATTTTCGTGAGCCATAATAGAAATAGTTACCCCTCTAATATAAGCTTTAAAAGCATCCCATCTATTAACCAAAGAAGTAGTACCTTCAGGGTTAAATTGAAAAAAATCATGAATGGCAGAGAGGAGCTTTGGTTTATTAAGTTCATTGAGAGCTATACCAGAATTCATTCTCCATCTAGGCTGGTTAGTAAAGGTTGGATTTAAATTTAGAATACAAGAAACCATTGCGTGGTCAGAGACATCAATGTTGCCAATCTTGGGGTTACTAACACAGTTGATCAGCTGTTTCGAAACTAATATATAATCGATCCTAGAATGAGAGTTATGTGGGTTAGAAAAAAAAGTAAAACATTTTTCTGTAGGAAAGTGTAACCGCCAAATATCAACTAACTTAGTGGTTTGAAGAAATAATTTAAAAGCAAAATAAACTCTAGGGGGGTGGAATTTAGTGCGAGATATTCTATCTAATAACGGATCAGATATGACATTAAAGTCACCTGCAACAATTAAAGGTACATTACCAATTTTAACCACCTCCGTTGAAAGAGTAGCCCAAAAAACAGGGTCATCTGCAGTAGGGCCATAAACATTTAATAAAAATAAGATAGAATCATGAACTTTAACCTTAACAATTAAATATCTCCCATCCGTATCTGTAATTTTGCTCAAAACTTGGCAATGAGCTTTTTTCGCACAAAATATAGCTACACCATTTTTCTTGCCAATAGCAGGAGAAGAAACAATATTATCAACCCATTTTTTCTTCATATAGTTTAAAATTTTATCATCTATATGAGTTTCTTGCAAAAAACAAAAATCAGCTTTGCAACTACCTAAATAATCCAAAATTTTTGTACGTTTCACAGGATGGCGTAAACCTTTAACATTCAGTGACACTACTTTAATATTAGCCATGACAAAATAAAAGGAGAAAAGGATTAGAAAGAGGAAGGTCAGAAAAAGACACAAATGTTAAGAAGAAAGTAGCTCCAAAACACACAAAAGGGAATGGAAGAAATAAAACATAGCAAAAAAGACAAACAAAACACATAAATATGAAGATTGGGACGCACACACGCTCTACAAGCATGGCCAGAAACCGCTGGAGCCCAAACTATTAGGAGTTATATAAATCTGTCAAAGAAGATCATACATGAAAGAATCAAGTGATAGGACCCTGAGTGTCCATAGTTTGCTGTACTTGTTGATCCAGAAATTGTCGTAGATCTTCAGGACGCTGAAAGGATTTTGAAAAATTATCTTTCCAAATGCGCATAGTTGAAGGGTCAAAAAGGCCATATTGGTATCCAAGGCTTCTCAATCTTGGGCGAAGATCAGTAAAACCCTTACGTATTGCAACAGTTTCCTTGGCAAAATCTTGATGAATAAAGATTTTATGACCATTGACCAACAATGAAGGAATTTCTCTAGCTGCTTTTCTGATCAGAACCAAATGATGGTGACGGAGAACTTTAAATATCATTTGTCTAGGCTTGCTATGTTGAGGATTGCGACGTGAAGGAATTCTATGAGCCTTATCGATTTCAAATTTTTCTGGAAATTTGACATTTAAAAGACCAGGAAGTAAGTTCTCTAAGTATAGTCGACAGTTAGATCCCTCAACTTCTTCTGGCAAATTAAATATGCGAAGATTGTATTGTCTATTGCGATTTTCCAAGTCTAGAAGTTGTGAGCACAGAGGTGATATTTTCGCCACAAGTGGAGTAAAAGCATCGACTTTAACTTTATTATCTTGTATTTTAATTGAGTTGTCTGAGATTTTCATCGACAAACTCGCCATTTCCTTTCGTACATTTTTTATTTCAGTCGCAATAGTTTCTGTACTAGCACGAAGAGCCTGAATTTCCTCCAAAATTAAAGAAAGCGAGGGTTCAGATGACTCCACCACCTTTGATTTTATTGGGGGCGGTGAACTCTGCTGTTTTCTTTTATTTTTGTTATCCATTTTTGAGAAAAGGTAATATAATTTGATTAAAAATGAGTAGATTATGAGTAAAAAACGAAAAGGAACAAAGCAATCCTTCAAAATACTGGTGCAGCAGCTAAACTGGACTAGGGGTGTGGCTAGGCCCAAGCCAGGCCCTTTCCTGAAGTATGCTCCGCCCCCCTGACAGACTAACCAGGCAGTCCTTCAAAGCAGAGCTCGGAGCAGGAACCAGGGAGCCAGAAACACGACTTCCCACGATGAAAACGAGCTGAAACCCCTTCACAATGCTGGTAAGCCTGTAATTAGCGCAGCGACCTCCTTTAGAGCGAAATTTTGACAGACTTTCGGCGTTTTATGTAAAAAAAACGGGCGAAAACGCGGAGGAGCTCACCGAGTGGCGGCCATCTTGATTCGCGCGCTCGCGCGTCTCCAGGTTTGCAGTTTTATATCCTCTGTGATCTCTCCTCATCTGCTCTTTTGTAGGATATGCAAAGTTTGTCACATCTCTAAAACCCTTGTGTATCATTACGTTTTCCTGGGATATGTGAATGGTCGCACAGTCTCCTCTTCTCAGCATCATGTATGTTTACTTCTCGGAAATGTGACGCTTGTTGTGGTCCCCTTTCAGGGCATTGTGTACATCTGCCTTTCCCTGAGATATTGATCTTTTGCTGCATCCTTTCTTCTGCAATCATGTCTAATTGCACCTCCTTGGTATATGCGACGTGTGCATTGTCTGCTGTCCTCAGCCTCCTTTTTACGTTTGCTCTTTCCTGGGATGTTTGATATCTGCATTGCCTTCTATCCTCCGACATGTTCTATTGTTTACTTTTCTTTGGGCCATCTGATGCTTGTTTTGTATCCTCCTCCAACATTGAGTATGTTGGCCTGTCCATGTTGTTTGTGATATTTCCTGTGTGTCTTCTCATCAGTTGTCCTGGATATTTATTAGGTTTGCTGTTTCTTGGACATGGCATGCTCTTTATGCATGCTATGTTGCGCAACTAAGCTGCCGCCATTTTTGTTCAGGAATGTTCTGCCTGTAAGATATAATACCACCTCCGTGTCTCCTCTTTTCAGGCATTGGCCATTTAGGTGTACTTTCCTTCTTGGCCATTCAGTTCGTTGCCATGGAACACAAGATGGTTTTAGTCCTCTTCTTACACTTTGTATATTGGGTACTAGATCGTTTTCTTACATCCTCTTCAGCTAATGCGTAGTTAGCCCTTCCCAGAGGAATTCATGATACTTGTGCCATCTCCTCTCATTGGCTGCTGCATAACTGCTTTTAGCATGGGTAGGTCCCCTGCTTGATCTTGCAAGTATGCACTCCTGCCCTCTTTTACCCAAGATTGAGTCTGTGGCAGGTTTTTATATGTGTTTGGCCTCAGCGGTCACTATCACCATGGTTGTACGCGGAGAACTGCTTTAGCCATGACGCTGAGACCCAGAGTAAGGCTCTGTGTTCCGGAGGGGCACTTATGTGCCCTCCCTAGTGAGTTTAAACTATCATCATCTCGCCACATTACACAAAACTGTCAGTGGTGGCAGTGTGTTAATTGATAATGGTGGCACAGGCCTTTTTAGGTCCTGCCTGAGCCAGCTTATGCGCTGCTCTGGCGAGACATTAAGAAGTGGAGTTTTCAAAGTCCGACCACAGCTTTGTGTGGCATACAGTGTGCGGTTACGCGCACAGGCACAAGCAGAGGCGCCATCTGGCTTTCCTCTCGATCGGCCAAGTGCGCTCGCCTCTCTTCAATGCCCCTCCCCCACCACAGAGCGCGTCTCACAGCTTGTTTGTAATTGTAACTTTCAGCGCGTTTTCACACGCGCATTCCTTGTTTTCTTTTGTTGTCAATGGGAAGTTTTACAAAGCTACTGATGTTCGCTTTTCACGGACTCTACGGACCTCAGCATACCAATTTTCCTGCACTGATAAAAACCTTTCACACCTTGGGCAAAATTGTTCATCATGTTCAAGGAATGGAGCATTCTGTGGAAGTTTAGCAGGGGGAGATTCGAAACACTCATACCAAAGAATTGCCCATTCCTTACAGCTTTAATTCTAATACCGAGTCCGTTTGGTTCAAAGACGGATAAAAATGGAAAAGCGAAGCATTCAAATTCACTGTTAATTAAATTACTTTAATGCCACCTGCTGGACAAAAGTAAAATTATACAAACTCATTTCAATTCACGGCGCATGTATTCATTGCATCTTATTTATTATTTTAACTTGACAATGATACGTTGGTAAAAAAAAAATAGGAAACCTAAGAATTAAATAACTTGAAAAAAATGACTCCTGTTAATCTACACACTTTCATGCAAATTGGGCACAAGCTGTCATTATCCAAAGCTGACCACTTAAATATGAAAGAGGCAGTTGTTAAGGACCCCAATCTAAACTTTATGTAAAGCGATTTGGCTGTGGGAGGTTGTATCAGGGCCATATAGTCTTCAAAATTATAGTCCAATTCAACAGACCCAAAGTGCATGCCAAATCTCTCTGGTCGTTAAGGCAATACCAAAACCTTTCCTTAACGAAACCGTGTGCTCCCGCCGAAAAAATGTCCATATCGGAGCAATAGTTTGACAGGCCAAGGTCTACAAGTGACTGCCATAGCTCAACCACAGTATTTTACTCGCATTTCGCCTCCCTATCACACCAAGCAGACTCTCCATGTAAGACACCAAGTCTTTACTAGTTCACACCCAAACCCAGTACAGGATTGGCCTCAACCTCACGTGGTCAGCAATAGATTTCATGGACAAATCAAATCTCAAAGGGAGCAGAGGAGTATTGTGGTATTTACATGGTCTTTATACTGGATTCTTCATAACAAGTAATCAAAGCAGAGCAAACACTGTCCTTCTAAAAGCGTTTTCAGCTTTCTCAAAGCTAGATACTTCACAATGCCCCCATATATCTAATCCAAAAATGGCTCCGCTTACTTCTTCAGCTCTATACATCGAGAACAGGTGATAAAGCCTGGTATAATGTTTGCCTAAGGGATTTAGAGACAGGCCATGATCTGTTTTTTAGTAAAACTGTACTTTTCAGCATTTGCTGAGAACACGAGTGAGTCAGATATCGTGACCCCAGGATTGTCAAGCTCCCTCACTGTTTAAGTTACTCCCACCTATCATTTTTTTTACCTTTAGATTTTTTTTGTGGGTTTAATGCCATAAGCTTAATCTTTTGGACATTAACCACTAACTCATAGGTGGAACATAAGGCAAATCTCTCAAGTAGAATCTCAAACCCTTCTCAGTCTTTGATATTAGCAGGGTGTCATCCACCAAAAAGAGGGGGATTACATTTTTTTTTTATCAGCCAGTAAAGAAGCATCATTGGCACAGTTTAAACAAGCATTGGTATAGCCAAAGGGTCTCGCCTTTGGGACCTTATTAAGTGTTTAGTTATCCGGCACAATATCCTTGGTGCAACAACATCAAGTGTTGCATGGCTAAACACTTATAAGGTCCCAAAGGCGAGACCTATTGGCTATGCCAATGCTTGTTATAATCTGTTGCCTGTTGCAGGGCGAGTGGCGCATTGGTTTCGCCAGTGCCCTAGCTTAGGTAACTGGGTCCTTTGCTACATTCCTAATGCTTGGATGGGGCACGTGTTTGTGGTACTGTTGTGCATGGTAGGATGAACCAGGAGTGTGAGGGTTAATTATGCTGGACAAAATGTAGGTTGGAGTAATACTCCATCGTGTGTGAGGGATGTAGATAGCGGTCTCATTAGAAGTTCAGAGGCAGCATTTTGCTGTGTCTAACAATGTTATACATCCCAGTGTTACCCTCATTAGATTAGTGGGAGGTGTGTGTAGTTTGAAGTCAGCGGTCTCCTTAGAAGTGTAAGGTTAGTCTTTTGACAGGGCCTGCCCATTCGTTCTCTTGAAGTTGCTTTTCATCATCATCAAAATAATTTATTTCGGCCTATAAGGCCATAAAAGTAAAGGAACAATAAAATGCAATACATACAGAAGTTGCTTTTCACAAAAGGTTGATGTGTGTGAGGGCTTCCTTCCTTCATTGTGCCCTTGTTTTTCGTTTCTTCCAGTGGAGATTCTAAGCCTTGCCTCCTCATGATCATCATCACCGGAAGACAATGTGTGGCTGATCTGTCAGGGAATGGATATGCAAAGTTGCAGAACCTCCTTGGTTGAGTCCCAGGGCTACACCAATAGAATACCCAAGCTCAATGTGGACGGCTATTGTAAGAGAAGGTCTGAAACTCCAGTGCAGTGTTGCAGAACTTCTCACTGACCAGTCTAGGTGAAACCTTGCAAGGCATTGGAGAATCATCACCTGAAGAACTCTTCTATGATCTGCTTGAAGTGCGGTGAGTCTGCCATGGACAGACATCTGCTTTTCTTGCTGAGAGAGGGGTGATAAAGATATCCCTTCAGGGGGAGTTTGGCCAGAGAAGCAGCCCAGCCATAGCTGCCTGGTGGATATGCGGACTGGATAAGTGGATTGACACTAGGAATTGAAGCAAGTATGGCACCATGAGCGAAGTAGGGGTACCGTGCTGCAAAGAGACTGCGGTGAGATCCCACTGCTTGTTGCATGTCCACAGTCTCCCCCAACAGAGCCTTGAGGTTTCCTCCCCTCTACTCGCTTGCTTGGGAGAGTTTGGTGCACTTTTCGGTTTGGTCTAAGGGGAGCCCCAATTGTACAGACCCACTTGTGATCTGTCCAGGTCCTGGTGTGCCTCCCAAGGAGTGAAACGCCCCAAAAAACCTAAACACAAATCTGCGGTTGTTGCTGTGGACTGAACTGTACCACTGGTACTATCCATTGCACTCCCATGATCTTTCACCCTCTATTGATGTAGCACTGGGAGTTCTATAGTGCAAACTTCAGAGACTTCTGTAGTCCCTGTACCACCTACAGCCTAGTGGCATAGCTAGGGGGGCGGTCCACCGCCGGTGGCACTTTCCATTGTCGTCAGTCGACTTACGCCCCCCCCCAAACCCACCCCCGCTCTTACTTGCACCGGCCGTCACTAGGCAGCAAGCTTAGGGACCGCCCTGGGCATCAAAAGCTCTAGCTACGCCACTGCTACAGCCTCAACATTCTCTAGGGACTTGTGGGATGGTCAAGCTCCTTGTTTGTTTGGACCTGGAACGCCGACTCCAAGAACTGTGACTGCTTGCCATCCTGACTCCAGCTCGTCTGCTCCTGCCAGAAGCTGCCAGAAGAAGGCAGGTTGGACGACTCAGAGCTGTGACCACATTCGTTGGTGGCAGCTCCAAATCTAAAGGACTGCTGCATTTTGCCCTTGTAAATCTGCTCCCGCCAAGCTTGAGCGCCAGGTTGGGGAACTGGTGAACTTGAACTACAATATTTAAGGGGCCAGTACATCCACAGAAGCACAGTGGGCCCGATTCACAGAACTAATCTGAGACAAAATCCTAAACGTACTACTTTTGGTATTCACAGAAGGCATTTAGTAGTAGTAAAGTTAGGATTTTGTCTTAAGTCTGTCTTAAGTCTGTCTTAAGTTTGTCTTAAGTCGATCTTAAGTTTGTCTTAAGTCTGTCTTAAGTTTGTCTTAAGTCAAACTTAAGACAAAATCCTAACTTTACTACTACTAAATGTCTTCTGTGATTACCAAAAGTAGTAAGTGTCGGATTTTGTCTCAGATTAGTTATGTGAATCAGGCCCAGAGAGCCTGACCTCTGGTCACTGAACATTAAGAAAGATACTCAGGAAGCCTCATTGAGCATTTACCCGTTGATATAGCCCATGCTCCTTAGATTAATCCCATACTCTTTAGAATTACCATAGCTGTTGAACTCTTGTATCCCACACGGTCTATTTGTGTAGTATTTCCTAGTGGCAGAATAAAGCACTTTTTCTTGTTGAAGTAAAATCACTAGCTGTAGTATTTGCTATGGGGTGATATTATATGACTTGTTGAGTTCTGAGTTTCTAAACCCACTCTACCTCCTTGAGTAAGCCTGTAACTACTTGCTTCAGTACTCAGAACCTCAAGCGCTAAAGAGGTTAATTTAGTGCTCAGTTATCAGTGTCCTCAGTGGGACGGCCCCGGGACATCATTGGTAAACTGATTTGGTGACCACAGTTGATGCCCTGTAGCCACTGTGTGCTTCTTGACCCCCAAAGCATTTAAGACACCTTGGATATCTGCTGGACATGGAGTCCCTTCTCATGAGTCATTTGGATTGGGTCTCCTTCCTTGATAGTGTCTGCCTGTGTTATATTCTCTCGTTAGTCATTTTATACATCCCCCTTCCCCTGGTATGGGTGATGTCTGTGGTGTACTGTTGTCTTAGTCAATTCACATGTCCAACTCTCCTCTTGCATAGTGGATGCTTACTGTTAACTTACTCCTCAGTCATATTGTATATTTGTTCCTCTTCCAGGCATAGAAGGTGCTTGTGGTATTATCTCTCTTCAGCAATTTTATACGTTTATGGTGTCTCCCCAGACATTGTGTACGTTGGAGCTCTGCACACCGAGCACAGGGCTGTGGTGCTCCTCTTCCTGAAGGCCCAGAAGAATGTCCTCTGCGAGAAGCCCTTGGCCTTGAACTCCAAGGAAGTGAAGGAGCTAACCTCAGCTGCCCGCAAACAGAATGTCTTTTTCATGGAGGTAGGTGCCACCCCTCAGAGCCTGCAAACAAGTGTCCACAGATAGATCCGTTGTTATAGCGTCTCCCCGGTGGGCTATTGTGTCCAGTCCCCGAGGGGCGATTCCTGTCGACAGAACAATCTTCAGACCCGAACAGCTCTCCACAGCCTCAGTGTTCCCCTCCTTCTGGAAGTAGTTTTGGTTATGGAAAGAATCCCCAGACTACATAATGTCTCCACAGTACCAGTGTGCCCCTTTGTGTTAGAATAGCTCCTGTAATAAAGTCAATCACTGATTAGAACCTGTTCTCAGCCACAAGCATCATCTTCTTAATGATGCCAATGTCCTTTCCATGAACTTTTCCTGATAAGAATGTCCTCCCTTCACTCTTCAGTTTTAGGCTTATTTGGCCTTAGCCACATTGACCTCTTCTGCTGTGTCTTGTAGGCCATGTGGAGTCGGTTTTTCCCAGTCTCGGAGCAGATCCGCACCCTGCTATCTCAGAAGGCCCTGGGGGAGGTGAAGGTGGTCCGGGCTGAGTTTGGAGCCAGCATCCACCATGTCTCTCGGCTGGTGGAGAAGGAGCTCGGGGGAGGATCCATCTTGGATATTGGCTGCTACTGCATCCAGTTTGCCATGATGGTCTTTGGAGGCGAGAAGCCAGAGTCAATTACAGCCAAAGGGTTCCTGTACGAGACGGGTAAGCAACTTCTTGGAGAACGTGCAGGAGCAATTATGTAGGATTCATTTCACATGAATTTGGGAACACTGTTGATTGCCTTTTGCTCTAAATCAGACCCAACAGGATTGAACATTGTGAATAAGTGATTTTGAATTGCACGGGCAGAATTTCTAATGCCTGCGGCATGCTAGGGTATTTGAGGGACTATTTACTCATGGGAAGTGGGTTGCTGGAAGTAAAATTAAAACAGCACAACAGAAAAAAGGTTTCTTTGTTATCTTTATGACTCGTTTTCAGGAGTGGAGGAGACGGTAACAATCATCCTGCAGTACTCTGGCAAGCGTCAGGCCATCCTCACCTGCACCATCATGGCTGCCATGCCCAACCAAGCAGCAATCTGTGGCACAAAGGGAATCATACAGGTACTGGGGAGGGAGAGGGACACAGGGTGATCAGGAGGCAAATGCCATGAATTCTGAATGAATGTATGCAGGTCTGACTAAATGTACATCTGAGCGTCTGCAGAATGCAGTGCTGCGTGTGTATGTGTACGAGAGCATGGATGACCGATAAAGCAGCACTGGTCTTGGGCCAGCGACAAATAAAATAGGGGGATCTAGAGATCTGACACATTCAGACTATCTCACTTGAACAGACTTGTAAAAAGGCCTCTGCTGGTTCATAGTGTGTGTGTTTAGAGCTGAGGGTGAACGGGCTATCTGGGATCTCTTTTTGCATTATGCCATTGGCAGCTATTGGCCAGACTACCCAGAATCGTAGATCAATTATGTGTTTTTTACTGGATAAATTGTCTTGGAAAATGTCCGAATGATATCACTGCTGATCTAATGGTAGCTATGAGGCAGCCCCGAATAGGATTAACCCTGCCCCAGCAACATGTTAAAAAAGAGTCTGAATTATGGTGGAAGTGCCCGGGGATAGCTTTAAACTATGGTACGAGTGAGCCCCCAAGACCTGCTTATGCTTGGAGACTTGTTGAATGTTACTGTATAGTGTAGCCCTTTGGGCATGATTGAATGGGTTTACCAGTGCCCAGGTGATGTCCTTAAGTCACGTCCAAATGATGGCACGTTTTTGGCAACAATGGCTTTCAAGCAAGACTGAATGTTTTGGGTACCTTAGGGCCATGTAATGTTCACTCTTTCTCTGCTCTCCTGTCCCTTTTATACAGACTTAAGGCAGGACTGAATGATGGCACAAGGGCCACTGTGCATGGATGAATGGTATGACACCTTCCCCCAAAGACTTCTTGGCTCATGGCGTAGCAGGGTCACACATTCTCTAAGGTGGCCAATGTACCATGACGGCATACGTCTAACTTTAAATAGTGCCCTCTGCCAGAGATGACTTTGAATCATAAAGTCATCTCTTCCCTCACTCATTGCCTCCTTCTTTACAACATCTTTCTCTCTTCCCTTAGATTCCAGGCTTCATGTGGTGTCCAACGTCTCTCATAGTGAATGGAAAGGAGACAAAGTTCCCTCTTCCACCCACCTCCAAGACCATGAACTTTGACCACAGCACGGGGTTGAGCTACGAGGCTGAACATGTGCGGCAGTGCCTGCTGAAAGGTGAGATTCTGGAGCAAGGAGCCTTTTATCATTCCAAAAATAACTATAATTAATTAATTAAGATTTGAGGTAATGTGAGAATATAAACAATATATAAGACTAAAGGCCTAGTGCCATGTGGCATCTGAAATTATAAACAGGAACTCAGCAGTCTTGCCATGCAGATATAGGTGCACGATTAACTCATCCAGCGTGTTGATTATAAACTATATTCAACTATGTCAAATAAACCCTTCAACTCCCCACTATCTGATCCAAGGTGCTAGAGTCTTTGCTGTACTAACCATTCATCATTCCACCCTTGGAGTTTGCTTTCTTTTATTCATCAAGTTGGACAGTGTTGTCCAGGCATGTCCACTTGAGGTCATTATGTGATACCTGGTCTGTCTCAATAGAGCCCTATTCTCTGAATACAGTGCCCTCCCTTCTAAAGAGGACCCCAGGCCTTCTGTGCCATCAGGAAAGAGCTTCTGAAGTGAAACCAGGCCTTTCTGAAGAGCTCCCTATTCTTCCAAAGAGACCTAGACATGTCTGAAGAGATTTCTGTCTAAAACGAGGCCTGACCCTTCTGAAGAGTGAGCTGGCCTTATAAAGTGAACCCTGGCCATTTGAGTAAAGTCCTGACCCCTCTGAAGAGAGCCCTGACTTTTCAAAAGAGGCATAATTGCTATCAACTGACCTTACTTCTTCTGAAATGGTAGATATATTGCTCATAAAAGTGAAAAAACTGCAACCTGTTACAAAATGGAGCAGATTACTGTATTTTGTAACATCCTCTCTTATCAGGTGTCTTGAGGTTTTTCACACTTTTCAAAGGGTGCAGTGACTCTTGAACTGAAGATCAGCACAATGAAGCCATCAAAAGTAGTTTATTCAGGCCACACTCTGTGCCACAACAACAACTATCTATGCTTTGAGTACAAATCTTTCATAAAGCACCTGAACATTCCAAATGAGTTAACATAGGAAAAGACCAAACAAATTAACTATAGTGGAAGAACATACTGCATCTTCTCTGTTCACCCAAAGCAACCAAAGACAATACAAACTCACACACCAAAAACAACACTGTCGTGTAGTTTCTACAAATACATAGGATCTGCGCGTTTAGACGGCGTAAACAAAGGGATTGGTATCCAGACTGATTCCAGGTGTCCCCAAAGGATAGGTCAGCCTTTAGACCAGCTAGCTCACAGTGCCACCATAAGCCCCCTAACGTTACCAAGAAGCGAATAGTTTCTAGCAACTATCGAACATGACAACACTTGATCCTTCAGGATTGTGGGAACAGTACAGTACTTTTCACTCAGTCGTGCTCACTTAGTCTCATGGAAATACACAGAATAATAGATGGGGAGTTTTCAATGAGCATTTATTGAACTAGCAGCATTCTAGTATAAAACGTGTGCTGCGGCAACCATGAGACAGAAACAGATGTATAAGATTACGAGCACCAACAGAGTAAATAAAAAGTGGAATTCTACCATGGTGCTAAAACAGTGAAAATTATGCAGGCAAATAAATACATGACAGTAATCAAGCGTACTCCCAAGATGCAAACCCTACCTAAGTGTATCTAGCATATATGTGGATGTAAAGCTAAGAATCCCCTAGGAAAGAGCCAACTGCATTACCTGATTGGAGAGAACGAAGAACCCCGTCTTGGTCTCAAATTGGACTACCCACAAGGGATGTCAGACCGCTGTGTGTTGTAGCTTCTGCAGGCCAGGACCTCAGCTTCTAGTGTCAGCGTGAAGCTTCTCCTCCACCTATCTAGTGTTGGTATGGTTCTTTTATACCATAAAGATAGCCTCGGAGTTCATCACATAATTGATGTGTTGTAAGTACGATTATGCAAATGAGCCTAGAACAATACCTGCGATTTTGCAAAGTAGTTCTTTCGCCTTAGGATGAAGATGACCATGATATTTCACATAGAATATGTTCATGCTGTTACGTACATCATGCGCAGGGACATTTTAAAGAATCCACATTCATAATAAATGAGGCTAGTTTCCAAGAAACTGTTCGGCATTTATTCAGCACATAACTGGGTAAAAGGTCAGTGCTAGAACCGTTATGCAGAGCAAGGTAGGACAAATGTAGGTATAAGCTCGTGTAGCTACCTAGGCCTAGATTGGGGTACATTGGGGGTACATAACACCCACTCCTCATCCAAAGAATGACAAGGTCAACTAATGCTAAAATTCGCCGGTCTAAAAAGCATAAAAACATTCTTATAAAAACTAGCGTAAAAACATCTAAAACATGGTATATGTAAAAATAATGTAAATAAGTTTAAAAAGCTCTATATGTCCTCCTTTAAATAGTAATTATACTGTTATGCCCACTGAGCACATCAAAAGCCATGGTGCTCAGTGACAGAAGGAGAAAAATAAAACAACACCATTTTTGAGAATACCAATTTGACCTGTTTTGAAAAAAAGCAAATTTTTCCCATCATACAGAGAGCTAAATGTTTATGTACCCTGTATGGGAGCTGCAACATCACTGTCACTTGCATTCGCAGACGACAGTCCCTGTAACACCTCTTGTGTCTGGTCAATGGAGCAAAGCTGATCATCTTCAGTTCCAGCAGCAGCCGATGAGGAATCACTCGAAACTTGTGTGCTGGTTATAGAGCTGGTATCAGTTCCGACAGAAGCTAAAGCATCCCAAGGAGGCTCTAAGAATGCCATCATCAACATGGGCTACGCGCTGAGGACACTGTAGTATGTGGGCCTTTAAGGGATCCAGTAGTACGTCTACGTCCGGTCGTGCAACTGATGGAAGTGTTAGACATATGTCCAACAGGCATTCATATCCGTGGAATAGACAGCGGAGCAGAAGGCAAGATGCAGTCTACCCAGACTGGTCTGAATGATAGGAACCAATGCTCGCTTAGCTCCCGAAGCAGAGGTGTGCCCAGATGGAGTATGATGTGTTCAATAGTTCAGAACCTATGCTTTTAAATAGGTGCACAATACCCTTCGTATCAGACATGTTAAAGATACGAGGAACTATTTCCCCAAAATGCAGCGGGAAGTTTGTAAGGACTAGCGCCTGTATCTCAGATGAAGACCTTGCAACCTGGAGATCAAAAGTCTCTTGGGCTGAGGTTAAGGTCACATCCTTCTGCAAAAGCATGGCTTTCAGTCTGCTCAGTGAATCAAACCATATGAAGGAAACATTCAATGAAGGCCATAGCGTTGCCTCCCTAACTGTGTGGGTCGGTGGAAACAATACCTGCATACAACAAGTAACCCTAGAACTTACTGTGACAAGATATGCGATGCCTAGTACCATCCCACAGCAACCTTGATCACTCAGCATCAAATAGCTTCCGTTTGAAAGCAGCTTGAACACCGGATGAATCACGGCAGCTGGGGAACCCTTCAAGTAACATGATAAGTTGCCAACCAAAGCATTGCAGGTTCCGTGAAGCGAACCATCATTGCAAACTAGACACCCACTTATAGCAGTTTCACAGTCCGAACCACTAAGAAAAACTTCAGTGTCCCCATTCCTGCATCTAAACCTGAACGGTAATTCCAGTACTCATGTATAAATCCCTCTCCAGATGCTTCACACCTGCCTACTTGCTGGTACTGTAGACAGTATTGTAATTGGAATGTCATGACTGGCAGTGTAATATAGCCATGGATTAACCATTCTGTAGAAGGTGACTCAGCCACGGTGAAAGGCAATTGGTCCAATTTTTCAATGTGTAGCATTGTATATTTTGCATCTATTTGTGCCATTGCCATCTGTCTTTCCAATGAATTGTATGCCGAAAACAGAGTCGTGCTGTTGATGTATCGCCAGGGCACGTGGCCAGAACGCAATGATTGAAGCGTCCAGCTTAATAATAGAATGGATCGCAATTGATTGCATGTTCTATTATATCTGTAGCAGAAGACACAATGTTACCAGTGAATAAATTCTAGATGATAGTGTGGTCATGCCATTGTTGACCACTGCCAGAGCCTTTTTTAGGTTAACCCAATCAATCTCACGCAATCTCTCAGCAGGCTCCTGCTGGGAGATTTTCCAAACCTCATTGTAAATAAATGGCTTCTGGGGACCTAACAAAAAAATCCCTAAGATCCATGTCATCTGAAAGTAAGGACAAGTATTCTTTCACCTGGGATGGTGTTGAGGTTTTTAGCCATTCTTGGCATAACCTCCCAACACTGTAAGATGTCATCACCCCGTGTGTTCTGTGTGTACATAACGCTGGTCATGCCTATGGATACTGAACCCTTTGGTGGTACCCCTGAATCGTGACTGACACCTATTAGTGTTAATAGGCCAAACCAACCATCCCTTCCAATTGGCGTCAGATGAATTGTACGAACCATCATGTAGAATGGCATCTAATGTATCCTCACTGAGTTGTGTGTAATGTTGCCATCCCTCAAAGTGTGTAAGTGAGGGAATCCGAGGTAAGTTAAAATACTTAATCTTGGCTAGCCCAAGACAATACGTTTCTTGCACTGTGTCATTCAGGAAGATCATCTGATGTGGTATGAGGCAGGCTCTAAATAAGGCCTTAGTTCCCAGAACTTGCCAATCAGACAGATTTTGTGTTTATAGTGTCCTTCCAAAAGTTGAAGCCCTGTAAAGACAGTTGGAAAATAAAGGAAGCAGAGTATATCTGTTTCGTGTTAGTGAGCATATTTTTCTTTGCAGGTGTTGATGCGAGCTTATAATAATAAGAGGTCAGGTCTGAAGTGTTAAATCCAGACAATTAAGCAAACTTGTGTGCAAATGTGTTTGAACTAGCTTTTGGCGGTGTTGGGAAATGTTCTCATTGATGTTAAGTGAAAACATTATGTGGGATACTTGCTTTGTACAAGAAATGATGACAATAGTGTTGATAACAAAACATGGTGTCAAAATTAGATGTTTCATCATACAATTCATTGTTAAAAAATGCAGCAGATTGTTCTAAATCAGACAGCATAGTATTTACGGATTTCAAAGTCCCAATCATCAGAAAAAGTACTGGAGGTGATGATGTCACTTAAATACATTTTAAATAAGTTTGGTATTTTTTAAAGTTCAGTAGGACCATATACAACATAGCAAACTCTGTCCCATACTATTCTTTTGGGAACTGGAACTGCGGTTTGTGGACCATGTTCATATTTTGTGCTGCAGAGTGTTTTGGGATTTCTGGTTCACTTAGATCCAATGAGAAAGTATCAAAATCAATGAAGTAGCCAGACGCAGTTTGATCTATCTTTGGTAGCTCAGCAGGTTTTTTGGAATTGGCAGATGTCTCTGCTTGAGACATATTCACATAGATGTCGGTGTTAGGCCGAATTGAGATCTGAATGTCATTTTTAGATTGAAGTCATTCAATTTCAACAGGTACAAGCTCCATTTCGTGGTTCATAACTGCTTCACTTCGTGGAGTAGAATCTTCAAATGTAATTAATCTTTCTGTGTGAACTTCCTGTATGGTAGAGAGAGGAAATCTGGTGCTACCCAGGGGCCGACGCGGCCTACTATTCAGTATCGGCCACATAGTGTGGTTTGATCAGATCAGTTGAGACAAATCTCTTTTCTTTCTTGCTGGCAAGGGGCGGTAGAAGTACTGTTCTTGCTCCTTGAAAAGCCAGGAAAGGTACAGGCCCAAATTATTTTTTTGTCCACAATCTTTTTTCTGACCAGGTCCCCAATCTTCGGGACCCATGCAGGTCTTGCCGGAACAACTTTCACGTCTCCAGTGGTGGTGTGTTTTACTGGGACGTTGCTTTTGAATGCCCAGAATTAATTGAGTTCCTGTAAAACAGCCAAACGATCATTGATGTCAAATGGTTTTTCATCCGCCACTGTACTGCCACAGTCGAGGTCAGGTACACACATTCTAATTCCAAACAAGACTTGGTATGATGTACAGCCCCTCCAGAGAACTTCTTAGCATGTTGTTAAGTGCCCTCTAGACCCCACATAGGTGATTGACCCAACTGCCATTCGAGCCTAATACCCTTGCAGTTAAGGATTGCTTCAAGTCCTGTTTTCTTCTCCCCACAATCGAATTTCCCTCGTGATGATATGGAGAGGAGTACTGCAATGCAACACCCAAACCTCCCATTACTTCTTTGTAAGCCCGTCAGCTAAATGCAGGGCCACAATCAGAATGTAATATGCCTGTGCGTATGTCCCTATAAAGACTTGCAAATCCTTTATAACAGTTCGGTCATCAGCTGAGCGCTGAGGGCAAACCCACAGGAATCTAAAGCATGATTCCACTGCCACCGCAGTAGTCAAAATAGACACAAGCGAGCGGTCTGTCTGATATCAGTAATGGTGTTTGTGGTGGACGTGCTACGGTGGAACCGTTCATCTGCTGACAGATGTCACACTTAAGGACATAACCCTTTGTCTGTCTAGTAAGACACGGCCACCAATAACGCTGCTTTAGTAATGAAATAGTTGCAGCGACACCTGCGTGTGCTGAACCCAGACCCTCGTGTGCAGCTAAAATTAATCCTAATCCACAATCCATATTTGGTATTACTCTATCCCCCACTCCTGGAATTTGAGCATATGGAATGTTTTGTGCATCTAACTTGTAGTAGTACTTGAGTCGAAAACCTTTTGGCAAGTCTGAGCTGTTGTTGCGCGTAGCGTTCACAGCTATCATTATCTGTCCGTCTATTCTCGTACTAGAACGAGTGATTGCAGAAATGGCAGCATTTCGCACTGTCACCTTGGCAGCTTCATCAGCCAGTGAATTCCCTTCAACGTGCACGCCAACATGCTGTTGACTCAATTTGTGGATTACATGAGCCTGTGGCAAGCCTTTTTTCAGCTCTGCCACCTGGTCCAAAAGCAATACGTGCTTTATTGTGCAGCCTTTGGAATCTCGAAACCCATTCTGGCCCCAATAGTGAAGATATTAGTTGTATGACTGGACACAATAAAATTAATTGCACACAATAAGTGTGGGGGATTCTTGATCCGTATTATTTAGTGCCAGTATCTGGGCTTTTAGTTCTGCAAGCTGTGCCGTGCTATCTCCTAGAGACTGCGTCTGTGTATTGCTAGGACGGAACTTGCTGCCCTGCATACGTCACTTCACAATCGCACATGCTGCTCTGTATTGCTGTTTAACTTCCTACGACAGGCTGGGCATGTCTGTCAGTGTAAACTATATATTCGTACTGATCTAGAGGCATTATTTAATCCAGGAAAGGATATTCTTGTTCATACTGCAAGAATGCTTGTGTTTTAAATGTAGAATCAAATTTGTAGTCTACATATGTTGCAGTGAAAGAATTAGCCCAAAGTATCCATCGCGGATGCAGTGCTTTTGCGTTTGAAATGCTTGCTTTGGTAACAGCCCCTAAGGTTGATACTGGAGTCACGTCAATTATGCATTTCCCCATAGCTAGTGCTCTTTCTCTCACTACAGCCGTCTGTACTGCGGTCAGTATCTTTTGTGTGGATGCAAAACGCATTTCAGCGTTTGTGTACAAATGAGATTTGTGTGCAATGGGTACAGTATCGTCTTCATTGAAGGTGAGGTGAGTGTACCCAGATTGACCCGCGACTACACGGATCACCAAATTCATAGTGTTTACACATAAGTAAGTGTTTGGAAGCTATCTTATCAACTTGAACGGAGCAAAGAATTTCTGTGTGTTCCTGAGTCCAATGTTGAACTGAAAAATCAGGTCTGATTAGGCCGTAGAAAGGTTTTAGCTTTTGTGCATAATCCAGAATGTATGTTCTGCCAAAATTTAAGAATCCTAAAATGGATTGTAAACCTTTCAGAGTTTTCAGAGTTTGGAGCAGCACACATTTTTCGAAAACATTAGCTGCCAGGCTTTTTCCTTTACTCAATAACTCATATCCTAAAAAAATAGGACAGTGAGGTGGGTAATTTAAGATTTTTTAAAGTTATATTTATAGCCCACAGTGGCGAACCCCAAAATTATGTTGTTCACCCTGTGTAAGTGATCCAATAATTCATCATCCGAGAGATAAATATCTACATAGGACAATGCCTCCTCATCACAATTTTGAAGTAACTCTGTTACTCTTGCTGAGAACAACCCAGGGCTTTTCTTTTTTCTTGTTTAATTCTTTTTGATTGAAAACCAGTTAGAAACAAAATAAAGGCTTTACATACCATATAGTCAGCACATAGTAAGTTGCATACCAGTACGTAGTAAGTCTCAGTTATTTCAAACGATCCTCCCCATTAATTTACGACATCCGGATTTGGCTCTTTTAGGGCCTATCAACAGTATGTACCTTCCTACTCTGCTTCCACTCAACCTCCTGCAGCCCCCGTCAATCCCCTGGTCCTGTCCCCTGTATGCCATACATGCTCCCCAGACCCTTTCCCACTTCACAGGGCAGTCTCTCGCTGTATACACCACATATTCTGCTCGTTGGCACCAGTCCAAGTCTGCTTTCCAGTCAGTGTCTGCCTGCACCGTAGTAGCTCCCCATGCCCGGGCAAAGTTTCTTTTAGCCACTCCGGCTGCTAGCTTTAGCCATATCTCTTTATACCTGGGCCAGTCGTGTTCCCATGTAATCCCTAGGAGCAACCATTTGGCCTCGAGGG
Source organism: Triturus cristatus (assembly GCF_964204655.1). Lineage (NCBI taxonomy): Eukaryota > Metazoa > Chordata > Amphibia > Caudata > Salamandridae > Triturus > Triturus cristatus. The sequence continues at coordinate 286,562,311 of NC_140590.1, forward strand.
GGACCTCCATCTCCACTATCCGTGATATTATTGTTGCTACCCGTGTGTCAGAGTACCGGGCCCTCCACGGAATCAGAATGGATGCTATTTCCCAATGCCCTCCTACCTGTGCACCATGCCAATAGTTTCTAGCAAGGTTCACCAGCAAGGGGGAAAGGGGATTGGGATCAAGTAGAGACAACTCCAGTTTGTAGGTGGCACTCTCTCTAGCCTGGACCCTCGCTTGGGTAATTCTTCTTTACGGATATACTTACCGTTCCCTTGAAGAGGAGAGAACCTAATGCACAGAAAAAGGAGACAACACATACATCAAAACTACTCTCAGTATTCCTAAATTTCTTATCTATTGCTATGTCTAGAACTCCTACCAGTGTCTTTTGGAGTTTTACCTTCTCTTCTGTATATTAATGAACTCTATTATGAAGATAGCAGCACTGTTCAGATTGAGGACAGTTCCACACATAACATTAATACTATTGGAATGCCTGCAAAGAGCGTCAATGTCCTTTCTTTAAATAAGGAAGACGTTCTCCAATCTCTTGATTCAGCGGATATAGCGTCTCAAACAAAGACAAAACATTCAAGAGGAGGCGCGCAAAAAGGAACAGGGGAAGGATAAACAGGGAGGAAAGGAAAAGGAAAGAACGCAAAAGGGAGGCGAGGCGAGTTGCAAATTGAGAGTTTTAGTTCTTTGGGAAATGTTCAAAGGATCTTGCTGACTTCTCAGGATAGATGACCATTTGAGGACTCCTTCCAAAATCACTGGTGTTCCTGACAGAACGTCTTCTACGCAGCTGCGCCACGACCGGTAAGATCCTCCCACCAACTTAGGGACGTTTCTTCTGAGGATACGCTGAACAGAAACTGCTGCTCACTAGAGAGACACTGCTCTCTTTCTTCTGAGGATGCGCTGAATACAAACTGGTGCTCACAAGGGAGATACTACTCTCTTTCTTCTGAGGATGTACTGAATACAAACTGCTGCTCACAAGAGAGATACTGATCTCTAGCCGGGAAACTGGATTGGCTATGGAACTCAAAGGATAGACACTCTCTTTCAAGAAGCAGTTCGGCAGTCCAAAATATGCCCACCCCTCACTCGGTAATAACTGAGGAGGAACGGACAACGAAACACTGTCTAGTCTGGGATTTCAAATTGGAATGCGCAGAGAAGCGTGTGCTCATGTCTCGAATCACAAGTTCTTGCTAGTCCCTCCAAAATCAATGAGCTGCACAGGCTCAGAAAATGCAGAAGCCATCTTGTAATGTCTGGGTCTAATCTAACTCCGCAGATTCTTCCAATGATTTATCACTGGAGGCTTCACTATGACCTTACCACTTCTTTTCTGACCCTCCCTCAACTTGCCCTAAGTAAGGGAAATGACATTAATCTGATTCCTGACACCGTGTCCAGAAGCTCCGTACCAACAGGCAATCCCATAGGCTATGGAAAAAGGATCCTTCGCTCTCACAGCCCCTCCTGCACAGGGGGGACTCTACCTTACCTATTCTATGCAGGAGGGTCTGTACATAATACACCCTATGGAGTACCTTAAACTGGACCAGTGTAAAACACACTTATAGCTAGTTCCCGGGGGGCCTGGAGGGACTCAGCCCAGTCATCATCTTCAAGCGTCCCCAGGTCCCCTTCTCATGCCGTCTTCAGGGGACCTAACAAGTATGGAGAGTTATTCATTATTTTCTTATAAATCATTGACATCCCTTTGGTTGACAAAGCTTCTGTCAGTATTCGGTCTTCTAGTGGTGATGAGTCGGCCAGGTGCTCACCTTCCTGCAGGTAACACCTTAGTGCGTGTCCTAATTGCATATAGCTAAAGTGTTCCGACTCCACTAAGTTGAATTCTCCCTGCAGGTCCGCAAATGTTATGTAAGCCTGATTCCTCCAAACATCTCCTAAGTGTTCTATCCCAATGAGTTTCCATCTACGGAATCCTTTGAAACCTCCGATCTCTGGCAGGTCTGTGCTGCACCAGAGTGGAGTCAGACCAGTGAGTTTCCCTTTTCAGTCCAGAAACTTGGTGGCTTCCCTCCATACTTCAATACCCACCTGTGTGTGTCGCGGCCTGGGGCCACTTCGATCCCCCCATAGAGGAGCTTCTCATATCCTCCCGTATCCATAGATGCTCTCTCTACTCTATATGCTGGGTCAAGATGATCGTTAAATGCCCAGTCATTCACAACCAATAGATGTGAGGCCCAATATTATTTCTGAATATCTGGTACTGCAAGACCTCCATCATACACCCCTTGCTACAATTTGGCAAGTGCTATTCTTGGTGTTTCCCCGTTTCACAATAACCTATGGACTTCCTGATTAATCTCTTTAAACACTGTCAGTTGAATTTTACATTGTGTATTCTGAAATATATATATAGCAGCCTCAGTAGACTCAAAATTTTGTAAAGAGCTGCTCAACGGTAGAGATCCCCAGTGCGTCACATCTCCTCTAAGTCTTCCCAGCTGTGGGTCGACGTTTTTCGTAATGAACTCCCGGTGGTCTTGCGGGATATGGATTCCTAGGTACTTAAGCCCTTCCGGTACCTAAGCTCTTCCGGTCTCACCGGGGCCAGTCTCGAGGCAAACCGGGGAGTCTCACCTGACAGAGGATATATTATTAATTTTGAGCAGTTAATCATATATCCAGAGTGCTCCCCAAAAATGCGGAACACTTGCATAATCCTGACTATTGAGCTCTGAGGGAGTATGCTGTACAACAGGATATCAGCTGCATACAGTGAGATTATTTCTTCCCAGCCCCCTGCACCTATATTCTCCATATCTGGGAATCTTGCCTAATCCATGAGGCCATGGGCTCGAGCGCCAGGGCAAATAGCATGGGGACAATGGGCAGCCTTGCCAGTGTCCCCTTCGGAGTTCAAAACTGCGTGATATTGTCCTGTTGACCCTAACTCTAGACAGTGGGGCCTGGTAAAGCAATCTGACCCATGTCCTGAACTTTAGCCCAAAGCCAAGCTTGTTTAGCACCACAAACAACCCGTGGATATTCTTATACCCTTGGGGCAGTCTACAGAATTGGCATTTAGAGCTGAGCACTGAAAATGCTGTCAAATGTCTGCTTTCAGGTGCTATATTTTGGCAGAAGAATCCATTTGAGATGTCTAATGTTGTTTTGTATTTCTTCCACACAATGTTATTCATTAATGCCGCACTGTGTGCATTTTGTACTGCAAATGTTTTCGTGCATGTGTTCTAATGCCTGTAGTCTAAAACTAGAAGGTATGAATTGTCTGATTTCATTATGGGAAACAAAGGATTATTCATGCAAGAGGTTCAATTCTCAATCATACCCTGGTATTCAAGTTGATCTAAGATCTCCCTGACCTGTTTCTCTGCGTCCTGCTTTATTGAGTACTGCCTCTGTGGAGTAGGAGTAATTTTTTATGGGATTTCATGGTGCGATGAATCAGCATTCCACTCTACATGATTGCGGTAAAGTGCAGGAGCTAGCGCTAATGCCCACTCCTGCGCATATGTATGTTTGAGTGACTGGAACGGGGTCGAAGAAAGCTGGTAATATTACATTTTCCTCCTTTGGGCAATCCATGATGACCTCAGGCGGCCAATCTTTTTCAGCCAAAAGGATATTGTATACATAAGTCAGGTTCTCTCAAAATAGACCTTTCACTTTTCTGGGTATGTCTCCCTCCATTTGGAGGGTAATTTCATACAACTGATGTGGGACACTTTCCCTTGTATCAGGTGTTTCCATGGTGATATGTTCATTCAATGCTGCTATCACCATTCCATCAGGCTCTAGAGAGCTATTGCTACTTCTGCAGCACTGTCTAGCATCGTCAGAGCCCATTCCCCGTTCAGTAGTAGAGTCCTCAGTAGGCTGGAAATTTCGTATTTTAAGGCCAGCTACCTTCTTCTTTTTAAATTGAGGTTTACTTTGGGGTTTATCCTCTTGTTTGATAATGTAGTCTGAAGTGCTCGCTCTTCTGATCTGCATTTTGACCATCCTTCCCTCTGTTAGGTTTTTAATATTGTCACGGTTTCTAAGATTCGATTTTCTGTCAGAGGGCTCCTGTTGAGGAGACCCACCCCGTGATTGTGATGCATTCCGCTTATAATTCTTTGATTGTTTGTTATCCCATTTCTTTCTAGAAGAATCAGGCGCTTGCTTTGAGTGGTCTTTTTCAGGATTACCCATTAATTGTGGTTACACAGGTCTAGCTCCCTAGCTTTCTCTACCCAGCGAAGCATAGGTATCTTCGATTGGTAGTTCTCACTCCTGTTGTGCAGGAGTGCATTCCGATAGGTACTGGCGTATAGCCACCACTGCTGCCTCTCCTTTTATGTTAGCTACTATAATTGTGGATACCTGGGCAAAATTTCCTATCAATTTCATCCCCAAGTCCAGGGCATGTTCTGCCCCATATTTATTCTGTATTTGTTTCAATCATTCTGGTATGACTGCTATTGAGAGGGTTCCATGAGTTCTGGTATAAATGGCAGTGAAAACTGTACCCCAAGTGGTACAATCCTCTATCGGGAGAGCTATTCCCATTGGCAAGCAAACTGTCAGAATTCTGTGTTTTTCTGGTGAGCCCGTGTGGGGAAACTCTGCCTCAAGCGGTGCTATTTTCTGTGCAATCCAGAATGACATCTGCTCATATTTACTGGGCATTCTTCCCATAACCGCGTTCAGCATTTTTGGGGTGATTTTTGTCGCTGTTCCTTGAGGTTGACCAGCTTGAGTGACTCTTGTAGGTTAAATTGTAAGTGTTTGCATTACAAACTGTGTAAGGTTTCTGTGCAGTTTCACTATCTCTTTATAAAGTGTATGTACGTCTGCTGCTGGCAATGTATCAATCTCAGGCCGCGGTGTGAAAGCAGCTAGGACCGGCCAAATGGCTCCCTCTCTGCTGAGCGGACCGAGTCTCACATTTGTTGTGGTGTGGGGGAGGGCGCCTTTAAACCAATCAATGTGTTCTAGGATAGTTAACTGGACTTCTGTGTCCCCAAATGGAAAGTATTCTTCAGGAGTCTCATCTGGAATGTAAGTATGAAACACCTTAGTGTGTGCATCTGTAGGTGGAAATTTGATCTCTGAATAGAATACCTCTGTCCTGAATGCCCTGTGTGCCTCAATAACGAAGGTAACATGTCCACCCATTGCTGGGACGCCATAATCTATTAATTTCATAGTGATTGGATGTCTGTAGTTTTCTGAAATGTTAAGAGCACCTTCCTGCTCAGCTTCCTCCCAACTAGCACCACTTGTACCAGCGTCTCCAGTCTGAGACATTGTGGTAGGATGTATTTAAGAAAAAGAGAAAGTTTTGCACAATGTGGGGAACTATAATCTTTCAAGTTTGAACAAACCTACAGCCAGTACATAGTATATACCTACTCAGCTGCAGAGGATTTTCCCTTCCCACTCCAGACATCTCTGGTTAAATGTGAGTAGGGGTCTCTGAGAAAGCACAACTGAACTATTCAGATTTGACTGTTAAATAAGAACTAAACCAACGTTGGCACCACCATGTCGTGTAGTTCCTACAAATACATAGGATGTGTGTGTGTAGACGTAAAAAAAGGAAAAAGGATTGGTGTCCAGTTTGATTCCAGATGCCCCCAAAGGATATGTCAGCCTTTAGACCAGCTTGCTCACAGTATGACCATAAGCCCCCCTAACCTTACCAAGGAGCGAATAGTTTCTGAAAGCTACTGAACATGACAACCCTTGATCCTTCAGGGATCGTGGAAACAGTGCAGCACTTTTTGCTCAGTTAGTCGTGCTCGCTTAGTCTCAGAGAAATACACAGAATAAACGATGGGGACATTTTCAAAAAGCATTTATTAAACCAACGTCATTCTACTATAATACATGTGTGCTGCGACAACCATGAGACAGAAACAGATGTATAAGATTACGAGCACCAACAGAGTAAATAAAAGATAGAATTTTATCATGGTGCTACAACTGTGAATATATGCTGGCATATAGATACATGACAGTAATCAAGCGAATTCCTAAGATGCAAAGCCTACCTAAGTGTACTTAGCATGTATGTGGATGTAAAGTCGAGATTTCCCCAGGAAAGTGCCAAACCCATTACCTGATGGGAGAGAACGAAGTACCCTGTCTTGGTCTCGAGTTGGACACCCCGCAAGGGATGTCAGACCCCTGCGTGTTGTAGCTTCTGCAGGCCGGGATTTCAGGGTCTAGTGTCAGCGTGAAGCTTCTCCTCCGCCTATCTAGTGTTGGTATGGGTCTTTAATACCATAACGGTCGCCTCTGGTTCCTTACATAATTGATGTGTTGTAAGTACGATTATGCAAATGAGCCTAGAACAGTACCTGCGATTATGCAAAGTAGTTCTTTTGCTCTAGGATGAAGATGATCATGACATTTTACACAGAATTTGTTCATGATGTTGCATACGTTATGTGCAGGGACTTTTCTAAGAATCCTCATTCATAATTTGAGGCTAGTTTCCACAAAACTGATCGACATTTATTCATAACATAACTGGGTAAAAGGTAAGTGCTAAAACCGTCATGCAGAGCAAGGTAGGACAAATGTAGGTAAAAGGTTGTGTAGCTACCTAGGCCTAGATCGGGGTACATTGGGGTATATGACACCACAACATTTCAATCTACCTCAACACACCTCAATGAAAAACACCCATAAATAAGATATGAAGACAAACACCCAAAAATAATAGACCACATCGAGAAAGAACAAATCAGAAACATCTTGCAGGTAATTGAGTAGCATGCTTTATAACGAGCATTAAACTTGCCATTCTGTTTAATCACTGCGATACCCTCCATATTTGTGTTCCTGGATTCAGAATTACTCCCATCTTTGATAACTCTATCACTGTTCCAACATTTTCTATCTTTTGATTGGACAGCATTTCCCTTTAGTTCATCAATCTTTGAACCCTCTCCAAAGCTGAACTATGCCTTCCTTGCTCCCAACACGAAAACTTTTGCCTTGCGTAGGATAAAGATCATGCCACCTTTGACTTGATCCAGAGATCAACTAAAAACACATGTATCTCTCTGGATGTAAACTGTGCACTGCTATCTGAGACTAACTCACACAGAAAACCCTCTTTTGAAAACACCTCAGTAAGAAACGAGATAAAATCTGGATATGCAGTTCTTCCACAGTATCTTTACACATCTGTGACACATAATCCACTAAAACAATGGCAGACCTTTGTGCCATCAGCAACAACTGGAAACAAGCATTGGCATAGCCAATAGGTCTCACTTTTGGGACCTTATAAGTATTTAGTTATGCAGCACAATATCCTTGGTGCAACAACATCAACTGTTGCTTGGGTAAACACTTATAAGGTCCCAAAGGCAAGACCTATTGGCTATGCCAATGCTTGTTTATTTACTGTAGCCGCCACTGAGTATTAAACGACAGAGTGCGATAAGGTCATAGCATATCATCAAAAGTATCATGTAATGCAAAGCTTAAATATATTCAGTTTATCATATTGCATAGAACCTACCTCACACCCGGTAAAATTAACAAAATATTCCCTTATTCATACACTGGCTGTCCTTCACCTTAAGTGGGATTAAAACACATGCTGTAGCATTGGCCCGTCGTAACAAATTATTGGACAGACATTCTTTTTTTTTTTTTTTTTTTTTTTTTTTTTTTGAAACCGTTTATTGCAATCTCAAATATATACAGGTATGGGCCTACAACCTTCCGGCCGGCCGCTAAAGTGACGATAACAAATGACATACATACAATGAGGCACTTAGCTTTACAGAGACACTAAGGCAGGAGGTATCCACAACGCGGGCCATATGGCTCTGAGCCCACAATACGGTTTCATTTTATACAACACAACAACATAAATAAACACACACCCGCAAGGCAACCCACGATCAAAAGTGGCAGCACGTGCTCCTCAAATGGGGGACCCCAAACCATCCACTGAAAACCCCCGAGAGGGGAAGGGAAACAGGTCCGGGACTGGGAGAATACTGTGCTCGGAACTGAGGGAGGGAGTAAACTAGGGGGATGGAACTGGGGAAGCGGGAGGCAGCAACGGCGGCTCGCAGATATCCCCTCGGTAGGCGTTCCAGGGGCCCCATATCTTCACCCATGCCCCAGGCTTACCCCGCGCCACATACACCACCTTTTCTCGGAACATGCACCAATCCATGTGTTCTTTCCAGGCCGACACCGCCGGGGACCTCTGGGATCCCCACAGCTGTGCAACGTCCCGTTTAGCCACCATATAGCCCAGAGTCACCCATCGCGTCTGCGGAACCGAGTAATCGGTCGGTTCCCACACATTCAGCAAACATCTCCTCGCTTCAGGCAATAGCGCGACATGCGTAACCGCTCGCAGGACCTCATGCACACCACGCCAGAATCGCTCCACCCTCGGGCATTCCCACAAAATGTGCAAAAAAGGTCGCTGAAGCACCACACCCACGCTTACACAATCCGTCCTCAGCATAGCCCATACGCAGAAGCCTTGGCCCCGTCATGTACACCCGGTGGAGTATCTTAAGCTGGACGAAGCGAAGGCGAGCCGGGATGGCCACCTCCTTCGGAGAGGCCACCGCGGAAATCCAGTCCTCGTCGTCCAACTCCAGCCCATCGGCAACCCAGGCCTCGCGGAGGCCAGTCAGTAAGCCCGAGCGATCATTTATCAATTTCTTGTAAATGAGGGAGATCGTGCTGTCCGGAACATGGCCGTCTAGCACTCGATCCTCCAGGGGGGAGGACTCCGGGATGGAGGCCACGTCTGGGAAGACGGAGCCCAGCGCGTGACGGACCTGCAGGTACCGAAAGTATTCACTGCCCCGCAGCTGAAACTCCGCCTGCAACGTCTCGAATGTTTTAAATCCTCCCCTCGTCCAGAGATCCCCCACTGTACTGATGCCTATAGTGTCCCACTGCTCAAAGCCCTTCGAGGTCCACAGAGAGCCCAACCTCTCAGATGCATACAGCGGTGACGCCCGGGTCAAACGGTCCTTCCAGCCCATAGCTGCATTAGCCGCGTGCCATACTCGCACCATGACACGCGTGGGTCCCGTCAAGCGGGAATCGGGCACACTAGCGTAGAGCGCTCGATTGTAGTCGCCACCGGGCAGGAGCATCTTGTCCATTTCAAATGCCGGGTTTAGGGCGGGCCCATAGAGGCCCTGATTAATTGCAGCTAACTGGGAGGCCCAGTAATACCGTTTAATATCCGGGAGGGCAATCCCTCCGTCGTACCACGGGAGCGTCAACTTCGCCAAGGCTATACGCGGCCTCCCATCCCAGAACAGGCGGCGCTGTAGACCTTCCACTTCACGGAAGTAGCGCGCTGGGACCAGGTCCATAGTGTTCTGGAGAGCGTACAGGAAGCGCGGCAGTGACATCATCTTGAACAACGCCGCCCGGCCGAGCGGCGAAAGTGGCAAGCGCCGCCAGCGCGCGACGTCCTCCTTCAAGCGCTGGAGGGGGGGAAGCAAATTTCGCTCGTAGCGGGCCACCGGGTCCAGCGTAATGTAGACACCCAAGTATCGAAATCCCTCCGAGGCAATCTGGATCGGACAGCCCCGCGGGAGGACAGGAGCCTCCCCGGAAAGCACATAGACACAGGATTTGGCCCAGTTGATGACAAGGCCTGAATTGCGGCCAAAAGAGCGCAGAACATCGACCAGGACAATCAGTGATTTGCGCGGGGAGGCTAAGTACAAAAGGATGTCGTCTGCATAGAGAGACACGCGGTCCTCATACTCAGGGGTCCAACGGAGACCTCGGATAGAAGGGTGCCACCGCAGCCACTCTGCCAGGGGTTCCAAGGCCAGTGCGAACAGGAGCGGCGACAGGGGGCAACCCTGGTGCGTGCCCCGTCCCAGCACGAATGGGGCCGAGACTCGACCATTCACCACCACCTGCGCAAGTGGGTCCGAGTACAACAATTTGACCCAGCTGATAAAACCCGGCCCGAAGCCAAACTTCGCCAGCATCGCCCAGATGTACGGCCACTCGAGTGTGTCAAACGCCATAGTGGCGTCCAAAGACGCCAGGATGGCCGGCTCCCGCACGAACGGAACACGCGCCAGCACGCCGTGCAGGCGCCGCAGATTAAGAGCCGTATTGCGATGGGGGATAAAGCCGGACTGGTCTTGGTGGACCAGGTCGCCCACCACGCCGACCAGCCGGTTGGCGAGCACCTTGGCGAGGATTTTAGGTTCCGCATTCAAGAGCGAGATAGGCCGATAGGATGTGACCCGATCTCGAGGTCTCCCCTCCTTGTGGATGACCACGATGGTAGCCAGACGCTGGTCCGGCGGGAGGGAGCCCCGCGAGTGGGCCGCAAGGAACATTGCGCGGAGGTGGGGTGCCAGTACATCCGGTCGCAGCTTGTATAACTCAATAGGAATGCCGTTTGGGCCCATGGCCTTACCAGAAGCGACCGAGCGGATGGCGAGGGCGATTTCGTCCGAGGTGGGGGCGGCATCCAGCGACTCCCTGTCCTCCACAGAAAGGGAGGGGAGCGCGATGTCACGCAGCAGGGCATGGGAATCCTCCTCCGAGCAGGGAGAAACCGGGGAATATACCTCGCGGAAATAGTCCGCGAAGCAAGAAACGATGCCTTCCGGCTCAATGACACGCACGCCATCCGTCCTCTCAATCAGCGGGACCACACGACTCGCTCTCTCCTTCTTATCCAGCCACGCAATCAACTTGCCCGCCTTATCACCCACATCATACAATCGCCCCTGTTGCTCTCTGCTGAGGCCCCTGGCCGCCTCCGTGACGAGGGCCCTATAGGCCGCCTGCTTAAGGTGCAAAACGTGGAGCGCAGCGTCAGTCACCCCACTCCCCAAATCACCCTCCAATTCAGTAATTTCGGCCTCCACCCGGGTCACCTCCTCCTGTGCGCGCCTCCGGGCATGGGAAATAAAGGAGAGGGCCTCCCCTCTCAGCACTGTCTTGAAAGCCTCCCACAGGGAGATAGCCGACAGAACTGACCCCACATTCTCCTCGAAATACCGTTGCAAGGATTTAATCAAGTCAGCGCGAATAGTGGGGTCGCGCAGGTACCAAGCGTTGATTGGAGCTACCCTGCCCTCCCCCCTCGGGAAGACATCCAAGTGCAACAGGAGCGGGGAGTGATCTGAAATGCCCCTCGCCAGATGGCGCACCTCCCCCACCCTCCCGGCATAGGCCGCAGGGACAAGGATATGATCAAGCCGCGAAAGGCTACCATGGGCACCCGAATGGAAGGTGTACTGCAGCTGAGTGGGATGCTTTAAACGCCAGCAGTCTACCAATCCCAGTGTGTCCAAAAGGCCCGACAGCCACGCCTGTGCCCGGGGGAGGTCCCTAGGGGGATAACGATCCATAGTCCCAGAAACCACCGCGTTGAAGTCCCCCCCAACCACCAGAAGCCCCCCCGGAAGGTCAAGAAGGAGGCGCCCCAGGTCCGCAAAGGTGGTGGACTGTAACCCCGGTGGGACGTACACTGAGACAAAGACGACTACTTTGCCCTCCATTCTCCCCACCAAAACAGTGTAGCGTCCCCTCTCATCATGGCGCACCTCGTCTATTTCTAGCGGGAGCGAGGTCTTGATCATAATGCCCACCCCTCGTGAGCCTGACGTAAAGCCCGAGTGGGCCACCAAACGATAACCACGTCGATTCATGGCACAAAAGGAGTTACCAATAAGGTGTGTCTCCTGCAGAAAGACCACATCAGGCGAAATCCGTTTCAGATACTGCAGGACCACACCCCGCTTAATCCTATCCCCCAGCCCGTTAACGTTCCAGGACAACAAAGTCAGGTCCCTACCCCCCATCACATACAGAAGCCATCATTTGTCCCCCCGAGAGCAACTCAAAAACACCAGTACAATAAAGGGTTTGCCTTGCGGTAGAAACGAACCACACCCCACCCCAACCCACCCATCCCAACAGAACTCCCCCCACCCTGCACCCCTGCATGAGCCCAAACAGCCCCCCCAAAGTGCAGTGTGCCTGTCGCCCCATAGAAGAAAACTAACTAGTCCCCCAGAGGAGGAGGGAGATCCCCCAAGAGACCCCGCACGACCTCCACAGGAGGGGAACTTACCCTAACAGTCAATGGTGACAATAACACAGCCCGGAGCAAGGCCTACCATTAGTCCCTTAGTCCTGATCCGGCGGGCCCTCCCCACCAACCGCTCCCCCCCCGCCCCCGATCTCCGGGCAAAGTGTCCAGCCAGTCCCCGGCCGCCTCGGGACGATCAAAAAAGTGCGTGCGGCCATCTACCTCCACCCTCAGCTTAGCTGGAAAAAGCATAGAATATTTGAGATTCAGGTCTCGTAGGCGACGTTTGACACCCAGAAAGCTTAGTCTCTGTTTTTGGACCGCCGGGGTAAAGTCAGGATAGAAATTAATATCCATGTTATCAAGTCTGACTGGCCCTTGGAGCCTAGAAGTCTGCAGGATAGCGTCTCTGTCCCTAAAATTGAAGATCCGGGCGATGAGAGGCCTCGGAGGGGCACCGATCTTAGGCCTACCCCCGGGGACCCTATGGGCCCGCTCCACTGCAAAGAATTTGCTCAGCCCCCGAGGCTGTAGGTGGGTGAGGACCAGGTCCTCCACGAACAGATCCGCTGCCTCCGCCTCTCGTCCCTCCGGCACCCCGATAATGCGGACGTTGTTTCTCCGGGCCCGACCCTCGGAATCCTCCAGTCGACGATTCATCAGGGCGCTCGCCTGGCCAAGCCTGCGCACCTCCTGTTGGAGGGCCGCCACGTCAGTTGTGAGGCCCGAGGTAGAGTGGGCCAAAGAATCGACCCGGTCATTTGTTTTAGACAAATCGGCTCTCACGAGGCCCACGTCCACGAGGACCGAGTCGATCTTCTGCGCCAGAGTGTCAAAGCGCTGGTCCACCGAGGCCTTCATCTCGGCGATGGCGCCCATGACGTCCCGGAGGGTCAGGTCCGTGGGCGGAACAGGAGCATCAGTCGGGCCCGTGGGGGACCTACGCAGCACCTCTGGAGATCCCTTCTGGAGGGTGTAGCGGTCCATGTTATTGGATTGTTGGGCCGTGCCACGACGGGTCGACTTCACCTTGGCCCGGTCGCCATCTTGTTTTGTGGCCATGGTCGCAATCCCCAAATCGAGCCAATCTCCTCAGAAAGGGGGCAGACAATCCCGTTCAAAGGCTCCGGGGGGGGGCGACCACCGCTCCTCAGGGCGGATCGCAGCCGGCGGGCCGGCAGGGCAGCCCAACGAGGCCACAGCACCGCACACCGCCCCGCAACCCAACCTCGCCTGGCAGCAAGGAGGGCGCAAAAGCGAAAGTGAAAGTGCGGGGTACGCGAGCCACCCAGCCTTGCCCGCCGCTGTTGTTCACTTTGTGTCCGGATCGCCCCACAACTCTAGTACGGGGGGCCGGCGTGGAGAAGGCCGCAAACCTCAATCGATGCTCCTGCCGGTGTCCGAGGTCCGATTTAAAAACGGAAAACGGGCGTCACCTCTGCACGGGCTCACAAATACAGTCCCCTCATCTGGGACAGGATTCTGTCAGGATTTATGCAGGAGGTCGCGGAGGTCCTCGGGAGCCTCGCACCTACGCGGCCATCTTGGTTGCGCGCTAGGCTCCTCCCCTGGACAGACATTCTTGATGAGCTTACAGAAGTGATGCGTCTGATTGAATGTTGTATGCTCCGTCTATACAGATGAAAAATGGACCACTCCCCCTCAAAACCATGAGGAGCTGAGCTCGCGCTCACGTCCAACAACTCACCCTCTGCATATGTATCAACGCTGGAAATGCTAGGCGCTCTAAAATGACTCAATAACAACTTTAAATATTTGTAGATAATCTAATTGGTTCGTCATTGCTGCAGATGCCGTATTCTCTGCCTGTAGAATAGCGCGCGTACTCAGCAAGCGTAGCCTCGTAGCACATGTGGGCAGTGGGTGAAATACACATACGCGCGCCTAACAATATTATGAAAACACTCTATGTTTATCTATCAATGTACAGCTCACTAAGATATATTGCCATGGAGCCAGCCGGCCATATGTTTTCTCGTAGCTCCACCGCCTGCATGTTAATTTAAACAATCTGCAGGAAGTGTTTGTGGACGAGAATAAACATCTGAAGTACACATCACTCGATCACACTGCAGGGACCGGCACAACGTGTGTGTACAGCGGTCTTTATGCATCAGTTCGCTGGCACAGGAGTGCAACAGTGCACAGGAGTGCAGTGCGCACGCTCCCTGTGTGCAGATACATACAGTAGTGCAGCTGCGATAGCCCCACTCGAGCTCTTTAAGTGTGGCCCGTAATATGCCTCACTGGCACCAGAGCTGTCAGTGTGTGCAGTAACCCCCACTGAGCCGATGTTTGTCACTACATTGCACTGTCAGTCTGACTCTCAGTGCAACTGCTGCATGTCGCTGCACGCATGGACTGACAGCGGTACACACACTGGCTTGACTCAGCGCACTGATGTGCATTACATATTTCTGAGCAATTAGCTCTTCTGCGTTCTGACTGCTATGTGCACTGCTCTGTATCAGTGCTGGCTTCACTGGCAGGGGCATGACTCAGTTGCATGCACTTTGAGAAGGTTTGCTTGCAGTGATATGAACCCCTGGGGCATACATCAGTACAGAAAGCCCTCCTTGGGGTGTTTGATGGAAAAACAAAAGTCCAGTACAAGTTGACACTGAAATGTAATGTGACACTGGAAAGTAATACAGTTTTGCAGTGTAAATCAGTAGTGCAGTGTCAGTAATAACACTGTAACATGGTACATCTGCAGACAAACTAATGCTCGCATTGGTTTGCTAAACAAAAAAACGAGCAAAAAAAAAAAAAAATAACACCCACAAAGCGTTTCCCTTGCGGGAGCGAGCAGGGGCACCATCTGTTTACAAGTTAATTACAAACAGATGTTGCCAAAGCTCGTTCCCGCAAGGGAACCGTCATACGTGCATGTGTTGCCATTGAAAGCAATGCAAAGAGTGCACGTTTTTGGCCGAAACAGCGAATTGATTCCAAAAGGTCCCCTCCTAAGCAGCACATGCGTGCTGCGTAGGCGAGACCTAAAAAGGGCAAAAAGGAATTTTGCAAGGTTTGCCCAAACCTTACATGAAAGTCCTGTTTCAATCATACCCGAACCATACACACACTAACCCCTTATCACTCTGCCTACTAACAAAACCCCTCTCTACATCGATCTCTACATGCTTGTTTACCAGTTATGTTGCAACCGCTTTTGGTTAAGTCATTCCCAAATGACGATTTAGAATAATGATCAATATTTTTCCCTCGTGTTCACATGTAGATAGTGTCAAATAGGGTTCTCACACACCGATAAACATGAAAGGCTTTATTAACAAAAGAAAAATTAATAGTCTGTGAATCACAGTCAATTGGCTCGAATTTTGCCCTGCAGAACTGGATGGAGCAAACTCATAGAGAGAGAACAAAGCACAAATTTATGCGCTGGTACTTATGCGTTTCGGATAAAGTCATATGATTAAAATACATGCAGGTGTCTGGGCTGAAACTTGAGAACAAGTGAAACAACCTTCAGAGAGTAACAATAATATGAAACCTTTTGGCTGGGCATGCTAGTCTTTTTTTTTTTACCTTAGTAATCAAGAAGGAGGAACAGTTCAATGTCAGACACCAGCAGGGTATTTGGGCAAAGTTAATGTGAGCAAGAAAACATGACTGATGCAAGTTGTGGTTATGCTAATACAATATACTCAATATATTCATAATAGTTTACCTTCTTCAATAGACAATTAATTCTCAAACTTATATTGAGGTAACAGACATAAAAGTGAACTTCCGCCAACCCATCATTTATTAATTTAATAGTGCTCTTCAATTCCTGGCCCCTCCTCAGTGCATTCCTTCAAAATTCCCCTATAATTCAACAGTTCCCTGACCCTCTTGCTCCCCAAAACTCCACATCATCCTGTACATCCATATGTTCCTCCAAACTCACCACATGAGGACAAGCAATCTGACTTATTATTCTTGATTCCAGGAGTCAAACGGATGTTCATGCAACATGAAACACAGTCTTGTCAAACGTGCAGTCGCTCAACTTGAATGTACATTCGTTTCTTTCACTATTGGGACCAAATGTTCATGTTCTGTACACAACACAAACCTAGTTCCCCATTCATACGGTTTGAGTTTCCCAATTGCCCAGAAACAGGTTAATAATTATTTTCCAATTACACAGTATTAGCATTGCAGAGCCCTCACAGTGTGTAGTACAATGATGTCATACACTCCTTACCACTCCATTGTTAAGACAATACTAACTGCCCCCAATCCACAACCCCTTGCATCAACAGTAACCTACAGTGTTCTGCTGAGAGCAAATGAACTGAGCAGTGAAGCTTGATACTACTTCATCATCGGCTTGAAATATTCTTTTTAAATTAATCTGTTTAGCGGTTTTGTGATTAAAAGTTAAGTCGCTCACAAATTTAGCAAATATTTCACAGATGCCCATGAATGACCTAAGTTGATCTTTACTCTCAGGTGCCATGCATCTTCGGTGGCTTTCAACAATCCAGTTAATGTTGCAGTGCCCTGCCAGAAACAACTGACCCAAGCACTCAATTTCTTGTACGCCAAAAACATACTTTTTCCAAAGTAACTTTAACAGTCTCTCTCTAAAGCAGTGATACTCAAAGTACGGCCCGAGGGTCACTTGCGGCCCTCTTGACCTTTCCATGCAGCTCCTTGGTGAACAGCAGCACTGGTCTGCTGTTTACTTGACTCAACACTAACGTTCACAATGGAACTAACTAAGGCATCCTGCACCACTTAACTTTAGAAACACCTTTGTTTTTAAAAGACATCTTACAACAAATGTGTCAAAATATGATAAAGTCTCTTCAAAATTCAAAAGCTTGTATTTCATTAACATACAGAACCTTTCCACCTTAGTACACCCGATAATATTACTGCATTGAGAGGTATTTCTTTTTTTATTGCTAGTTTTCAAAGATGAATTCAAAATCATTCATACTTCCAACAACCCTGACAAAAATGGCAATAGTGAACTTAGAGGCAAGTCAGTTTTCATGTGAACCCTCTGGGTGGCCTGGCTTGCTATTATAATTGGACAACATCATAGTTTATTAAATCAAACACAAGAGAAGGAAAAGGGGGAAAAGTGAAAAAAGTGCATTGGGTTACACAATTTGGTCAAGTGGGCAAGCCAGGATTGATCCCAGGTTTTCTGGTTTTGCATTGTGCACTTCAGCCAATACATGTACATGTACATGCTTCAGTTCCCCTATTCCCATCTTACAAATCCCATATCGCCCGACCACCACTCTGCTTGCGTGAGTGTGGTAGTCGATCACACCACAGACCATACTTTGTGGCCTGAGGGAAAATGTTTGTGAGTACCTATGCTCTAAAGAGTCTGAAAACCTCCTTTAATATATGTAGATTTTGTACCTGATCCTCACCAGAAACAAATAGGAAAATTTGAAAGGCCAACTAACCCACCCTGAAAGGCCCAAGATATCACCCATGAATGTTGAAACCTGGTTGCAGCAGAAGCCAGCCAAAATTATAATTGTCCAAAGTGGAAAACTTCATCAGACGTGACAAAAGCAATACAATGTCTTGATTTCTGTGCCAAAGTAACCTGATTATATGCAGAATGCAAATCAAGTTTCAATAATACCCTGCTTCCATTGAGTGTTCAACCATTTTGCCAGTTTTTAGTTGGAGGTTCCCATCCACCTTAACCACTCTGTTAACAATTTTCAAATCAATATACATCCTTACCTCATTACGTGCACACACCCAAAATCAAGGATAACCACAATGAAGATTCAACATTCACACATTTCTTTGAGCAAATCACTCCATTCTCCCTGCACACATTCTAAGACAACACCTGATCTTGTGGTTAATTTGCAAATTTTCACCTTACTTGTATAACATGCTCCAGTTCAACCAGCTCACCCAATTTACCCCCAAACCCAATGAAAGCTCCAGCAAATACTGCTTCTTGCAAGGCTAAAACTTAAAACTGTCAATTTCTCCAAAGTAAATCTTGAAAGCTTTGAGACACTCCTTTCACCTAAAAGGTGGCTCCCTCGGTAGCTGCAAAATGACAGAAAATGGCTAACAGAATAGATGACCAACAGATATGCAATAACAGAAAAACACCACCTGGAACTAGGATAAATAAATGAATCATCCCGCAGTAATCCGTCTGATGTGAAGTGCAAGGAGTAAATGTGTTTGGAAAGCAACCATATTTGCAATTGGTCAAGGTTCTATTCATAGCCGAAATTCCAGCAACACAACTGCAAACAGTAAAGCATTTTGGGCCATATTTATGAGCCCAGTTGCGTTACAATTGCACCATGCAACGTGGTGCATGCGCAATGCAACTCAAAAATGAGATTAATGAATCCACTTTACGTGTCCTTGAGTGGCTTCATAAATCTGGAGTAACGCAAAGCAGCACCAATCGCTGCATTGTGTTACTCTGCCCTGGGAAGGCATTCCATGAGTATTGCGTGCGTGTCCCCATGCAACTCCCATGGTTGTTGACGCATTTACAGCTTTACAAACAGTGGTAGATCTGGGAATATGCCAAAATGAAACACCTTCCCAGTGTAGGCGTGACTAGGAGAAATATCATTATTTTTCCTTGTAACTTCCTCCTTCTATGTATGCTGCATTCTGCAGCATATATAGAGGAATACGCCCCTCAGTATTGTTTTTATGCAGCAGTGCCCCTTCCTGCACAAAAACAATCCTGCATGCAACACAGTCACCCTTGCACCATGGTGCATGGGTGCCCACGTTGGGCGTTAGGCAGTAAATGAGGCATCAGCGTAGGTACAAAAGCAGGAATGCGCTGCATTCTTTTAAATATGGTGCATTCTTGCCCTGACCCTGTCACGCAGCGCAGGAAGGTGACTTGCTGCAATGCATCATAATCCCATAAATATGCCCCTTAGTATGTGCAATTAGTCAATGCCCTAAACGTGGCGCCCAAAACATGCCTCTACAACTCTGGATTCTGGCCACAATTGCAAAAGGATACTTTCCTTTAAATTAGATATTATTAGTTAGCAAAACAGAAAACAATATTCACATCGTCGCCTGGAGATGTAGCCACCCCTGCCCGCTATGTTTTTTATATATTTTTTAATTAAATTTTCACAATTTGGCAATAAAACATAACATAGTGCAAGAAACCATGTGAGGGCAGGTCTACTTGGTAATCATGACTATAAGACATCCATTAGCACGCGGCATCTTATTAAAAAGTGACATAGAGTCAGCGCATATCTTCAGTGTGTGACAGTCTTTACCAGTGTTTTCCAATCACCAGGGCTTCAGGCATGTGCGAATCATCGCTATCATTAACCAGGGAGTCCTTGATGTCACTTTCCCAACAAGTCCAAAATCTGTTACGTTTCTGGGGGCAACTCTTGGCCTCATTTACAGGCACCTGAAGTAGTCAGCACCCCTCCAAGCCACATCTTTACTTCACCAGACGGATGGCGGTGCAGGGGGAGGGAGGGAGGTCTCGTCACTCCAGTTCTGTGCTATATCTTGTTTCCCAACTTCAATCAATCAATCAATCAATCAATCAGGGGCTTATAAAGTGCGCTACTCACCTGTGAGAGTCTCAAGGTGCTGGGAGGGGGGCAGCTCCGGATCAGTCGAAGAGTCAGGTCTTGAGGTCCTTCCTGAACGTGTGCAGGGTGGGGAGCATCTGATGTTCACCGGGAGCTCATTCCAGGTCTTGGCTGCGATGTAGGAGAAAGCTCTCCCGCCTGCTCTGTGTCTGCGGATGGGAGGGACCTCTGCTAGGGCAAGGTTGGCGAAGCGGAGGTTCCTCTTGGGTACGTGGAAGGAGACTCTCTCGTTGAGGTATTTGGGTCCGATGTTGTTGAGGGATTTGTAGGTGTGGATGAAGAGCTTGAAGGTGACCCTCTTCTCAACGGGGAGCCAGACGAGGTCTCGTAGGTGTTGTGTCATGTGCTTGTGACGGTATGTTCCGAGGACGAGTCTGGCTGCGGAGTTCTGGATGGTCTGGAGTCTGTGTAGAAGAGTTCTGTTGATTCCGGCGTATAGGGCGTTGCTGTAGTCCAGTCTGCTGATGATGAGTGCGTGGGTGACGGTCCTTCTGCAGTTGGGGGGGATCCATTTGAAGGTCTTGCAGAGGATGCGCAAGCAGTTGAAACTGGTGGAGGCGACGGCGTTGATCTGGAGGTTCATGGAGAGGGAGGAGTCAAGGATGATGCCGAGTTTTCGTGTGTGGTCTGTAGGGGTGGGCGGATTCCCGAGGGCAGAGGGCCACCAGGTGTTGTCCCAGGCGGAGGTGGAGGGGTCGGTTTCGGAGTTGAGCTTCAAGCAACTGTCTTTCATCCAAGCTGCGACGTCCTTCATTCCTTAGTGGAAGCAGAGTCTGGTGTCTTCGGGTTCTTCGTGAGCGAGAGGATAAGCTGGGTGTCGTCGGCGTAGGATACTATGCTGAGCCCATACTGTCTGACGATGGCAGGGAGGGGGGCCATGTAGATGTTAAAAAGCGTTGGGCTGAGCAACGATCCTTGGGTACTCCGCAGTTGATGTCAGTGGGTTCGGAGCAAACGGAAGGGAGTCTGATCCTATGGGTTCTGCCGGAGAGGAAGGATTGGATCCAGTCGAGGGCGGCTCCTTGTATTCCCGCGTCGTGAAGTCTGTTGGGTCAGCCGTTGGCTTCTTGAGGAGGGGTTTAACCTCCGCCCGCTTCCAGTCGTCTGGGAAGATGCCTGAGGAATATGTGTGCTGGGCAGTGATCCGTAGGGGCCCCTGAGTGGGTTTTCTTCATGGTCGTGGTGATGTGTTCGATGGTTGCGGTAATCCAGGTCATGACGATTGGCTTGTCTGCAGTGGCGGCGGGGGGTGGTGTCCGGTGTCTGCTCGCTGAAGATGTCCTAGAGGGCCTGGATGTTAAGATAAAAGTAGGAGCTGAGCTTGTCACAGAGTTCCTGGGAGGGAGTGACATTCATTGGTTTGCTGGGGGGTTTGGTGAGCTGCTGTATGACGTTGAACAGTTCCTTGGCGTTGGCCTGGACTTTGTCTCTTACAAAGGTCTTTTTGGTGTCTCTTATGAGCTGGTGGTATTCCTCCAGGACGCTCCTGTGGTTGTTCTGTGCTTCCGTAGTTTTCTGGTTTCGCCAGGTTTTCTCTAGGCGTCTGCAGGAGCGCCTGGCTTCTTGGAGTTCTGTGGTGAACCAGGCGGCCTTCAGAGGGTGTTGTTTGGTGGGGTGGCGGAAGGGTGCAAGCTTGTCGGCGCAGCAGGCGATCCAGCGGTGAAGTTCTTTGGCTGTGGAGTTGGTGTCGGTCGTGGCGCTGGGGGGGTCTTGGAGGAGGGTGCTGTTGAGGTGTTCCTCTGTGACCTTGCTCCAGTTCCTTCGTGGCTGGTGCGAGGCGGGCTTGGGTGCGGTGGTGGTGTTGAAGGTGAAGTGGACGCAGTGGTGGTCTGGCCAGTGGGGCTGGGAGGTGTGGCTGAATCAGATGTTGGTTCCTCCTGCGAAGATGGGTTTGAGGGAGTGTCCAGCTCTGTAAGTGGGCATGTTGACCAGCTGTTTCAGTCCGAGGTTGGTGAGGTTATCGAGGAGGGTGGTGGAGTCGGGGTCGTTGCTGTTGTTGAGGTGGAAGTTGAGGTCTCCGAGTAGAATGTAATCTGTGGAGGTGATGGCGTGGGGTGCGGCTAGCTCGGCGATGGTGGTCGTGAGATGAGGGTGTCGCGTAGAGTGGTCCTGGGGCTGGTCTGGATCTGGATCTGGAAGTGGAGGTGTTCTGTGTTGGAATGGGGTCACTTGTGCTGGAGGTGGAGAGTTGGAGGTGGGTCTTGTGTGCGATGGTGAGTCCTCCTCCTGGGTGGTGGCAGCGATCCTTTCTCTGGATCTTGTAGCCATCGGGGATGGCGGTGGCGATGTCGGGGCCGGAGGTGCTGTTGGTCCAAGTTTCCGTGAAGAAGGTGACGTCAGGCAGGAGGGAGTCGATCAGGCCCCAGATCTCGATGGCGTGTTGGTGCAAGGAGCATACGTTGAGGAGGATGCATATCAGGGTTTCGGCGGTGTGTGCATCGGGTGGCCCTTTGGCGGTGGTGGGGGCTTTGTTGATGGTGAAGGATCTACGGCAGGATCTGCACGAGAACTGACCGTGGGTGGTGTTCGGCGAGGATCTTTTGCAGTTGGTACATCTTCCGGGATTAGGTGCGTGGAGAGTGGCAGAGTCGTAGCGGCAGGGCCTGGGGGGGCCAGGGTTCCTGGCACTGGCCATGGTCGGGTCGCGCACAGACGGTCTTGCCTTTGGTCCGCCAGCGGCGCGTGTCAGCTGCGTGACCACGCCGCGGTCTGCATTATGTAGGGGAGGGAAGGGACGCTCAGCTGGGAAGCAGGAAACGGGCGAGGGCAGGGGGGAGGGGCCACAGGTCAGCACGGCGGGAATCAGGGAGAAGGGAACGGTGAGGGGAGGGAGAGGGGTACAGTGAAAGCACAAAGTGAGTGAGGAGCAAAAACTCAGCAATGCACAAGAAGAGAAATAAGGAAGCACAGCAATGGGCACAGGTGAAAAAAGAAAACAGTACAATCAAGGGTCAATTACCAAACAAATACCGCGATGCGGCAGTTGTACAGAGGAGCGGGTAGAGACCACAACAATGCACAAGGAGGGAAAAAAGATGCACAACAATGGGCACAAGTGAAAAAAAGAAAACCGTACAATCAGGGGTCAATTACCAAACAAATACCGCGATGCAGCAGGCAGACAGAGGAGCGGACAGAGAGCAGCCTCGAACACCCAGACTGGGGGCTCAGCGGCGGCGACGGAGCAAGTGGAGCTGCCGGGGAGAGTGCAGGCCTTTGACTGAGGTCAAGTACTTACACGCGCTCCCTGCAGTGGTCTGCTTTATGTAGTGGAGGGGAAGGACGCTCAGCTGGGAGGCAGGAAATGGGCGACGGCAGGGGGGAGGGGCCACGGGTCAGTACGGCGGGAATCAGGGAGAAGGGACGGTGATGGGAGGAGAGGGGTACAATGAAAGCACAAAGTGAGTGAGGAGCAAAAACACAACAATGCACAAGAAGAGAAATAAGGAAGCACAGCAATGGGCACAGGTGAAAAAAGAAAACAGTACAATCGGGGGTCAATTACCAAACAAATACCGCGATGCAGCAGGCGGACAGAGGAACGGGCAGAGAGCACAACAATGTACAAGGAGGGAAAAAAGATGCACAGCAATGGGCACAAGTGAAAAAAAGAAAACAGTACAATAAGGGGTCGATTAGCAAACAAATACCGCGATGCGGCAGGCGAACAGAGGAGCGGGCAGAGAGTAGCTTCGAACACCCAGGCTGGGGGCTCAGCGGTGGCGACGGAGTGAGTGGAGCTGCTGGGGAGAGTGCAGGCCTGTGACTGAGGTCACGGTCTTACACACGCACCCCCGCAGCGGTCTGAATTATGTAGGGGAGGGGAGGGACGCTCAGCTGGGAGGCGGGAAACGGGAAAAGGGCAGGGGGAGGGGCCGCAGGTCAGCGAGGCCTGGTGGTCAGCGAGGCCTGGTGGCATTCGTACAACCAGTATATTTGTATATGTTGAGCAGTTTTTGGAAGAAAACTCTAACGGCCTCTGAAATATAGCAGTGAATATTTGGAAAATTCCCTCCGAGAAGTGCCTCAATCGGGGGCACAAACAAACAGTGTAAATAAAGTCACCCAATCCCGCCCCACATCTCAAATACCCCTGCTGAAAACCCTGCTTGAAGCGCCAAAGTAACGCTGCTGTCAGGAAGATTCTGTGTAAATATTTAAATTAAATTAGACGTGATCTATTTTTGATTGCTGACTCCTTTGGAGCCACGAGGGTAAACGACCATTCCTCATCCTCCAATAAGGCCACACCCGCCTCCCATTGCTGCTGTATTTTACGATCTGTGTCTAGAGAGTTAATGATTTGTGTTTTATATAGACATGATACTTTCCTGGTCAAGGGTGTGGGGACAAGGTTAACTTAGCCTGTAGGGGACTATATGTGGGGATATATCATGATCGCGAGAGTATGTTGTAACTGAAGGTATCTATAAATTGTGTGTTTTATAGACCAAATTCTTCCTTAATTTCAGAGAATTCTTCCATGTGTGTCTCCCTCACCACGTCACCCAATGTCGAGATTCCTAGAGAGTCCCATCCCCAGTAGCGGCCGATTTAAATACCATTTTATTTTCTGCTTCTTGCGCTGCGAGAAAGCTGAAGGCAGGAGTATGCCTGGTTGGGGGCAGGCAGGAGGTTATGCCTGGTTCGGGGCAGGCAGGTGGGCGGGTCGGGAGGAGTGGCTTGTACCACTCTGAGTGCCCTGACTATTTGGTCGGCCCTGGGGACGACCAAAGCAGTCATGCGCACTCTACATTTTCTCTATGTAGGCCCACTCTTGTTTTATTCATATTTTATTTTTGCCATGAATTTGTGACAACGTTTTTAAAAAAAAATGCTTTCTTACCCTGCCGTTGTCCCTCTGGGGTCCCAGGACCAACGCATGGGAGTCAGGGTATTCTTACGATCAGAATATTCCTACCCTGCACCCTTTTTTTTGCTCTCTATTTTTTCCTGTTTGAAGTGTCGGCAGGCAATCAGAGCTCTGCATTTCCCTGCACAAGTTCATTAATATTCGCGAATTAGCCTCGATCATCAGATATACAAATTGGGATTTCCTTAAATTTCTCAACAACTACTGAACGGGTGTACACCAAATAATTGAAGGCGTGATCTGCATAACCAAATCTACCTTTCTGCCAAATTTGGTGTCATTCCGTTCAGTGGTTCAGTCTATAGTCGTGTCTAAAGGTCCAATGGGAATTAACATGAAAAACATCAGCCTCCACTTGATGGTCTGCCTAAAACTTTCCTTGTGCAACAAGAATCACAGCACACGTTTGGGGGGAAAATTTCATGAAGATTCGTCAACTGGTGCCAAAGATATAGGAAGTCAAAAAGTGCTTTTCCTATGGAAACATGGTCCTAACTATAACTACCTACTGGCGTAGGTATTACATATGGTTGTCTATCAGGTTTTCTTTACCCATCAGACATTAACATAGTTTAAAGGCTTTTCTCATGACTATGGATGAAGAGAAGATGCACATAGAAGTTAGGGATTATTGTGCTCCTAGTTCGTTTTCAAATCTTCTATGCTGCACAAAAATATGCTGGTCACTTGTTCTGCAGGCAGGATACCTAAAAAGTTTGTAGGAAGGTGTAAGACATGGACTGTATATGTATGTTCTGTTCCTGCACTGTTGTTAGAGCATCTGCTGTATTCGTTCTTTAAGTTTTTAGAATGTTCATGAGTTGTATGGACGGTTTGCATGCAAAGATTGGGCCCTTGAAGGAGAGGCATTATAGCGGAGGCACTATCATTGTGGCTTGAATAAAAGAGCTTTACTTATTTCAATGAGCAGGTCTTCAGGTCAACAATGGCAATGAGTTGCAGGACACAATGTCTCACTGGGATTCAGATGCCCATACTGGAGGGTTTACATTACAGGCCAGCAGAAGGAGCAGATTTGAGGGTTTAGTACTGTTTAAGAAACATAGCAAGGCAGCCACATGTGTGGAAGTTCATACTGCACTGAATGATTCTTTGAGATCAATGGGAGTGGAGTAGATTCTCCTCAGATGCTATGGGGAGCATAAAAAGCAGTTATACGCGGGCAAGTCATTAGCTTAACATCATATCAAAAGAAGAGATTTTAGAATATACATCAGTTAGAGATTGTCATGACAGCTGAGTCAGAATACCACTGTGCTCCATCGGATGCTGAGCTCCACAGACTTACCCAAGCAAAAACGCAACTCACACAAACAGGTGAAGACACGGTTGTATAAGACATGGATGGCTGCACAGAGAACGCTATACGACCGGCAAGAGGGCTCGCCAACTTGATCATCCACTTTAGAACCGCCTCCTAGAGAGTAATATCTACTGAATGCATTAAGAAAAGGCTCAGAGGTTGCGTTACCGATGACATTAAGAAAAGATGTAGTTTGAAAGCTCCTGATGTGACCTTGGCAGTGACGGCATGTACACATATGACTTCAGGAGAAATAATTTTACTTATTGCATGGCATACCATAATATTTGTCTGTCGCAGAGAACAACAGAATTTGAATTTTTGGGACCTTGGAAACACGTATCTAAATTCCTAAAAGTTACATCAAAATATACTTGTATGTAGAGTCATCCTGGCTTCTGGGTTGGGATTTGGAAAAAACAGAAGAGAAAAATCGTATACTTTATATGGAAACCAGTAAAGATATTAGATGTGTTCAGTGTAAGTAAGGCTCGTTGGAGGGTCACTACTGTAAGGCTTATCATAGAAAAAGCAATTGAAACTCTTATCTTCGCAGTAGACTTACTACAAATTGGGAAAATAGTCTCAGGGTCATTATTTTAATATCAATAGTGTTGTGAAAGACATTAGCACGCATGGCTGCAAGACGGGATCTGACTGACATTCCGTGCCTGGGTACCAGACCTGCATGAGTGAGGCATGAAAGACTGGGGCGGATGGTGAACTTTGAAAGTGGTGAGACATATTACAAATCTATTCCTCTCCCTGAGCGAGCATGATTGACCGGAGGGCAGGTGTCATGCAAATGGGGGGTGGTTAGAAGGGTTGTCTCCCGAGAGATTTTTTTTATTGGGGTAATATCCTGGTGTGTTTCCAGCACAATGCCTTCAATACATTGACCCAAAAGTAATATATTTCTAAATCAGCACGTTTTTTCCTCAATATTTTTATTTGAGAATGCCTGCAAAGGATTTGAAAATATTTTATATGGCTGGGTCCAAACCGAGGTAGCATAGTGTACAAAATAATGATGGATTAGGATGCTTCCTGAGTAATTACCAATGGCTGAGAATAATTCAAGCATTCCATCTATTGCTTTTTTAGGTCTCGGGACCATCCGGTCTGCCGAAGGCAGAACCGGAAGTCGAGAGATTTAATGTTTTGGAGAAGAGGGGCTTGAACCCGCCCCTCTTCTCGCCTCTTCTCCATTGGCTGGCCTCTTGAATGCTGGCCAGCCATTGGAGAAGAGGTTTGTCTCTCCGATCAGGCCCCGTCCTTTTCGGATCGGGGGCGTGTTTTTTGCAGAAAGTCTAATTATCTCCTCCAGCCAACGGCTGGAGGAGATAACAGCAAAACACGCCCCCGAATCCGAAAAGGACGCAGCGTTTCTCCGAGGCATTTCTGCTCTGCCTCGGACTAAGGCGTTGGTGTCTTCCGGTGCCCTCGGCTAACCTTACTTTCAAATTAGATCACACTGTGGGTGGCAGACAATTTCTTTCAAATCTGTGTTCTGTCTCGTCTGTTTTTTAATGCATAAATCTGTCGCATAAGATACATTTTTGTAACTAGGCCCTCAATGTGCATTGAACAGATGTGTCCACATAGCAGGTTCTCTGTTCAGAAAAACCCTGCCTACAACCTACACTGAAATATGCACCCTTCGGTGCCCTAAATGAACGACTGATGTCACCAGGATGCCTCTAGGAGCTCCCAGGGCAGGGAGGATTACACACGCTTATATTTCTGCTTTTCTCATGCCATTCTCCTTCGATGGACCGGAAGTACTGCCGCACGGTTGAAAACACAAGCACGCTCCACCACTTCGCCCTTTCTTTGTTTCATTTTGCATAACAGACTTTCAGTGAAAGATCTTCAACCAAATCACCCAGCAGGGCCCGGTATCTCGTAGTTTCTGAGTAAATATTTATTCAGATCTGATAGCTTTTGGATCGCGTCATTACGACACTGACCGCTCGCTGCCAGGCAGACGCAACCTCGCCGAGGAGCACTTCCTGGTGTGAGGGGAGGCCCGAGAGCCGCGCGCAGCAGAGGATGGCAGGCGTGGCACGCACTTACCAGGCGAATGGCGAGGCGTCTTGAAGCTCAGCACCAGGGGCGCGTCACAGAAATGTTACGTAAGAAAACCAAGGCTCACGCTTTAAACAAAGACATCCTAATTCCTGAATCGCTCTTTTTTAACCAACAAACAAAACTGATTCTTTACTACTCTTGCTGCCTCCCTAATGAAAAAGAACAAACTGACTACCCTTATTTCATATTTCAAACGTGGTGGAAATACATTTTCACTATTTCTGCTATGTAAACAGCAAAACGACGGCCTCGCTTTACCCGTGCTTTGCGCAGATGCAGTTGTTTGCTCCTTTTCAATATTACATGAGCAGCAAAAATGGTGCCAAAGGGATTTGCACTTTTTTTGCACCGGTGCAGAGTTTCTGTATAATGGCTCAATGGGTTTCAGGCTACTGCTCGGGGCATGTTGTGGGTATGGGGTCTGGTGGTGTTGTGGTGTGCCACAAGGCTAGTCTAAAGAAGCATAGGGCCAGATGTATCAAAGGTGTGTGGATGATGGGGGACCAGGGCATCTGTGTGTGGATGATGGGGGACCAGGGCATCTGTGTGTGGCTATTGCAGCAGACTGTTGAAACCTCCTGCTTTTAAAGCCAGACAAGAGATAAACACTGCTTAGTTCGTGTGGTCTCTCTTCAGTGTTTAGTAGCCTGTGCAGGCCCCCATTGCCTACCTGTTGTGATGCTTACATTTTAATATCCTTGGCAGAAAGGGCATGATGCTGAGGGTGTCTGGGACCTTTGGAGCTTTCACTGTATGTATGTGGCTCTGTGTATGTGTGTGTGGCTCTGTGTGTGTGTGTGCCTCTGTGTGTGTGTGTGTGTGGCTCTGTGTGTGTGTGGATGGCTCTGTGTGTGTGTGGGTGGCTCTGTGTGTGTGTGGGTGGCTCTATTTGTGTGTGGGTTGCTCTATGTGAGTGGCTCTGTATGTGTGGGTGGCTGTGTGTGGGTGGCTTTGTGTGGGTGGCTCTGTGTGTGGGTGCAAATGCAATAGGTCTCGCATTGGAGAGGGATTACGCTATTGACATTGTAAATAACAATGCAGTTTCTTATAATGTTTTAAAAAAAAACATAAACAAGAATAATGTCATGAACAATGCCAACAGCTCTAACTTTAACAATGCCGAGACCATTGCATTGTAAATGCTCGTTGTATACTTTAGTGTGTCGCCCAAGTGGGACAGGTATGCCCAGAGGACAGCAGATTAACCTTATGCAGCATGGGGGAGAAGCCTTATTTTTATGCCAGGTGCTGCTGCTGACCCGCCATCCCAATTACTTGCTGCTGGTCATTTTGTCTTGCGCTCTCTGCTCCCCTCAATCATTGTTGCTGTTCGACATGTGTACAGCAAAGTTATTAAGGGCGTGATTGTTGTTGATTTGGTACTCAGAGTAACTGTAACAGCGATCACAAATAGAACAATGTATGAATGCACACTATTCAAATGAAAAACCATTAAACAAATGTAAAAAAACAGTGAAGTCACTTCCTGTGCAGATAGCAATTGATGGGAAAACTTTAGTGTAGATTACTTGCTATCACATTTTGTCATTTCCTGCTGTTGTGAATAAAAGGTATAACAATAAATAACCAAAGATATTTATCCTGAAAGGATGAATGGTTATAGATAACTTACTGTTCTCAGCAAATCACTGAACTACTCTACTGGCTTGGCACATCATCAGTCCCCCTCACTCCTCTACTGATGAATGAAGACAAATGTCAGTGTCTGAAAAACGCATCATTGTATCCACTTTATAACATAAACACTCATCTTCACTTCTTTTTTAATCCGCTAATGAGTGTGGTGGGAGAATAAAGATATCCTAAAAGACATGCTTTATTTTACATTGTATGGCATTCTCATTTTTCTACTTTACTCGACGAGTAATAAGAACTGGTGACAGAAAAAGTTACTTACCTGTGAAAATCGGAGTACACCTCGTAGGATGTCCTAAAATAAATGCTATTAAAGTATGGTCACCAGTAAGCAGATCCAAACCACACACAGTCATGGTCTTTAATGGGATTTTGTCAAGCCGCACCACAAAGGCTGCTGTCAGATTATGAAACACGAGCACTTGTAGACTACAAGTGACATGACCATGTTTGTGATTATAGGTTTAAAAGAAAGCCCTGTGATGAGCTTGGAAGACAGCGAGCTCTTGGCCAGCATCATGACGGAGGTGCGCCGACAGGTCGGGGTTTCTCTTCCTGAAGACAAATAGTGAAGATGCAACAAGGACTATTCCTACACAGCTGCAAACCAGTGATACAATCTTAAAAGAACCTGTCAATGTAAAACAACTCGAGTTAAAAATGTGTGACGAAAATAAAAAACTGTAACCTTACTTTGTTTTTAGGTCTCGCCTAAATCAGCGCTGCGCTTACGACACATTTTGTTAAATTAAAGGGGGCTTTGAGCCCGCCCATTGCTTAACATTCATTGGCTTCATTGTCAGTCTTATTTGCTGACGGCTGTTTGATCACCCTAGGCTTAATTTTTCCTGTTTTATCACCACAGGCTTCATTTTGGCTCTATTTGTGCGTTTCCCCCATCCCTGGAGCATGGAACAAGTACTACTTCCTTTTTTGGTAATATCTTTCTTCTGCTTCTGCGTTCTGTTTTGGCCTTTTATTTTCCTTCAACTTGCACCACTTCATAAGACTGTATGTGCTTTCAGGTTGTCATGCTATTGCATTAACTTGCTCCTTTCCTGTTTTAGTTTCCTTTTACTTTTCATCCTCTCCATTTCTACTTCTTGGTGCCGCACAGCATCAGCAGCCCACACACTGTTAGCATCCCTTTTAACAGTAATTTCAAAATACATGAATGCCTTTGTGCTATCAAATCAAATCAAATACAACTTTATTCGAGCTTGATTACACAATTCATAAAAGTACAAATTCATTTATAATATTACAACACAGAATATGGCCAAATATACAAAGTTACAAATGTGGAATTCAATCAAGCAGGATTTGACAAACTTGTGATTCATAATAGCCCATTTTATAAAACCCAATTCAAAATATTAAAATACTATAAATGGTTAAAGTAATATGAATCTCTTACTAGAAATTAAAACCTGTGTTATAAACATGAACCACTTCTATCTTCATTTCTATTTGTTAGTCTACTACCCCCGGTCTTCCTTCTTCTAATACATGACCATAAAAATAATGCTAGGGAAAAACATACAAACGGATCACTCAGGGTCTTTAAAAAAGTACATGGCCACCCTGGATTGCTTAAATTTGTGGTACCTCACAATAGGATAAATAAATGTTTTCCTTTCTGCTAAATAAAACTTGCAGAATAATATTAAAAGAAGGTCTGACTGAGAGGAATAATTATTACATGGACAAGGTGGCAAGTCTGAAAATGTGTATATTTTTTTTCCGGGTACCCTAACATTAAAGGGATCAAGTTCATTCGAAACCGTAAAAGAATAAATCTGTGCTGGAAATTATTAATAGACGTGAGGTAATAAAAACCTTCCTCCACTCCGGGTGGAACTAAATCATAGGCAATAGAAGGACTTTGAGTACAATTTTTTTCCCTACGGGCACCCTTTGCTCTCTTCAAAAATAGCTCAGTTAGCCTTGTCTTTGTAATCTTTTTACAGTTTTCAGGGTCCTGAAATTATTCACCTAACCCTAATACAGTCAATTGTGTCACCACGTAATTTAACCAGCCAATCTTCTTATAATGTTCCAATTTACAGCAGTCCTTAAAAATACACTGAGTCAGATCTACAGTTGACCTCCGCCAGATCGAAAGCCACAATAAAAGTGGTGCCAGTCTAATACAGTCACTCAGGTATGGTAAACCCAGTTCCAAATGTAAAATATAATTGGAAGAAGATTGGGGTAAAGATACCCAGTTTTAAAAAAAAGGTGTCTTCCAGTTGCTGAAGATATTCAACATTTACCATCCCCCAGACTCCCGCCTCGTAAGTTGTAGCAGCCTTGGTTTTTGCAGAGTAGATCTTTTTGACGGAATCCAGTGGGCTCGCCCCTAGCTTCTTCGCAAAGCTTTTAATGCCTTGGAGACTCCTTTCCATACTCTGGGCTCTTGCTGCCACCAAGTTAGACCAAGAGTGATTTTTATCGAAAAGTACTCCTAGGTATGAAAAGCAATTGACCACCTCAATCTTTTTTGATGCCAAATTAAAAGTGGGGTGTTTTTCCCCTCTAGCTGCCCCTGCTACTATTATAAAAGACTTAGTTTCATTTACGTTTAAATCTAGGGAAGCCATGAATGATGCATAAGCTGTAATTAGAGATTGCAATGCTATTCCCGTTCTGGCCATTAGTACCGCATCATTGGCGTACGCCGATATCAGGAGGGGACTATGAATTTAGGCACGTCCCGTGGTGTAGCAGGGAGGGCGGCCTCTACCCCATTTGTGTTGATAGAGAAAAGAAACAGGGCGAGTACACATCCTTGTCTCACCCCCTTTTCCATCTTGAAGGAGCGCGTGCACTCCCCATTCCTGCCGTATCATACGCAAGTGGAGGCATTGGCATACAGCTGTCGAATAAATCTTATTTTCAGTGGATCAATGCCCATCCCGTCCATCATAGACCACAGCCTCTGATGCAAAATGCAATCAACGGCTGCGGTCAAATCCATAAAGGCCATATAGATTTTCCCAGTTTTTGCCTTAGTGTATTTACCTAAGGATAGAGAGAGGTTTAGGCATTGATCCGCCGTCCCCATGCCCTTCCGGAAACCATATTGGGTCTTCATAAAAATGCAGTTATTTTCTGCCCATTCCTCTAATCTAGCTGACAGGAGCCGGACCATGACGAAGGAGGGAAATTGGGCTGTAATTCATTGGGGACCCCCTATCGCCCTATTACGCTCTGTTTCCAGGATGGAGGTGGTCCCTATAACTGAATGGAATTAAAAACATTAGTTAATAAAGGGACCCACATATCCTACTTCTCCTGGAAAAGATCGATTGGTATGCCATCGGGCTGTGGAGCTTTTACCAAGGCACATTATTCAAGCCCCTTTCTAACCTCTTCTATAGAGAAAATAAACCCACCCTGGGCTACAATCATTGAGCCGGGAGGTGAAGAGATTAAAGTGGGCCTGGAACAAAAAATGTTTTCGAAGTGTCCCACCCAAGCATCTTCATATACATGTGAGTCCAGGATGGGATCATTGGAATCTTTAAAATTGGGGGTATTCACTATTTTCCAAAAATCCCTGCTACTGCCTGAAATGCCTGCAGTTTCAAGGTCATCCCACGCCTTGATGAATACAGGCCCCAGCTAGGCCCGCAGGACACAAGGGTTCGCTCTCCTGTAATGGAATCTACAAGGAAGTTGGCACGGAAACTGCAAAGTACAAAGACAAAGTTTATTAACCCTTAAGGGTGGTCCTACAATCCATACAACACCCTTCAGTATTGCATAGAGTAGCACACAGAACTTGCGAACACAGTCCCCTTTTATACACAACAGAGGGGCTCATAAGTGGGTGGATACAACATGAGACGAAGAACATTACCTTTTATGGACATTTTCGATACAGAATCAATATGTGGGCGGAGTTAACACATCTCTAAGCCCGCGAAAACATGGTCAAGCGAGGATTAACTGATAACAGATGTGGTCAAGCCTGGGCATGCGCCAGACGGACAAAGGAGCTATTTATAGACTGTTACTAGGAAGATTACAAGAGCAACTAACACGAAGATAGGACTCTTCTCGTGCTGAGCACGTGGAGACATGACAATACAAAATGGAGTCCAGACTTTAGTCAACATAACGGAAGGAACTCGGTCCTAAAGGGGAATTCATGTCTTTAGTGAATGCTTAATCACATCGTTGTTTCAATTTTCAACAGACGGCCCTTTCAGCATTTACTGAAGACATCCGGTTTATTAGAATAATCATCGTATATGTCAATTTTCATCATTTCTTCTATTTCTTTAGTTAAATGTTTCTGGTAAGTGACATTGGCAATAGCTTTCTCATCAGGAATACAGAGTGACACACATAGGGAACAGAGTAAAGGACCACATTGGATACAAATGCAACAGGAAAACAGAATTGCTACGATAATACAGAGACCAGTTAAAACCTTCCACCCCCATGTGGTGATCAATGCCCAAAACCATCCAGAAAAGGTCCAAGTGCCATTTTCTGTATGGATTTCAGCTGCAATTTTATGTAACTTGTTGATAGCATTATAGACTGATGGCGTGTGGTCAGGAATAAACACACAACAACTACTTCCGATAATTTTACATGCTCCACCTCGGTCAGCTAACATAACATCTAACACCATACGATTCTGCAATGCAACAATTCTAGTAATTTTTAATTCTTCCGTAAGATTCCCAAGAGCAGCAGCGGTTTGATTTGTCACAGCCTCTACAACTCTTGTTAACCTTCGAACTTTCCTACTATTTAGGGCAGCTCCAACAAAGAAGAACAATCCTAAATTAAAATCAATATACTGCTGCAGGCTAGTATCGGTTTGGTCAACATCATCAATAGATAGAGTACGTTTATACCTATTTACAGTCACATTATTCAACAACTTCAAATCTTTATGATAATATGCAGGTGCCAAGAATACAGGAGGTAATAGGAATGCTACGTAACATACTCCAGACCAACCGGCTGGCAAACGATAATAACCTTTATTTCCACATACGAAGTATGTATTATGGGATGCTAAGAAGGTACTGTTATTCAACCAGTCGATGTTCAAGATAGTGATACAGTCACTAACACCAACAGGAATATAACCCACACTCTGGACACATAGGTCCGCTTGAGCTTGTGCCACTTGAATCACGAATCGGTCTTTCCCCACAGTGTCCCTAGTGTTCGTGAAAATATAGGGAATCGATTCATTGTCTGGTCGATACTCTTCCCATTCCCAAATTGTCCCATTCGCTTGTGGATAACCATCTTTATCTTGATGACATTCCCTATTAAGTCTGAAGAGTAACCGTCCCACTGTAGGTTTCCGAGTATGCGGTCGGCGAGGCAGGTTACCAGTAGGTGTTTCCGGCGGGTGGCTTGAAGAGTACAAGTGTACGAGTGTCCAACCCCCCCTCAGTCGACCATGAGGCACAGTTTTGCCTTTTAAAATATTCTCATTAGACGTACATTACGTATGTATTTTGATTAACGCATGCAAATTTTGCGCAGCGTTTTGTGTGTTTTTTCACTTATTATTGCACCAAATCAGGTCTTCTAGGAGTGGTACTTACACTGGGCTGGTCCCAGTGTAGTCCTGATGAAGAGCTTGGGAAGCTTGAAACTAGTCGACCGTATGCTAGGTACACTTACCCATTATAGTAGTTTTCTCTAGCATATCACCCACTTTTTAACCAATTAGCTAGGAGCATTAATAAAATTTATTTTGGCCCACTAGTTGATTATTTTAACTCACTTTAAACCACTCCACACCACAACACTTGCACAACACATAGTCTTGTTCAGTGCTCCTACGTAAATCCGCAAGTCGCAGCACGCCTCAGCCCGTAGAGGACTGAGAGGACCCCAATGATGAAGCATGTCACCGTGGGGAAACCCTGGTGAGTGAGGGGACTAAAGAAAGGAATTGCCCTTTCTTTCTTTTGCTTGGGTGTTCTTTCGGGAAACAAGTGCTTTCCTCACACCCTTTGGTTAGGTTCTCATAATCTGAAGACTCGGATTATTTATTTAGTCAAAAAGCAAAGTGTACCATGCTCTACAAGAGCCATTATGAGAAAAAGGAAGAGGTATGAACGGAGTTCCTCCTTTCTTCTGGTGCGCTGGCATCATGCCACATATCCAACAGTTCGTAGCATTAGTGGCAACATGGGTATGATGCAACATCTGGATGAAAGTGTTATTCAAATAAGACTGGCGATGCTTCAACTCTTGATACGGAAGGGTATAAAAGTAGTGCTCCTCAGGCACTGGAGTAGTCAAAACAAGCAACTCTCGAGCAGGAGTCACATCCTCAACAAACCATGTGGTTATCCCAACAATAGCTACTGTAAGAATAAAACCTGTTGCACAAAGGATTTTCTTTTTCTCCATTTTAGAATGAAAAATCAATATCTTCCTGAAACTAAAAGGTTGTCAGAACTCTTCCCCTTAGGCAGCGGTTGATTTCTTCACCAGCGGGCCAAGACGGGTGTCGCTACACTAATGCAGGGCTGATCCCCCCCCTTGCCACATTGGCTCTCCGTTTCACTAACCTAAGGGCCGTTCTGACAACTTGTCCTGATACTGAAGAATTCACTTCCTTGGTCTGAGATGATATCGTCTTCCTCCAGGAATCACGTGGTCCGGAAAGAGCTCCTCAGTGTCGTTCGGTTCCACAGCACGGCCTTTCTCTGCAGTCAGAATTTCTCGATGGTCGGTCAATACAGCAGGCTCCACCAATCCAGGCGGCACTTTGCGACAGTGCAGGGAATGGATCCAGTTCTTTCGGTTGGAAACCCGCACAGCCGTCCTCGTTGCAAGTAAGACTTGCTCAGGACCAACCCATCTCGGCTCCAAGCTGTTCGTCCTTTCAAAAATCTTCAGCATAACATAGTCTCCAGGTCGGAGACTATGACCTTCGCCTGTGGACCGATCAGGGAGCGCCTCTCGGACCTGTTGATGAATAGAAACCAAGTTATCCGTTAACTGTGCCAGATAATCATTCATCATTACACAAGATACATCATACACAGCCTTAGGCCTTGGTGGACCCCAAATATTCATTGGGCGTCCAAAAACGATCTCATAAGGCGTGAGACCGGTTCGAGAATGTGGTATCTATCTAATTGACAATAATGCCAGCGGTAAAGCATCTGGCCAAGTCAAAGAAGTCGAAGCTTGGATCTTAGCGATCTTGAGCTGCAGCGTACCATTATACTTCTCAACCAGTCCTGCAGACTGAGGGTGAAACACTGCATGAAACTTCTCGGTAATGCCTAGACCCTTCAGGACATACTTTATAACATCCGCTATGAAGTGAGGTCCGTTATCACTCCACAGCAGTCTACAAACGCCATATCGAGGGAAGAACTCCTTCAATAGCATCTTGGCTGTAGTCATTGCAGTATTATCTTTCGTAGGGTATGCCTCAACCCATTTACTGAAGGCACAAACCACTACTAGAACATACTTCAAATTGTTACAGCGTTCAAGCTGGATGTAATCCATCTGCAAAACCTCAAAGGGTGCAGTAGGTGTCACAAATCCTCCTGCTGGAGTTCGAGTACCCTTTCCTGGGTTATACCTCAGACAAATCATACAGGTCTGCACTACCCTCTTTGCCGTGCTAGCAATCTCTGGATGCTCCCAGACTTGAGTAAGCAATTTTACAATTGCGGAAGCTCCAACATGTGCTAGCCCATGTGCCATCTGAACCATAGGTTGTACAAAAGCTGTGGGTAACTTCCATCTATCCATCTGCTTATTTCTCCAACAACCCTCATCATCCAATTCTCCATCATTGGACCATTGCTCCCGTTCTTTGTCAGAAGCGGTCCTCTGTATTTCCAGCACTTCTCTCTTTGCATCGTGCCATCTTTCTACCTGCGACTTCACTACGTACATGGCAGTAGCACTAGGCTGCATTGCAGTCTCCCGTGCCACCCGGTCTGCCAAAGCATTCCCTTCTCCAACTTTATCAACCACTTTCTTATGGGCACTACATTTAATTATAGCAATCTTCTTCGGATATGTCAATGCGGTCAAAAGGTTGTGAACTAACTCTCCATGCATTATCTGTACTCCATGCGACGTTAGAAACCCTCTCTCCTTCCAGAGTAGGCCGAAATCATGCGCTACTCCGAAGGCATAGCGACTATCTGTATAAACATTCACACACAATCCTGTACTGAGCTCACATGCTCGTGTTAATGCTATAAGTTCCGCTGCTTGAGCTGATTTCTGTGGTATGCGTGCTGTCTCCACTATTGTTTGCAGTGTGGTAATTGCATACGCTGCTGAAGTCGTACCATCTGGTAGCTTCAGGCATGATCCGTCCACCCACAATTCTCCATCAACATCTGGAAAGGGCGTATCTTGGAGATCAATACGACCCTTTGTCTGTTCCTCAGTCACAAGAATACAATCATGTGCTTTTCGTGCTTCAGACTGAGTTTCCGGAAACGGCAACAATGTAGCCGGATTTAACGCTACACACCTCTTTAACGTAATATGAGGAGCCAAAAGCGTCAACTCATATCCCGTTAAACGGGCACTGGTCAAATGCTGCGTTTTTGTCTGATTAAGCAGGGCATCAACAGCATGGGGGACTAATACCAACAGTTTGTGAGATAACACAATTCCCTCGCTTTGGCGGATTGACACAGCTGTCGCCGCAACCGAGCAAAAACAACCAGGCAATGCTCGGGCAACAGGATCAAGTACAGCCGAAAAATATGCACAAGGGCGCTGCTTGCCGCCGTGCATCTGCACTAAAACTGATAATGCACATCCATCTTTCTCATGCACATACAGCGAAAAGGGTTTTGTATAATCAGGGGTCCCTAACACTGGTGCTGAACAAAGGGCCTGTCGCAATTGCTGGAAGGCAATGTCACACTCATTTGACCAGGGAAGCGGAATAGGTGTGTCTTTTGTCAAAAGGGCTAATAATGGCTTGGCTATGTGTGAAAACCCTAATATCCATTGCCTACAAAAAGAAACAAGACCCAAAAATGCACTCACGTCCTTCTGTGTGGAAGGCACTGGCGTGTCCAAAATTGCTTGAATACGATCTGGTGTGAGTGCACGCCCCTCCTTAGACAAAAGGTGACCCAAATAAGTCACCTTTGGTCTACAGAATTGCAATTTCTTCCTCGATACTTTGTGATTGTGAAATGCCAAAAAGGAAAGCAAGGATAACGTACTCTTCTCACACAGCTCAGGAGTGTCAGCCGCCAACAAGATGTCATCGACATATTGTATAAGGGCGACATCCTCAGGCAGAACAAAAGAATCCAATTGCCTTTTCAATGCTTGACTGTAAATACTAGGGCTTTCTGTGTAGCCCTGAGGAACTCTACAAAATCGATAAGACCTATTATTCAGAGTGAAACCAAAAAGGTATTGGCTATCAGGATGAATAGGGATCGAAAAGAAGGCATTTTTCAAATCAATAACCGAAAACGTGGTCGCCGTTGGCGGGACCAAAGTGAGCAACGTCGTGATATCAGAAACCACTGGATACTGAGGTATCACGATCTTGTTCACCTCCCTCAAATCAATGATAAACCGATAAACTTTGGCCTCCGTATCTTTCTTCAAGATGGGTAAAATCGGACTGTTACAGACGTTGTAGGGAACTTCCTCCACTACTCCCACCTTAATCAAATCCTGCACAATCTGTATAAGGGCCTCCTCCCCCTCCTGGGAAATACGATACTGAGGGAGGCGTGGTAACACCGCCCCCTCCTGGACACTAATATGGACAGGCGGAATCACCATCTGTCCCACATCGGTATCCGAAATGGCCCACAAAGTACGAGGGAGAGAAGCTAACACAGTATCCTCTGCAACCACACACATCCGTTCTGTCAGAGGGTGATTATCGTTTAATATCACACGTACTCCAGCGGGGGAGCAGCGGATCGTAGCTCTGAAGTGCTTGAGCATATCAAGACCCATAATGTTGTCAGGCGTGTTCGGAGCAAGCAAAAACGGACAGGGTGCAGAAAAGGGATCAACCTGGAATGCAAGGGGTCGAGAAAGAGGGCTTCGAGAGAGTGTACCATCAAACCCTACCGATGTAACCATTAAGCCAGATGGGGGAGCCCTCGGAACCAATTGTTTAGACAGCGCGCTACGAGTCGCTCCTGTATCTACTAGGAACCGATCAGTAGAACCCAAAACCTTCGCTGAGACATAAGGACCCTTCTGATCAACCGGCACTTCAACTGATTCTAACCCCCATCCAACGCATTCCTATGCATGCTGCGAATCATGGTACCCAGAGCGGTCCGTCCCTGACACTTGATACTGGTGCTGTCGATCAAAGACATTAGGTCTATCTCGCTGCTGCACGGTAGGTTCAAAACGAGCACGATCATTAGAATTCCCTCTGAGATTCGGGAAACCCCCTCTACCTCTCGGTGGACCTTGATTATGCCCCTGGCGAGATGCATACAACGCCGGACAATCTCTGGCCCAATGACCCGACTGTTTACAATACGCACATTGATTCCTATTTAAATCTGATCGACCCGAAGGGGGACCATAGAATCCTCCCCTACCTCTATTGACACCCCGACGAGGCGGACCATACACTTGCGCTAACATCACCTTCGTTTTTAAATCTTTCGATTTCTTCTCCTCCTGCCCCTTCGCTTCTTGTTCCTGACACTCATAATACTGAGCTATAGTCAGGAGGGATGTCGGAGACGCGGTGGACCAAGAACTTTCACTCGCTTTTAAACGAGCTGCTATTTCCGGTAATAAATTCGCCACATATTTATCAGCAAAAAGGTGTCGACCCGTATCATCCGTAAGTGACTGACCACTAAAATCATGAAATGTCTCCTCAAAGCGCGTAAAGAAATCTGCAACTGATTCATCAACTTTCTGTTTACACGAGGCTAACATGTTCCAGTCAATCTTTTTAGGGGGAATAATTGTTTTCAACTTGGTCAAAATAGCAGCGGGGAGATCTAAGATAATCTGAGGCGGTTTCTGCGCGGGCTTCCTCTCCCTATCCTCATCCTCAATCTCAGACCACCTAGCCTTAAAAGCGGCTTGATCATCCACCTTCCGTCCAGATCGCCACATATCCGGTGGTAAGATAAGCCCAAAGAACAGATCTATATCTGCTAAGGTCATAGTACAAGAATTCACGGCCCCTTCGACTTCTTCGTAAAAGGCCGCTGGATTCTTGCGGGGGTCAGGCAATGCATTCTTTAATGCCATAACATCAGCCCTATGCCAGGGAGTATAAACCCAATTGTACACAAAATATCCCTTAGCATCGGCAGAAGTAATATCCGCACTAGTTCCCGCTCCTTTAGGAGGAACATACAAAGGTGCCGCCTCTCGCATGGGTTTAGCATGCACTAGTTCGCCCTTATCTGACTGGGAGGAAGACGGCTGCTGGTCGTCCGCCTGCAAGGTCAAGCTCTCCTCCTCCTTGTTCCGGCGCGCTTTGTCCCGCAGTCGAAGCATATCATCCCGTAGCGCAAACAGACGTCGGACCGCATCAGGCACCTGAGAGGGAGAGAAAGTACCATTACGTAGTGCTCTAGAATCCGACACTATCTCCTGTGGCTCAAAAACATCAGAATATTTTCGAAAGGCAGCAACCACTTCATCAGAGAAAACGGCAGCAAAATACAATTTCTCCCTATCCTGCCATCCTTCCAGAACCGGTAATAACTCTGCAGAAGACATCTTATTTGAAACTGCACGATAAGAAAGTTTCCGAAGCTCACCCGAGCACTCAAGAGATAACATGGATCGCGTGTCTATCTTATCTTTACCCGATCCAGAATCCTGAACTGTCGGAGCAGACGCACCCACATAAGGTGGCGGGGAACGATCTAATAGGAAAAAATCATCATCAAGATTAGTAAGGACAGGATAAAGAGGCTGCCGAACAGCATATTGACCCGACACTTGCAGCCTACGCTCTTTCTCTTGTCTCTCCGTCTGTTCTCTTTCCTCCCGACGCTTCGCTTCCTGCGCTCGCACATGATCATTCTTCCGTTGCTCTTTATCAAACAGCGCTTTCTCACGTTTTTCTCGCTCATGCACTTCCTTCACCCATAATCGCACACACTCAAACATATCTTGACGAGCACGCCGTTTACACATACACTGTTCCACATACTCAATCTTACGCATATCAAATGATCCATACAAAGGCCAGCGCAACTCAGGATCCTTTTTGGTGTATTTCCACCATACTGTGCTGTACATTATGGAAGAAAGACCATGCTTCACATACATATCCCTATTAGGAGTCCCCTCTGGGGGGGCTGGAGCAGATTCCTCGAGGTTTAACCGGTTTCCAAAGCAGCAGCACCACTTACGGAGTGCGCTAAAAGCGGGCATGCTAAAAAATAATGCAAAATATGCAGTATTATCAAAAAAAATGGCACTTAAACTTTGCGCCGTTCAAATTTACACAGCTCCGGA
The DNA here is from genome assembly GCF_964204655.1 of Triturus cristatus. Classification (NCBI taxonomy): domain Eukaryota; kingdom Metazoa; phylum Chordata; class Amphibia; order Caudata; family Salamandridae; genus Triturus; species Triturus cristatus. Next base: position 286,604,413 of record NC_140590.1, read on the forward strand.
GAAATATCTCCACATTACCTGCCTTGCCTATATGTGTTGCAACGCATATATTCTCACAGTAATCAATACAAGATATGACGGGTCATCACAAATCAAACTCAAATAGCCAACCCAGGCTTCAAAAACTCAGAGCAAGTACCGTACAACGGTTCTTACCAATCAAGAGTGTCCAGATTCCAACTGCCAAGCTCCAAAATTCGCCCAAACGGCTGTCACGGCAGAACCGACAGAAGAGGTCTCAGTCGAGGACCGGCGCCACCCAGATGGTCAGTTCGGAAGGGAAGGAAGAAAACCTCGAGATGCCAGGACTAAAATGCCTCTGGCAGTGATCACATCCCCGGCCAAATTCCTCACCTTTGTCACGACCAGTCCTTCGAGCATCCGAGTCACCGATGACCCCCACGTGACGGGCGCCAATTGATGAATACAGGCCCCAGCTAGGCCCGCAGGACACAAGGGTTCGCTCTCCTGTAATGGAATCTACAAGGAAGTTGGCACGGAAACTGCAAAGTACAAAGACAAAGTTTATTAACCCTTAAGGGTGGTCCTACAATCCATACAACACCCTTCAGAATTGCATAGAGTAGCACACAGAACTTGCGAACACAGTCCCCTTTTATACACAACAGAGGGGCTCATAAGTGGGTGGATACAACATGAGACGAAGAACATTACCTTTTATGGACATTTTCGATACAGAATCAATATGTGGGCGGAGTTAACACATCTCTAAGCCCGCGAAAACATGGTCAAGCGAGGATTAACTGATAACAGATGTGGTCAAGCCTGGGCATGCGCCAGACGGACAAAGGAGCTATTTATAGACTGTTACTAGGAAGATTACAAGAGCAACTAACACGAAGATAGGTCTCTTCTCGTGCTGAGCATGTGGAGACATGACAATACAAAATGGAGTCCAGACTTTAGTCAACATAACGGAAGGAACTCGGTCCTAAAGGGGAATTCATGTCTTTAGTGAATGCTTAATCACATCGTTGTTTCAATTTTCAACAGCCTGTTCCCCTAATTCTTTCTCTCTTTTCACTCTTGCTTTCTTATAGTCAATACGCAGTGCTCGTATGTTTATAGAATCTCTAGGGGATATATTTAAAGCATTTACAAGAGTTTTATTTGCTTGCGAGCAAGCAGGATCAAACCAACGAATGGTTGGGATGTTAGACGGTGCCTTTGTGCGAGTGAGTGCTTCTTTTAATTTCATCAGAAGGGCCTTAAACTGGGTTTTCAACAGTGTGGGCTGGGGGTTCTCTTCCAGACATGATATAATTTCCGTTTTGGTGCGGGCTAAAATTTCAGGGACTAGGTTTAGCTTTTGGGCCTGTGACCATTTCAATTGGTATCCATTTTTCCTGGACAGGGAGACGTCCTCCATTTTCTGATGTTGGACTTTTAATTTAGACAGAATACTTAATTGAATATATAGGATGGCGTGATAACTGTAACAGAAAAACTGAGTACCCCTATGTGCCACTGGTCCTTTTAACGAAGCCGGTGCTAGATCAAAATCTATCACAGACTCTTGGTTTCCCCTTCTAAAGGTGCTCCCTTGTCTCTCCTACTTTTATTTCATTCATTATTTCCAAGTCCCACTTACATATTAATCTATTTAGGGATTTGCCATACTCATTGTGTTGAAAATGACGTAAAGGGTTACCATAAGGATCTTCCAAACCACATACCATAGTCCCATTATATATACATAGATGGATATTAAAATCCCCCGCCCATATAATGTTTACACTGACCCTAATTTTAGCCAAATGGAGATACTCTAACTCCATTACTAGTATGTTTAAGACTACCTTAATATTACTCCCAAACTCATTATTATAATAGTGAATGAATAACCAAGTATCCCTGTTTTTATTAGTCATTTGAAAAAGTTGAAGTGGCTGTTGGTAAGGCCAACTGGTCTAAGTTCATAGAGTGTAGTATTTGCAATAATAGTTATTAGCCCCCCCTTTGCGCTCCCGGATGTCGATGGAATTGCTGGGGTATGAAAACTCCGAAACCCGGGGAAGAAGACTGGGTCCGTAACCCAAGTCTCCTGAAAAAATGTAATCTCCAATGATTGCCACAGGGTATGCCAAACAAGATGTCCTAACTTGGAGGCTATTCCTGCTATATTCCAGGATCCCATAGTGTACCCACTTTCCTCTACACTAGTCAGCGAAGGTACAATACTCATATCTCTCTCCTGACTACTTAGATTGGTAATTGCTACAAAACTAGACCTCTCTATAACTGGTGAGTTTGGAGGTTTCGCCTGTGGTTTTAGCACCAGAAGAACCAAAGTATATTCACTCCCTGATGGTACTAGTGGGGGAATTAGTTAATCACACGTCTCCAAATCTGAGAGAGGTGTAAATCTGTTCTGCAACCTTATCCCTAAACTAGCATTGAAGCCTTCATTAACTCTCTGGTCTATATCTGCTGGAATTCTACTATTACCGTAATCCCTATGTGGCTTAATACTTTGATTATAAAAATGATCCAATGATAAGGGGATGATCTGCGAAGTCCTTGGGGAAAATCTGTGAAGGTTATCTAAGAGAGAAGGTCCCATATACGGATCATTAAAATTAATAACCACATAGTCACCAGTAAAAGATTTTCTTGTACCACCCACCCAGTCCACTCTCCTTGCCATTATGATTTTAGTGAACAGTTGATAACTCCTCATTTGTGAACCCTTGAGATTGGCTGTTAGCCAATGACAACATTTGTCCATCCGCTGTCTTGTGGATTCACTCTGATTTTCTCGAAGTGGGGGTACGTTTGCCAAAACCAATACCAGTGGAGCTGCTGCTGGTGGAAGATCAAGAGACTGGTGTAGTTGGTTACCTGGTGCTCCTATATAAATCTCAGAAGATACTCTTACTCGCTTAAGCCATCTTGAATCCTCTTGGGATGATGGTACCTGTCACAATGAATCCCTTTCACTCTTCTCTTGAGTGTTTTGAGTATCCCCATTTATGTTTGGATTAGAGATTTCTGTTCGCGGCAATGAGAGGGGCAAAATATTATCAGCAGGTAGAATTGGCGTTGATTTACTTATGGATGGTACCAAACCTTTATTGAGTTGAATTGGATTGTTCGCTCCAGGAAATTCCTGGATAGAGTCTCTTATAGGAGGGGCTCTAGATAATAATAGGCAATTCTGTGACTCAAGATCCGCCTGTCTACTTTCAATTTCAGACAATTTTGTTAAAATAGGATCCAGTATAGCTGCCAGCCTTTTGGTTACTTCAGTCCAAAAGGACTCCTCTGGGGGAACTTGGGGTAATGAAGGACTATTCAATTCAATTCAAATAGTCTTTATTTCGATAAAATTTCATCATGAAAGACATTTTGCAAACATAAAATTTAAAATACAATATCATTAAAAACAGATAAAAAAGAACGTAAACCATGTGACACTGTAAGAAGGCAGGAAAATCACAGCATCATACCAGGCAACTATTGGGACTTATTACGAATAATCCAGACCCAGGCAAGGAATTTAGCCACAGCAATTACAACGCACTCACTAGTATCGATTCTCAAAGTGTTGAGTGCTACAAAGCCTTGCCGGGTGCCCATATTCTGGCAGAGTGGTTTTAGCCATTTAGCCCGGGGTGCTACATAGGCCGGGCAGGCAAAGAATATGTGGCCAACGGATTCGACACAATCCGAGCACCACCTACAGGTATCTCGAGAGCCACCCTTCCATTTTTTAGTAAATGAGTTGGTGGGTAGGGAGCCTACCCTGAATTGATGGTATAGTTTCCTGTCGCTAGGCCTGGTGATGATATCCCAATACACTTCGGAAACCGGGGTTTGTTTAAATCCATAAAAGTTGCCGGTCAGGGACTCAGGGGAAACAGATAACATGTGTTTTTGAGAAATCATGGACCAATAGAGGGTCTTAAAACTTTGTTTCGGGGGAAAAGAACTATTAGCTGGGTCATTCCAGAGGGTATCTAAGCCCATAGAGGACAATAGGAGACTGACATGTTTACACCAAGGGAGGTCACCCGCCCCCAAAATACAACGAACATCCATAAAGGCTTTGGCAAAGGGAGCCAATTCGGGGACTGTCCATAACCTCTTCCAGTAAGCCAGAGGTTTGAACCTAGCGATGTCATCAAATGAACAACAACCAAGGTCCAGAAGAAGTGGTTTCACTGGCGTTGAGCTGGGGAGTCCAGTTAACTTTCTGAAAAATTTGTTTTGGGCTATAACCAGGGAGGAAAGATCTACATGACCCCATAGTTCGGCACCATATAAAATTGCCGAATTGATTCTGGCTTCAAAAATTTTGATAGGCGGACCTATCATTTTTGCTTGGGATCGTTTTTGCTCCTTGATCAGACAGCCCGATAATTGAGCAAATTTGAGAGAAAGAGCGTCAATTTGAGGTCCCCAGTTCAACTTATTTTCAAACAAAACACCTAGGTAGGTCATAACATTTGTACGTTCCAGAACACCACTATCCATGGTCACCTGGCCCCTCACAGATTTCCCTTTATTAAAAACCATATATTTGGTTTTTGAAACGTTAACTGACAGGTCGCAATCGGAACAAAAGGAAGAAAATAAATTCAAAGCCGACTGCAACCCTGACAGGGTTTGTGAGAGGAGTAGCGTGTCGTCCGCAAACATAAGCAACGGAACCTTAGACCCTCCTAGTGTGGGGGCATCTGTGGATTTGTCGGAGAAGTATTGAACAACTCTATTGATGAATAGTAGGAACAAGGTAGGTGCAAGTACACACCCTTGTCTGACGCCTCTGTTGACATTAAACTTATCAGTGACCTGCCCTTGGTTACCCCAGCGGACTTGGGCGAAGTTATTGTCATGTAACCTAATTATGATGTTTAAGAGGTCAGGAGATAGCCCAAGCTCCGCTAATTCACCCCAAAGTTTGGTCCTATTGACCAAATCAAAAGCAGACCGAAGATCTACGAAAGCTGCATAGATTGTACCACTGCAAAGATAAACCGTTTTCCAGACAATTAGTTGGAATTTAAAAGCCTGGTCAATGGTACTAATGCATGAGCGGAAACCTGCCTGAAGGGGCGAAATAATATCAAACTGCTCAGCCCAGAGCTGAACCCTTACCAAAATCATCCTTGCTATAATCTTTTGAACAGAGTCAATAAGACTAATGGGGCGATAATTGCCCGGGCACGAGCGGTCGCCTTTTTTAAAGATGGGCAGGATTTCGGCGCCCTTCCATGAGTCAGGGATAGGGGCCCCTTTAACTAGTGCATTGGCCAGGAGGGCGATGTAAGGGGCCCAAATTCCAGGGTCGGATTTAAAGAGGTCCGCGGGGACACAGTCGATACCTGGGGCCTTACCGTTAGGAACCCTTAATATTGCCATCTTGACTTCATCAACATCAAACTCAAAGTTAGAAGGTATAAACGGGTCCCGGCAAAATGATTCTGGAGATGTAACGGCCATGTCAACGTCGGAAAACTGGGATTCATAATGGGATACCCAGTTGTCCGGAGAAACATTATTGGTGGGAGCCTGAGAGTTAGAGGTATTACCCCACTTCAAGGTGTGCCAGAACAATGTTAGGTTCCTTGATTTGCTGGCTGCCAGTAGGGCACTCCAGTGGTCATTATCCCAGTCACGCTTCGCCTGGGCTTTGGCCCTGGTGTAGAGTTTTCTCATAGATCTTATGGTGGCCTGATCCTTAGAAGCGATAGCAGCTTTCAAAGCATTATATGAATCTCGGCAGTTTTTATTATACCAAGAGCTTTGCTTGGGAATCTTGGGGGGCATAGCCTTGCAGGGTTTTGAAAAGATGGATTTTAGGTCCAAAAACAGATTGGTATGTATATTAGTGGCATTTGCAAAGTCGCCATTGTCAAGCCTAAGTGACTGTAAGGCTACTGTTGCTGTAAAGACTTTGTCACCAATCTCAGAAAGTATGGCACTGTCAAGGGCAACCCTATCCCATCGCACTCTGCGATGATTATTGGTTAAAAGGGCATTTGCAGTCAGTATCTCGGTTTGAGTGTTTCTAAACTGAGGACTGAGCAGGAGTGTCAGAACCAAGGGGTTGTGGTCGCTCTCAATTCGCTCACATATCATCATATCACCCAGAGTATGCCAGTACTCCACTTTTATAAGAGCATAATCAATTCGACTACTACGACCTCGGCCATCGGAAAAGGTCACTTTGCCAGACGGGTCCGAGGGGGTTCGTCCGTTGGCTGCTCTAAAACCGCGTTCAAGGCATAAACTCGTCCATTGAACAGCAGATTCACTCCAGCGTTTAATAGGAGTGAGGGTGAGAAAAGGTATGTTCCAAATAACATCGATTTCCGAGGTCAGAGAATCACATTCTGGATATAGTGGCTCGAAACAACAGTTGAAGTCACCTGTAATGAGTACGTTGGAACTGGGATCAACTGACTCTAGGAACTCATCCAGTTGGAGGAATGTGTTGGTTCCACGCCCTCCTGGAAGACCCCGGTTGTAAATATTAATTAATAATATTGGGGGTTCATCGTTACTCTGCAAGGAGATAATCAGAAGGTCAGGATTTTCTGTAGACACTTCGGTTAGGCTATACTTCAAGGTTTGCCTAACCCAAAAACAGAGACCACCAGAGGGACGACCCCTGGGGTTACTTATTGCCCCCTTGAAAAAGTTGACGTATCCAGGATAACACACAGGGTCGACAGCCCATGTCTCCTGGAAAGCCAGGATATCGTGGGTAGAGACCCAAGCGGACCAATCCTCGTTGGTTAATTTACTACGGAGACCCGCAATATTCCAGGAAGCCAGGGTAAGAGCGGGGGGGCCAGGGGAGGCCAAGGGAACTGGGGGGCAAGGTAAAGTTAGGCAACTGGAGGACTCCAAAGGAATCAAGGGACATAGTGGAGTTGAAAACACGGGAGGGAGTTCGTCACCATCCAAACCCGTAAACTTAATTCCAGGGTTACAGGAAGCGATTAATGCAGGGGATGGAGGTACTAGGAGCAACCCACCAATATCAGATACCACATCAGAACATGCGCTACTGGTGATAATGGGGGCACATGGCAGGGATAAATCTAAGCTCTCCAGAACTGCGGGTGATGCAGCGGACTTATGGGGGTGTGTGTGTGAACGGTCACATGAGAGACCGGAGGATGAGATCCCCTTGACCGAGCTAAGTCTACCGTGCATGCCCCGGCCACTGGTCCTATAAGGCGCGGGGCTATGGTTGCAAAGAGGTCAATCAACCCCGTTCAAGTCGCTCAGCGGGGCGTATGGGTTAAATAGTGGTAGATGGAAATCCAGGCCCTGTACTCTTCGAGGACCCCTAGAGACCATCTCCCAACCAAGTAACCCGGAGTTAAACTGTTGGAGAGGTGCAGGGGGATAAAAGTAAGATAGATCTGTAACAAAAATTCCCGAGGCACCCGGGATGTTGGGGTGGGAACATAGGTAACGCACCACCCGGGGATCACGGAAATTTACAAGCACACAGTCCCCCTCCACTCCCTTAACCCCACTACCCAGCCAACATACCCTACGAACAAGCAATATTTCTGCACAAGAAGAAACGGGCAGGGGCCTGTTACGATTTAACCAATGAGTAACCTTGTTTTTTAACTCACTGTGAGTCTCGGCCTTACCCTGCATAAGACTGGGAACACCCACCAGAATAGCAGTATAAGGACGGGACTCAGGCGGAAGGTTAATACGAGGGAGTTCAGAAGATGGAGAGGAGCCCTGGACGGGGGAACGGTTAACAATAGGTTGGTTTCTATTGTTATTTGCATTACTATCTGGAATGTGGTGGGAAATGATACAAGGTGGCTGGTGTAGAGTGGTTGTAAGAGGGACAGTGGGAACAGAGGGATCAGGGAGAGCTCCAAACATGGGGGTGATGTCATTAGAAACGACCTCAACCGCAGTGGATACATCAGGAGGAGTAGTGGACCCAGAAGGCACTGAGGGAGCTGAAAGCTTCTCTGTTATTGCCAAATTGGCGTGCATCGTAACCTCTAGTTTTTCAACCACATGGGAAAGACGATTAACCTTCTCATATAGTGGAGTAAAGAAAGCCTTGAACAGCTGCTCTAAGACCTCAATATGGGCGGCAGAAAAAGGGAATGTAGTGGTTGGGGGCACAGGGCGAGAAATGGGCGCGGAACTCTCGTCAGTGGCAAAGTTAACCTGTGGCGCTGGGAGGATGGGATCGAGACAGGGAGCAGAAATGGAGGACATTTTGATACTATTAGCTGTATTGCCCTTGGAATACGCTTCCCTACACGAATTTGTCCGCTGGGTTGACGGTGACAAGACACCCAGTGACGAGATAGCGGGACCAGGCAAATCAGGAGGGGGCTGTAAAGGATTGTCTGAAGTGGTAGAGGGCAAACCGAGGGGAGGAGAACCAGATGTAGAAAGTGGAGTGTTAACCAGTGGGCCTGTTACTAAGCCAATATCCAGGCCAGGCCCAACGCGCTCTATAAGATCCGAAATAGGTTGTGGGGGCCTGGGAATGGGAGAGGAGACTGTCATAAGGCTGCCCAAAGAGGATCTTTTGAAGGACAGCTCAAGAGACAGTCTTTTTTCTGTTAAATCTATTTCTCGTTCAAGAATCCGGGCAGCTCTGGTGATAAAGTTATCTAATGTCCCCGAAACACAACCCCCGGTACTACTCTGTGCTAGTTTCCTACCTGACCTCAGTGACGACATCGCTGTATACGGCAATTTGGAAGTGGGACTTGGGTCTGGGACAGGTAGGCTAGGGTTATACACTGCCTAAGTACAGAGTAATGGCCCGACCCGTCCACTTCCGTCCACGAACGGCCACAAACGGCCCGCTCTTTGCCCGGTCTTCGCCCCGGGCCTCGTCCCGCACGCGTACCGCTAGCGCGCTAGGGCGAAGGCTGAGATAAGCCCGGGGGAGGAGTCAGGGGCGTGAACGGGAAGAGGAACCAGGTGAGCAGAGTTGGAGGAGCGCTATGCTCCGTGGTCCTCGCAGTCCTGTGAGTGAATCAACCAGCGTCCAGCCCCCAGCAAGCAGCGTAGCGTCCAAAGCGTGTGGTTCAGCAGAGTCCCACCGTAGAAGTGCCCCAGCCAAGGTTTTATACACCTGGGGTCAACGAGCGGCTCCCGCGCAGCGGGGGCCGCGAGGCGTGGCGGTTAAGGGAGGAACCAGGCGGGAAGAGGAACCAGGTGAGCAGAGTTGGAGGAGCGCTATGCTCCGTGGTCCTCGCAGTCCCGTGAGTGAATCAACCAGCGTCCAGCCCCCAGCAAGCAGCATAGCGTCCAGAGCGTGTGGTACCCAGTCTTGACGTTTCTAACAACCAACTAACTCACTAGAGGGACTACTGTTATAATGTTCGGTTTTGTCACCCTAGTTTCTGGTTCTTTTAGTTTAGTAACCTAAGTGTTTTTAGATTGTTTTTGCTTCGTGTTTATAGTACCCCCTGTTCTAGTGTGCCTGACCGGTGGTTTAGGAGTAAGCTCCTTTTTGGCGTACTTACGGGGAATTTTTCTATCTCCTTCCTTAGTGTGGCCTGTGAAGGTGAAAAGGAAGGCCTAGACTCCTGTTGGCCTGGTGGAAGATCCGATGATATTAGCAATATTGGAGATGATTGCGTGGCCTGTAAAACTTCGTTGGATCTATCAGGAGTTACCCCCAGAGGGAAAAGATGTGGCTCCATTGAAAGGCGCCTTTCAGTTAGCTCTATTTTGTGTATAAGAGCACTTGCTGCTCTAATCAGAAAAGAGTCCAGGGTCGCAGGTACCCCTCCTATATTCTTATCCCCCAAGGCCCTTCTTTTCGGCATAATTTTGCCAAGATAAAATAGTACCTGACTGTTATGTTGATGTTAGAGGTGGGGCCCAGCCCAGCCTCTTCCAGGCTCCGACAGGCGTGGACGGGCCTGCCCTTGGCCCGGGCTTCACCTGGGCACGTCCCCGTGCACGTACCGTGCCGTGGGCCAGCGTCTTGCCTTTATAACACATCCGCGCGCTAGTCCTGCTGGATGTTGTGGTCCCCCGTGAGTCCCGGAGCAGCCAGGGAACAGTTTGCGCGGCTACAAGGCACCGCGGGCCGGCGTCTTGCCTTTATAGCGCGTCCTCGCACTAGTCCTGCTGGATGTTGTGGTCCCCTGTGAGTCCCATAGCAGTCCGTGTGTCAGGCAAACAGCGGGGAGCCAGGGAACAGTTTGTGCGGCTACAGGGCGCCGCGTGCCAGCGTCTTGCCTTTATAGCGCGTCCGCTGGTTTAGTCAGTCCTAGCCACTTGGAGATTCATAACTGCATGGTGTCACCCGAGGTCACTATCTAAGCTGGATAGACTATATTTACACCTCTGAGCCCATAGCTTCTTAATACACACAGGCGTGTTGGCATATATGTTGCCAGAGGAGAAAGAACTTTGTCTATATACCTATTCCCAGCAGAATATTCTATAAAAGTGGCACTTATTCATATCTAGAAGAGATAATATCATGACCACTAGTAGTAGTCTGGAAGTTTACTAACCAGTCTGGAAGTTTACTAACCAGAAAACAAATGCCATTGCTATATAGGAAGTCTTCAGAGACAACTTTTGCCTCCACCCCCATCCCTCAGTGCAAAGCATTTTTTGGGATAGTTCGCATTCAGACCTCCGCAACTTTTCTGCCACATAAGGTATCTATGCCAAATGTGTGTTCTTTTTTTCTAACATCCTGGGAATTCCAAAGGTACCCAGGGTTTGTGGTTTCCCATGGAGGGGGAGTATGAAAATAGCCAAAATATTGCTCATTCGTTTAGTTTTTTTAGGAAAAATAGGAAAAAAGTGCTCCGGATAAAAGCCCCTGGTTTTATCATAACAATATCATCAAGGAACGGTTTGATGTGCTAAAGTCACCATATTCCCAGCTTTCAGGAACATGCGGAGCTGAATAATTTTTTTTTTTTTAAAACACAGTTTTGGCATTTTTCAATGAGGTAGCCCATTTTTTCCATTTTAGTGCTTTCAACCGACTTCGTTTGTGGTGCAATTCAGTATGAAACCCCTGGGTGTGCTGGAAAAGCAATATATTTCTGTAAATAAGACACAATTCTGAATTCAGCAAGGTGTCTCTAACTCAAGGATCTCCAAAGAAACTAACTGTTGAAAGAAATATTGAAAACAAGTAGGAAAAAAGTCATTTGTGACAATGTTTACATCTGTAACTCTTTGCCACAATGGCCGATTTACAAAAACAATGTACCATTACATTTGCTAGAACCTTTTGGTTGTAGGGATATATAAGGTTTGTGGGCTTTCCGAGAACCTGAGCTACCCAGAGGCAACAACTGACCTGAACCATACATTAGTTTTTGTGTACTGAGTATAGACCAATTAATATGGTGAAATATGTAAAGTGAACAATAGGTATCAAGGTAACCTATGCATTTATGAAATGGGCACAGGGTAAGGAGTTTAAAAGCAGTGGTTATTTGTACATCTATGAATTTGCGGGTACCCGTACGAGCATATAATTTAAAGGGTATTTTTGAAAATGTCTTCATTCTTACACACTGACTTATATTTGGAAGGCACAAATGCAGCGAAATGGAAAATATCCTACTATTATTTGCTCCCACATGTCTTCTGATGAAGATGGTACCTCACTTATGTGGGTAGGGCTAGTGCCTCAGACAGGAAACGGCCCAAAACACAACATGGATACATCACATGTTTCCACTCAAAATGGACCAGTTTTTTGCAAAATGGGCAGCTGTGGATTTCGGTCCCTAGCACAGCCGGCACCTAGGGAAACCTGTCAAACCTGTACATTTTTCAAAACTAGACACCTAGAAGAATCCAGGATGGGGTGGCTTGCATGGCTGGCACTAGGTTGTTTTCCCTGAATCCCTGGAAAATCTCAAACTTTGACTAAATAAACCCATTTTTCTCACATGTCTGTGATGAAAAGTTCTGGAATCTGCGGGGAGCCATAAACTTCAGTCCACCCAGTATTCCCCTAATTCTTCTGATGAAACTAGTACTTCACTTTTGTGTATAGTCCTAGTGTCCGCAACAGGAAACAGCCCAAAACGCAACATGGATACATCACATTTTTCCACTCAAATCAGACCATTTTTTTTTGCAAAGTGGGTAACTGTGGGTTTTGGGATGTAGCTCAGCCGGCAGCTAGGGAAATCTAGAAAACCTGTAATCTTTGAGAACTAGACACCTAGGGGAATCCAGGATGGGGTCACTTGCATGGCTCTGCCAGTGTTGCTTTACCCAGAGTCCCTTGCGAACCTCGTACTTTGAGCAAAAAAACACATTTTCCTCATATTTCTGTGTGGAAAGTTCTGGAATCTGCGGGGAGGCACAAACTTCCTTTCACACAGCATACCTAAGGCTTCTGATAAAAATGGTATCTCACTGGTGTGGGTAGGCCTAGTGCCCGCAACAGGAAAGGACCCAAAATACATTGTGGAGACATCAACATTTCATGTCACAAAAATAAACCGATTTGGCAATGGGGGTAGCTGCTTTTTTTTGGCCGGGGATCGAGTGCCACCCAGGGGAACCTCCCAAACCCAGACATTTCTGAAAACTAGACATCCAGGGGAGTCAAGGGTGGTGTGCCTCGCCTGGATTCCACAAAGTTTTCTTACCCACAATGCTCTGCAAACCTCAATCTTTGCCTAAAATTGCACATTTAAATTTCTATGATGTAAACTTCCAGAATCAGCAGGAATCCACAAAATTCCTACCACCCAGCGGTCTTCCACTTGTTCCAATAAACATGCTACCTCACTTGTGTGGTTGGGTCTAGTGCATGCGACAGGCAAGCATCAAACTAAGGTCAATGGGAGTCACATGGAGCAACTATCATTGACCCTGGTTTGATTTGTGCCTGTCAAGCCCTAGGCCAAGTCACACAAGTGGGCTAGCAGTTTTATCGGGACAAGTGGGGGAACGCTGGGTGGTAGGAAGTTTTTGGATTCCTGCGGATTCAGGATGTTTACATCACAGAAATGCAAAGAAAATGTGCAATTTTAGACAATTTATAGACAAAATTAGAGGTTTGCAGGGCACTGTGGGTAAGAAAATATTTATGTGATCCACACAAGGCATACATCCCTGGATACCCCCGGATGTCTTTTAAAAATATCTGGGTTTGGTAGGTTTAACCAGGTGGCAGCTGGCCTGAGCCTGAAAAGTGCAACTAATCAGCATACAAGTAGGACGATATTGGGACTTATCCCAACTCTACTACCCATATGTATTTAAAAAAAAACATCCAAAATCCTTCTTGTCAAAAAGATGAGGATGCTTTAGTTCCTAGGGAGGCACAAAGACTGTTGCAATCATATTGGAGGTGGAGGCAAAGCCTGATGTGTGGACGTGCCATTCCCACACCTTGTAGCAATAAAAAAAAAGCCTCCCTGGAGTCTAGTGGGCTTTCTGCAACTCTCATTGGAGTTAAAGGCATATTATCTGGCCCCTGAGGAAAAAAGAAAGACTGTTGCAGGTCATTTGAGAAGTGAGGTTAGGCCCTAAGTCTAGGAAGGCTGCCCCCGCCCTTTCTCCTAAAAAATCATCTCTGGCGTCTAGTGGGCTTTCTGCCCCTGGAGGCAGATTGAACGTAACAATCTCCAATATGCCCTCAGGGCAGAAAGACATGTGGGCCTAGGGTTACGGGGACCACTAGCCCATTGCGAGGGGACCTCGCCCACCTACAATTCCACTCCCTGGTGGTCTAATGGGCTTTCTGCCCCCAGAGATAGATTGGAGGTAACAATCTCCAATATGCTCCCGGGAGGCAGAAAGGCATTTGGGCCTGGGGTCAGGGAGGAACACTAGCCCATTGCAAGGGGACCTCTCCCCCCCCAAAAACAATCTACTCCCTGGTGGTCTAATGAGTTTTCAACCCCCTGCCGGGGCACATTGGCAGCAAACACCTCCAATTTGCCCTCGCCTGTGGCAGAAAGACTGCTGGGGGTTAATTGGGAGGGAGAGGGGCTAAGCCCGATGCCTGGGGGTGGGCCGCCCCCACCCATGTATTCCTCTATTAAAAAAAACTGGTGTCTAGTGGGTTTTCTGCCCCCCCCCACCCCAGCTGGGGGCAGATTAGAGGAAAACACCTCCAATCTGCCCCTGACAGGGGCCGAAAGACTGCAGGTTTTTTTTGGGGGGGTGGGGGGCTAGTTTTGATGCCTTGGAGGGCCGCCCCCTCCCATTTAGCAACAAAAAAAACCCCTGGTGTTTAGTGGAGTTTCTGACTCCCTCCCCCGGGAGCAGATTGGACGCAACAAGCTCCTATCTGCCCCCGGGGGAGCAGAAAGACTTTTGGGCATGGGGGGAGGAGGGGAGCACTAGCCCATTACAAGGGGACTGATTTCCCCTAAAAAAATACTTCAATCTGCCCGCGACGGGTGGCAGAGAGACTGCTTTTTTCTTTTTTTGGAGGAGTTGGAGTGCCGGCCCCACCTGTTTAGCAAAACAAAATCATGGTGTATAGTGGGCTTTCTGACTCTCCTCCCCCCCCCCACCCTTGCTGGGCAGATTGGAGGTAACATACTCCAATCTGCCCCGGTGGCAGTGGGTAGAGGACATTAAAACTTTTTGGACCTGGGAAGGGGGGAGCACCAGCCCATTGCAAGGGGGCAGCTACCCCCCACAAAAAATAGTCCCTGGTGATCTAGTGGGTGGATCTCTGCTTGGGGATCACCCTCCTGCTGTGATCACCAAGCAGGGATACACTAGGCAAAAGTATAATTGGAACGGGAGATTCACCCCTTTCCAATGATCCCTCTCCCATCTGAATTGGTGCTCAGGAGGCTTAGGCATCACCCGACCACCGATGCACTGAAAGTGAAATGAGCCGTTCTGCTCATTTCACTTTCGTTTTCTCTGAAATTATGTCAGCGCGCCTTGCGACTGATAGTATTTTTTGGGGGGAAAAAAACAGCCTTGGGTCCTGGGGATGCTCTTCCCCTTTTTCAGAGGTGGAATTCAGTAACAAGAAATCTCTCTGGTGCTTGCACCAGAGAGATTTTGTCCGAGCCGTCCCTCAGAAAATTTCTTGTACCTAGAAGTAAACTCACTGCTTTTTAATTTTAGTGGAGAATTCCATGAGAGTGCGTGTATTTTCAGCCGTCATCTTCATCGTGTGCTTATTTCTGTTGTGTCCTGAGGGGGCGAGCACTTGCCGCGGTGATCACGGTACACAGGGCCTTAGCCTGGAATAATGACGCGGGGACACAGTGGTTGTGGTTATGGTCCGCCGCCGCAGCCGTTCTGGCGTACGTGCGTGCGCGACCCGCTTTTTTTACAACACCCCACGTGACCTGATGCGTACGCCTCAGCGTATCACGTCAGTGTCACGACATCACATTCCTCCCCAACACACAAAAGAATCAAAAATTTTAAACATATCAAGGCACCCCGGACTTAGAATAACTCTCTACCCCAAAGTCTACCCTTTATTAGCATACGCCAATTCACTGTAACCAAATCAAAACAGTCTTACGTGACGTAGTCCTTAAGGCGACGGGAGGGCTCCGGATCCTGCCGCAAATTGTACCTGGACCCTCCTCTGTTCGGCAATTCACCTAGACCGCTACCCGAACGGTCACTGTTGGCACTTCCATCACCGTCTACCGGGCCATCAAGTCCACCTCGAAGTGGCGCCTCTGGCTGTTGGATGGGCCACAGGGGATCAGTGTCACCAGACTGGGCGGCGGCTCCTCCCACTGCATTGTCCATAGACACAGCTTGCTCTGGCGAATTCTCCACACCCCCGGGGCTATCGCAGGGCACCCCCTGATGCGAGCTTCCAGTTCCTTGGGATGGCTGAATTCTTTTGAAATACGAGACGTTCCGAGTTACTCTTTCCCCTCTCCGCCTCGCTGTGACGCAAGTACCCTTGACATCTTGCACGGTCCATGGTTCCTTTTCGAACCTCAGCCGGAACTTGCTTCCGGGTGTTCTGTTGTTGATGAGTACCACGTCACCTGGTATGGTGACGTGGTACTCAGTTAAAGGCATATTATCTGGCCCCTGGGGAAAAAAGAAAGACTGTTGCAGGTCATTTGAGAAGTGAGGTTAGGCCCTAAGTCTAGGAAGGCTGCCCCCGCCCTTTCTCCTAAAAAATCATCTCTGGCGTCTAGTGGGCTTTCTGCCCCTGGAGGCAGATTGAACGTAACAATCTCCAATATGCCCTCGGGGCAGAAAGACATGTGGGCCTAGTGTTACGGGGACCACTAGCCCATTGCGAGGGGACCTCGCCCACCTACAATTCCACTCCCTGGTGGTCTAATGGGCTTTCTGCCCCCAGAGATAGATTGGAGGTAACAATCTCCAATATGCTCCCGGGAGGCAGAAAGGCATTTGGGCCTGGGGTCAGGGAGGAACACTAGCCCATTGCAAGGGGACCTCTCCCCCCCCCAAAAACAATCTACTCCCTGGTGGTCTAATGAGTTTTCAACCCCCTGCCGGGGCACATTGGCAGCAAACACCTCCAATTTGCCCTCGCCTGTGGCAGAAAGACTGCTGGGGGTTAATTGGGAGGGAGAGGGGCTAAGCCCGATGCCTGTGGGTGGGCCGCCCCCACCCATGTATTCCTCTATTAAAAAAAACTGGTGTCTAGTGGGTTTTCTGCCCCCCCCCACCCCAGCTGGGGGCAGATTAGAGGAAAACACCTCCAATCTGCCCCTGACAGGGGCCGAAAGACTGCAGGTTTTTTTTGGGGGGGTGGGGGGCTAGTTTTGATGCCTTGGAGGGCCGCCCCCTCCCATTTAGCAACAAAAAAAACCCCTGGTGTTTAGTGGAGTTTCTGACTCCCTCCCCCGGGAGCAGATTGGACGCAACAAGCTCCTATCTGCCCCCGGGGGAGCAGAAAGACTTTTGGGCATGGGGGGAGGAGGGGAGCACTAGCCCATTACAAGGGGACTGATTTCCCCTAAAAAAATACTTCAATCTGCCCGCGACGGGTGGCAGAGAGACTGCTTTTTTCTTTTTTTGGAGGAGTTGGAGTGCCGGCCCCACCTGTTTAGCAAAACAAAATCATGGTGTATAGTGGGCTTTCTGACTCTCCTCCCCCCCCCACCCTTGCTGGGCAGATTGGAGGTAACATACTCCAATCTGCCCCGGTGGCAGTGGGTAGAGGACATTAAAACTTTTTGGACCTGGGAAGGGGGGAGCACCAGCCCATTGCAAGGGGGCAGCTACCCCCCACAAAAAATAGTCCCTGGTGATCTAGTGGGTGGATCTCTGCTTGGGGATCACCCTCCTGCTGTGATCACCAAGCAGGGATACACTAGGCAAAAGTATAATTGGAACGGGAGATTCACCCCTTTCCAATGATCCCTCTCCCATCTGAATTGGTGCTCAGGAGGCTTAGGCATCACCCGACCACCGATGCACTGAAAGTGAAATGAGCCGTTCAGCTCATTTCACTTTCGTTTTCTCTGAAATTATGTCAGCGCGCCTTGCGACTGATAGTATTTTTGGGGGGGGGAAAAAAACAGCCTTGGGTCCTGGGGATGCTCTTCCCCTTTTTCAGAGGTGGAATTCAGTAACAAGAAATCTCTCTGGTGCTTGCACCAGAGAGATTTTGTCCGAGCCGTCCCTCAGAAAATTTCTTGTACCTAGAAGTAAACTCACTGCTTTTTAATTTTAGTGGAGAATTCCATGAGAGTGCGTGTGTTTTCAGCCGTCATCTTCATCGTGTGCTTATTTCTGTTGTGTCCTGAGGGGGCGAGCACTTGCCGCGGTGATCACGGGACACAGGGCCTTAGCCTGGAATAATGACGCGGGGACACAGTGGTTGTGGTTATGGTCCGCCGCCGCAGCCGTTCTGGCGTACGTGCGTGCGCGACCCGCTTTTTTTACAACACCCCACGTGACCTGATGTGTACGCCTCAGCGTATCGCGTCAGTGTCACGACATCACATTCCTCCCCAACACACAAAAGAATCAAAAATTTTAAACATATCAAGGCACCCCGGACTTAGAATAACTCTCTACCCCAAAGTCTACCCTTTATTAGCATACGCCAATTCACTGTAACCAAATCAAAACAGTCTTACGTGACGTAGTCCTTAAGGCGACGGGAGGGCTCCGGATCCTGCCGCAAATTGTACCTGGACCCTCCTCTGTTCGGCAATTCACCTAGACCGCTACCCGAACGGTCACTGTTGGCACTTCCATCACCGTCTACCGGGCCATCAAGTCCACCTTGAAGTGGCGCCTCTGGCTGTTGGATGGGCCACAGGGGATCAGTGTCACCAGACTGGGCGGCGGCTCCTCCCACTGCATTGTCCATAGACACAGCTTGCTCTGGCGAATTCTCCACACCCCCGGGGCTATCGCAGGGCACCCCCTGATGCGAGCTTCCAGTTCCTTGGGATGGCTGAATTCTTTTGAAATACGAGACGTTCCGAGTTACTCTTTCCCCTCTCCGCCTCGCTGTGACGCAAGTATCCTTGACATCTTGCACGGTCCATGGTTCCTTTTCGAACCTCAGCCGGAACTTGCTTCCGGGTGTTCTGTTGTTGATGAGTACCACGTCACCTGGTATAATGTCCGGCACCACCGCTCTCCGTCGGGTGTCAGCATGCGCATACGCCCCTCTGCGCCGGGTGTCAATGGCACTGTCATCCGGGGCCTCGGGTCGCCATTCCGGATGATGTGGTATAGTGTCCGTGACCACCCTTCCCATCAGCAGGTGGGCGGGAGCAGCTCCTGTGGTGGAGTGTGGCATCTGGCGGTAGCTTAGAAGGAAGATAAAGATGGCTAGCTCTACGGACTGGCTTTTGTCATGAGCAATGCGTATTACCTTGTTGAGGGTTCTCATGAAGCGTTCGGCCTCCCCATGCGCTTGAGGCCATCGGGGCGTGATTCGCCGATGACGGATACCCAAGGTCTGCAGGTACGTGGCGAACTCCTGGCTCTGGAATGGGGACCCATTGTCCATCCGGATCTCTTTTATTAGTCCATGGGTGACCATTATTTTTTCTAGCTTTGGAATCACTTCGCTGGCGCTGAGGGCCGACAGAATCTCTACTTCGGGATACTTCGAGTGATCATCAATGGCGACTAGAGTGTGTCGTCCGTCCGGCAAGCTGCCAAAATCCACGCTTATTTGGGACCATGGTATTCTCGGCCGAGGTTCCATGACAATGGGGGCAGGCCTGGGTGATTCCCCTGTGACCTGGCAGGCGTGACAGGCCCGAACAGTTGTTTCTACCAGGTCATCCATGAGGGGGAACCAGACTTTTGTGCGCAGTCTCGACTTAGTTTTCACCATGCCTTGATGGCCTACATGGGCTAAGTCTACCATCCTCTGAGTTAGCGACGTCGGGATGACCAGTCTGTGCCCCCTCAGCAGGCATCCAGTGTCGTCCTCGGTCAATTCCTCCCTCACGTGGTATAGGCTGTCCATTATCCGTTGCGCCATGGGTGTCAGGCTCTTCCATTCTTCTTTTGCTCTGTTCCAGCTATTGTTCTGGACGGCTTGCTTGGCCCTCTGCAGACACTCATCCTGGCTGGTGGCGTGTAGGAGGCTGGCCATGGACACAGGTATGGGACATGAACGAGCGGTGACACATCGTACATACTCCTCAGTTTCCGCTGCTTCTTCCATTTCTTGTGGGGTGGCCTTCCAAGGGTGGCGAGAAAGGTAATCAGCCGGGTTCCGTGCCCCAGGCTGGTATTCTATTTTGCAGTTGTAGTTTTGCAACTGGAGCATCCACTTCTCAATTCTCGGTGGTGGTTTCGTAGAGGTGCCCGAGAAGAGCGCTACCAGGGGCTTGTGGTCGGTTGTCACCACGAATGGTTTCCCATACACATACAAATGGAAATAGTGACAGCCCCAGTGAATTGCAATTGCCTCTTTCTCTATCTGGGAGTACCTTTGCTCCGTCTCGGTAAGTGACCTGCTGGCGAATGCCACCGGAGCCCATTCATCTTGAGACGTCTTCCGCTGTAGGAGAACAGCACCCAGTCTGACTGGACCAGCATCCACGGCAATCAACGTGAGCTTGGCGGGGTCAAAGAAAGCGAGTGTTGCTTCAGAGAGTGCCTCCTTGATTTTTTCGAACGCCCGAGCTTGCTCGCTGCCCCACGTCCACGGGGTGGACTCTTTTGTCAGTTCTCTCAGGGGGGCTGTTAGCGTGGCCAAGTCTTTGATGAATCTACCGCAGTAGTTGACCATCCCTACAAAGCTTCGAACTTCGGTGATGTTCGTAGGGGCAGCCGCTTCTTTAATGTCCTTAACTTTATCAGGATCGGGGTTTACTCCCTCCGCCGAGAAAGTGTACCCAAAGAACTGTACTTTGTTGCACAGGAACTCACACTTTTCTCGATGCAGCGTGAGGCCGGCCTCTCTAATCCGACGTAGCACTTGCAGCAGTCGCTCATTATGTTCTGTGACGGTCTTGGCGTGAACCATAATGTCATCGCTGACATTGATTGCCCCCGGGATCCCGGCGATGAGCTCCTGGATTACGTTTTGAAACACCTCGGCGGCACTCGATACTCCGAAACTCAAACGGGTGTACCGCCTGAGCCCTACGTGTGTCGAAAACGTGGTAATGTTTCGGGAGGCTTCATCCAGTACCAGCTGGTGGTACCCTGACCGGAGATCCAACTTCGAGAACCACCTGGCACCCGCCATTTCCCTGATGAGGTCGTCAATGGTGGGAGTGATGTGGCGCTCCCTCTTGATGGCGACGTTGGGAAGTCGCATGTCAACACATATCCTGACTGCGCCTGGCTGCTTAGGCTTCCTCGCCACCACTATGGGAGACACCCACGGGGTAGGTCCAGATACCTTTTCAATTATCCCGGCCGCCTCAAGCTTCTTCAGCTCTTCCTCCACCAATGGTCTGAGGTGGAATGCTATCTGCCGGTGTCGCAGGGCTACTGGCTGAACGGTGAAGTCTATGTGCAGGTGGATCTCTTTGCCACGGAACTTGCCTATTCCTTGGAACACCTCTTCAAATTCCTCCAGGATGTTATGCATGGACTCTTGGTGCACTCCGAATGCAAAAGTCACTACTCCTAGGTCTTCTGCTGCCCGGCAGCCCAGGAGCATGCCCTGGCCATCCTCCGTGACATAGATGTTAGAAGTGACCGACCGTGTTCCGTGAGATATTGTAGTCTTGAACTTTCCGCGCACCTTCAGCGGTGCCTCTTGTCCATACGCGAACACAGTTATCGTTGACGGGTGTAGAACGGGCTTCGGGTGCATGGTGCTGTACAGTGTGGCGGCCATGATGTTGATACTGGCCCCGGTATCCACAACTGCGGTAATCTCTTGCGACCCTACCCGGACGTTGCACTGCGGGAGTCGTCGTGTCTTGTGCATCGCGGTGCCTATCATGTGGATCCTGTGCACCACTCTCTCTTCTTCGACATCGTCATCCATATCGCTGGCCGCCGGCTCTCTCTCATCAACGGTTTTCACTGCTTGGCGGGGTTTGCGGTATCTTTTCAACCGACACACCTTCTCGAAGTGGTTGAAACGACCGCACCCCGAGCACCTCTTCCCTCGTGCTGGACATTCCGCCGCGGCATGTGGCAGACCCCGACAGTACCCGCATGACTTCGGTTGTTCCGGAGCGGTGGCTTCCGCCCCTTTCTTGGCCCATCTCTGTTTAGGCCTGGCCGACACCACGTTGACTGGCTCCACCTTCACTGGTGCCTGCAGAGCGGCTTTCATGTGCGCGGCGCGCGCTTTCGACAGCTCCTTCGTCCGACCCATCGTTAGTATTTCCGCCAACGGTTTGCCAGACTCCTCCAATATCCGCTCTCTCAACTTGGCTGACGCGCACCCCTGAATTATTTGTCCTCTTATTTCTTCCGTCTCGTCTCGGAAACCACAGGTGGCTGCTAAGTTCTTGAGGCAGGCATGGAACTTGTCCAGCGATTCCTCGGGGAGTTGGCGCGCCTGTCGGAATATGAATCGCTCATAATCGCGGTTCGCCATCGGTTCGAAGTGTTCATTTAGCGCGGCTATCAGTGTCGTGTGAGTTTTAGGGGTAGCTTCAATGAGCGTCTTGACAATATTATGAATGTCCTTACCCCCGAGGTGAATGATCATCGCGCGTTTTTGATCCCTATGGACTTTGGTGGCTTCAAATAAGATACGTAGTCTGTCTTCCCAATCCTTCCATTGGGCCGCCACTGCTGATGGTGACCCCTCTACTGTGAACGGCTCAATCGGGGGAATGTTCGTCATGGTGCGCGTGTGCTGCCTCCGCTAGACGAGACCTGTGGATGATGTGGGTGTGTTTCCCTTGTAGCACTCCTCGCCCACGTGGCAGGCCAACAAACTCTGGCTTATTGGTAATGTAAGCCCCTTCCAGGCTCTATAGGCCGTGCAGCCGATGAGGGGACATGAACTGGCTGACACGCAGCACTCCTCTATGCAACCCAGACCGTGTAAACCCCTCCCAGGGCCTCAGGCACTTCAGGCCAATTACTCACGGGCCCAGCAGCTGGGCGGGTGCACAGTCCTCCTCGCGCGCGTATCAGCGCTCAGGGCCGTCTCCACGATATGCGGGACACATGGCAGGCAGCTTCAGGCAGACACCACGTGGAAGCTCCCTCCGGCGCTCTGATCCGCCACTGGGCCAAAACCCACATGGGGCGCAGCAACAGCCTCAGTTCGGCGCCTGGGTGCGCACTCAGGGCACGATGTGCCGGCACTCGCTAGCGCCACACCGGGGACAACAATGGGGTTTCGCGACTTCACGCGGGGGCACGAGCACCGCGAGCGACACGCAACTCACGGCCGCCACACCCGCTCGTAGCACGATGTCGAGGGCACGCCCACCCTCGTCGCCACTTTTGTTGTGTCCTGAGGGGGCGAGCGCTTGCCGCGGTGATCACGGCACTCAGGGCCTTAGCCTGGAATAATGACGCGGAGACACAGTAGTTGTGGTTATGGTCCGCCGCCGCAGCCGTTCTGGCGTACGTGCGTGCGCGACCCGCTTTTTTTACAACACCCCACGTGACCTGATGCGTACGCCTCAGCGTATCGCGTCAGTGTCACGACATCACAATTTCCACCTCTGCTTTCCACTTGTAGGTGTTTTTGTTTTCCAACTGTACTTCTCTGCCGGCCTCCCTCCCTGCTCTTTCTCCTACCCTGTTTTTCCCCCTTCCGCTCTCCCACCCTGCTTACAATATGCCTCCAACTCAACCCCGTGCCCCGTGTTGTGGCTTGCTCTCGCTTGCCTCACTATTGAGGTTAGTCTCGATCCAGTCATGTGCACGCTAAGTATTTAGGTTTGTCTGGAGTTTGACATTCAAGGTGGTTGGGAGGACGGATCAGAGTTGGCTGCGCTGCAAGGACTCCTGTTCTGTTACTGCACTCGAGAATAAAGCTTTTACCTCAAACTTCTGTTTCCGTCATCACTTCAATTTGGCAACGAGGATGGAATACGAACCCATGCGTGCAGTTTGTGACGCCATTAAGGAGCCACGACCGTTGCTAAGCTACGGCATCACTTAAGGAGCCGTGCCCATTGCTAAGCTGCAGCATCACTGCATTCCGACCTACGGAGAGTGGTCATCCAGCAGTTCGTGAAGTTACTCTGACGTCCTCCCCTAGCAACACATGCGCAGCTGCCACTCCTGGTTGCTAAGCGCAACAGTCCGTGACGTTACCTCAACGGCTTCACTTAGTAACGCATGCGCAGGAGCTGCATTCTGGTTGTCAAGCTACAGCGTCATTTCATTCCTACAAACGCAGGGTTCCACGTTCCCTTGGAAACGCATGCGCAGTAGCTACCTTTTGTCTCTAAGCTATGGCGTCATTGTATTTCTACTGAGGTTGTGTACACGTTGCGCGGAGATCATACAATTGGTGAAGTGCTAGAGCGGAAGCAGTACTACTTAAGTAGCTCCATATTATTTGTGAAGTTACTCGCTGCATCTTCAGATATATTTATTTGCAGTAATCTTCGCTTTACTATTACTTCACCTGAGGGAAGATGCTTTTACCGTTGTTTAGCCTTCCAGTGCATCCAAGTAAGTCTTTCATTTCATCCCAACGTTAAATGGTGAATAAAGGACAGTATATATTTTCTGAAGTTTATCACTGAACATGAGTGTTGCAAACTTCACCATTAGCCCTCCACAGCGTTTCTGGGTTTCAGGAAATGAACCTCAACTCAAGTGGATTGAATGGAAAGAGTATTTCATAAACTATATTGATGCAATTAATATAGATGTAGAGATGTCAAAAGAACAATAGAAAGGAATCTTATTACACTCTTTATGTCCAGTTGGATTAAGAATGTTCTCTCACGTCTCAAAGACTCCTGTTGTAGGGGACAGTAATGTGTTTATTGATGCTCTTAACGATCTTGATAAGCATTGTTCTCCAAAAGTATGCATTGGTATCAGTAGATAAAAAAATCTAAGGTTGAAACAGTTGATGAATATGTAGCAGATTTACAAAAATTAGAAGCTGGCTGCAAGTTCGGGGTTTTACTAAATGATCTTATTACAGACCAGGTGGTAATGCATAGTAGAAATTCAGCGATCCATGAAAGTCTATGGATCAATGGTGATTCGCCTAAACACTGTTTTAACATTGGTAAGGAAAGCAGAGTTGTCTGAAAAAAGCGCAGTAGCTTTACAAGTTAATGATAAAGAGTCCTGCTCTATTAATAGGGTGTTTAAAAGTTAAATCATTAAAGGAAGCGGTTTACCAACCAAAGATGTGGGTAAGTTCACAAGCAACCAAGAAGGTAATAGGTGTTATAGATGTGATAATAAAGAGCATTTGGCTCACAGCAAGAGTTGCCCTGCTATCAATGTGAAGTGCGGAAATTGTGGCATAATAGGACATTGTGCTAAAGTATGTAAAAAAACGTGTCAAGTATGTACATGAAGATCAGATTAGTGTTGAAGGATTGGAGGAAGAGAATGACCTGTCGAACTTTGTGATGCATGTCAGAGAAAAATGTATTCTGAATGTGAATGAAGCTTGTTGCAAAAGCAAACCTGAATGTTGGATGTTAATCGGTGCCGTTGGTTTGAACATGTATGCAGATTCAGGGTCCCCCTACACTATTATAAGTGAAGATATTTAGAAGGAAAAATGTGTAGAGAAGGCTGGTGAATATTTGTTAGAAGCTGACATCAACCGTGAAGATTTTGGGGGAGAGAAAATTAAAATGTTGGGTTTTCGCTGGTTTACCTTTATGTTCAAGCACAGAAGTTCAGGGGGAAAATTGTATGTGGCAAAAAAAAGGACCATCTGTTTTAGGTTGGCGATACCTAAACTATCTACATATAATTTCATATCCCAACAGCAAGGAACAAGTCCTCATTCTGGATGAGGGAACATCTCTCGCAGATGAAGTACGTAAAAAAATTCCCAAATTCTTTAGTAAAACACTTGGGAATTTAGTGGACTTTGGTCATAGAATTTGCTTAAAAGAAGATGCCTTGTTAGTGCGATGGGGTTTTAAGATTTTTTTTTCTCTGTATTTTTGCTCTTTCTTTTTTTTTCACCTGCATTGCTCTTCACTCTCCTTCTTCTCATATGAAAATGTCAAAGTCATAATGTATTCCATTTATTATACAGAAGTCTCTGGATTACAGAGCTCTGACACAAATGTGCTCTTTGACAGATAAAATTTGTTTATAAAAAAAGAAGATGCCTGTCCAAAGATGCATAAAGTGAGGAGTGTACATATAGCTACAACAAGAAATTTGTAAGAGCTAGAGAGATTAGTAGATGCAGGAATAAATGAACCTGTAGAAGTCTCAGAGTGGATTTCTCCAGTTGTGATCGCAAGTCGCAATGATGGAAAAATCAGGTTATGTGTGGACTTGCGCTATTTGAATAATAAAATCATGATTGACAAATTTCCACTCCTCAAGATTAATAAAATGGTTGCCTTGCTGAAGGGTGCTCGGTGGTTCTCCACCATCGACCTATCTTCAGCATAACATCAAGTGTCCTTGACTCCTGACTCCAGGAGTTACACTGCATTTATTACCCCTAATGGATATTTTCAATGCAAGCGAATGCCATTTGGACTCGCTTCGGCTGCTGCCGTTTACAAAGACTACTATTCAACTTGTTTTCTAAAGAAAATAATTTATTATTCTTCCAAGATGATATATTAGTCTTTAGAAAAGACAAGGAGGAAAATGATGCAAAATTGATGAAAGCATTCTCTATTCTTGAAAGTGAAGGGCTAACTGTCGAGTATGATAACTGCAAATTCGCTGAAAAAAGTGTTACTTATTTGGATCATATTATTGGTGAGGCAGGAGTCAAACCAAAACCTTCTTTAGTAGAAGCCAAATATTGATGCTACTGCTCCTAAGTCCAAGGACAATGTGAGATCCTTCCTGGGTTTAGCAGAATATTGTGCTAAATTCCTACCTAGGTTTTCAGAGAAATGCTATCACATTCGACAATTACTAAAACAAGGGTGTAAGTTTGAATGGTCATCACAGTGTGAGAATGATTTCAAAACCATCAAAGAGTCTATTTCCAATGTTACCAAGCTTCACAGTTTTGATCCTAGTTTGGATTGTGTCATTTCCACAGACACAAGTGACAAAGGGTTGGGAGCTATGCTTTCTCAGGGCGATTGTTCTGCTCGATTTTCCCGGCCTTCTTGTGAGGAAAGGTGATTGAATGTGACTTCAGTCTCTTACCGTTCAAGTCTAAGGGTTAGAGTAGTGAATGGAGCCTATTTACTAGGCACTTCGAC
The DNA here is from genome assembly GCF_964204655.1 of Triturus cristatus. Lineage (NCBI taxonomy): Eukaryota > Metazoa > Chordata > Amphibia > Caudata > Salamandridae > Triturus > Triturus cristatus. The sequence goes on from NC_140590.1 coordinate 286,631,121, forward strand.
ATGATCCTGTGCTCTTCCCCATAGATCAGGGCTTGCACACATAGCCTAGGGGATAGATTCGTTAGTATTAGGGATAACCTGTCCTGTAGTGAGGGTATTTCATGGAGCCGTGCTGAATTCAGGCCTGGTAGGCCTCAAACGGGAGAGACTCCATCTTTCTTTCTGCTCCGGCAGCTTGGGATGCTTCTAGGTCGAATGTAATGTTTTAGTTATGAGGTGTTATTCGCTTGGAGAGAACCGGTTCAGGCCGGCCCTTATCGAAGGATTGTATTTTTCTTCATGCCGAAGACACTACATCAGGCCGGCCGGCTGGGAACGTGTCCTTGGTACGGGGAGGTACAAGAATTTGGTGGGCGGCAGGTTACGGGCCGGAATTTTCCATGAGGAAACGCACCTCTATATTAGTGAAAGTCTGAGGCAGTTACATGTTCAGTCTGTAGGCGGCATCTAGCCGTTACCAGTAAAGCTACTACTTATTCCAGGGAAGACAGACGCCATCTTGGAGGCGGAGAAAAACCGAGAGACAGATACTCTCCTAGCAGAATAGCCAGAGAGGAGAGAGTAGCCGATAAGGAAGAGGTCCCAGTGACTCGGAGAAGGGTGAAGGGAACAGCGCATAGTGGTGCAGACGTGTATCCGTGACTGCGGAGGTGTGACTTCCAGGCGAGCCGAGGCACAGACGAGAAGAGAACCTAGATGACCACTGAGTGCAGGCTACACACTACTAAGGTGATGTCGACCCTTTCTTATTAGAGTGCACAACTTAATCTTTCACTTTTCTTTGCAGGTTATGTGTTATATTGTAATGTTATGTGATTGCGTATGTAATGAGTAATAAAGTACCCAGTTTGTAGTGAACCAACATGTGCTGCGTGTTCTTGTATGAGAGGGTAGCCTATTCTTCTAGTCAGCTGCGGCTACATGAACAGATGTTAACCCTGATCAGGTAAGTGGTAACTGAATAAGGGAGAGAGGAGCCCCTCGAACCGGAGAACAGGCTATGCTCGAACTGGCAGTCCTTGTGTGATCTGATGAATAGTGAGACTGATTCCCTTTTTGTATGTTATGGTGATCATAGGATGAACTGTCGTATGAGACTGCCGTCTGGGTAGAGAGGTCTGGATTCGTATGGGATCGCGAGGCCGCCACTTGTGATACTGTCGTATGGGCAGAGAGGTCTGGATTCGTATGGGATCGCGAGGCCGCCGATTGTGCTGAGACTGCCGTCTGGGTAGAGAGGTCTGGATTCGTATGGGATCGCGAGGCCGCCACTTGTGATACTGTCGTATGGGCAGAGAGGTCTGGATTCGTATGGGATCGCGAGGCCGCCGATTGTGCTGAGACTGCCGTCTGGGTAGAGAGGTCTGGATTCGTATGGGATCGCGAGGCCGCCACTTGTGATACTGTCGTATGGGCAGAGAGGTCTGGATTCGTATGGGATCGCGAGGCCGCCACTTGTGATACTGTCGTATGGGCAGAGAGGTCTGGATTCGTATGGGATCGCGAGGCCGCCGATTGTGCTGAGACTGCCGTCTGGGTAGAGAGGTCTGGATTCGTATGGGATCGCGAGGCCGCCACTTGTGATACTGTCGTATGGGCAGAGAGGTCTGGATTCATATGGGATCGCGAGGCCGCCGATTGTGCTGAGACTGCCGTCTGGGTAGAGAGGTCTGGATTCGTATGGGATCGCGAGGCCGCCACTTGTGATACTGTCGTATGGGCAGAGAGGTCTGGATTCGTATGGGATCGCGAGGCCGCCGATTGTGCTGAGACTGCCGTCTGGGTAGAGAGGTCTGGATTCGTATGGGATCGCGAGGCCGCCACTTGTGATACTGTCGTATGGGCAGAGAGGTCTGGATTCGTATGGGATCGCGAGGCCGCCACTTGTGCTGAGACTGCCGTCTGGGTAGAGAGGTCTGGATTCGTATGGGATCGCGAGGCCGCCGATTATAAGAGGTCTTGGTATGTATGAGTAGGAATTCCCTGTCCTTAGGTGGTAGATATATGTGGTTACCTATTGTAAATAGGCCCTAGGGAGGGGGAGGGGGTAACGTTCTGGCTGGGTTAGTGAGGCTCTGATGAGCGGGTTCTATCTGATCTGGAAACCCAAGCAGAACATTTGGCGTCACGAACCGTTTACGAAACCTGTGTGCGTTGTGGTTGTATCTTGTTTGCTTTCGGCGCGTGCGTGGTTTCGTTTGTATATTATTTGTATATAATTGTGTGTGTAGTTTTTTTTTTCTCTTCCTTTTTTTTTCTTTCTCTTCCGAGATGTTTTCTAGAAAGTCGAAATCTACTTTTAAGTTGCCCGTTGATATTCCCGGCTGGGATTCAACGCCTTATGAAGCCTTAGCCCGTGAGTGGGCTGATTCTACTGGTTTGAGTGAGAATTGGAATTCTTTTTTGGAGCTAGCGGAGCCGGCTAATGTGATTACTTGTTTACAGAAGGCGCCGGTATCTAAGGGTGATGAGCTTCCCGTTTTGGGGCGCAGAGGTTGGATTGTTCTGTCTGCGTACAGGATTCTGCATGAGAGGTTGTTGAACTTACAGAAATTGCATAAGGATGTGGAAGCGAACTTTGTTGAGATTCAGAATGCTCATACTTTGTTGCGGTGTCAAAATAAGTTGCTTGCTGACAAACTTGAGACGTACCAAACTATTGCCGAGAGGGCGGCTGTGCGAATTGCTCGTTATAAATACAAGAATCGTCGTGGTCGGGTTTCGACGCGAAAGGTGCGTCTGGTCGTGGCGAAAGCCGGACTGGATTGGAATCCTGATGAATGGGATGGTAATATCTGGAACTCGAGTGATTCTCGTTCCTCGGGTGAGGAGTCTGCCAAGCGCGAGTCCTCTCGCTCCGGCCGTGATTGTAAGTCTGCTTCTTGCGCCTCTGATGGTGCACCCCGTGATTGCGCTCGTCCTTCGAGTGGGGTCGATGCTTCTTACACTGATTGTTCCTCTACGTGTACTGATCGAGCTCCTTGTGATGCTCGTCCCGCGGTCTCGGTGCATCCAGTTTTTCGGCGGAAGTTGCAGCAGGCTCCCGGTGCTCCGAATGGTATTGCTTTAGACTCTTTGGAGGATTTTACTCAACAAGAAATTAGTGATATTTTGCAGCGATTTCGGCAGCGAGCTGGTGAGACCTTACTCACATGGATGGTGCGCCTTTATGAACTGGGCGCTGCTGGCATTATGTTGGATGCTGGCGATTGTTTGAAGTTTTGTTCCTTGAGTTCGGATTCTACTGTACAGGATCATTTTCGTAACTTTAATGGTGGTGGTCAAATTACTTTGCTTCAATTGGCGACTGAGGGTTGTAGTCAAAAATATCCTACTGAGTCTGACTGGCCTGTGAATGACAAACCGTGGTATACTTTGCGCGATGCTGCACAACGTCTCAAAGAGGAGGTGATGAAAACGGCAATTTTTCTGAATACTGATGACAGGTTGCTTGATGGTTTGTTGACATCTTCTGTGCGGAATCGTATTATTCGTTCTTCCCCTGTTGCTTATAAGCAGGTCATGATGACTTTATTGATTAATCAGACTGGTAACATATTATCTATGGTGCTGGAATCGGTACGCCAACTCGGTGAGTTGGGTGAGTGGTTTAAACCTGAACGGCAGTCCCGGCCTGACACTCGTACTCCTGGTGACAATAAACTTACTAGACGTGATATGTTTTTTGGTCTTATGGCCGATGGTGTGCGGAAGGAGGACATTGACGGCGAGACTACTTCTCGTTTGTGGGAAATGTTTCGCAAACGTGGCTTGGATCGAAAGGAGGGTGCCCGGCGTGTTCGGACGACTGAGTGTGATCGTGGTTTTTCTGACGGTAGCGGTGATGACGACCGCCGTGGGCGCTCTGATCGTCGTGATGATCGACGTTATGTACGTGATTTGTCCCCCCGTCGTGAGAGAGACAGAGAGAGAGAGGGGGGAAGAGAAAGGGGGAGAGATGATTATGTTAACAGCAGACGTAGAGATGATAGGGATCAATCCCCTGAGTTGAGAAGGAGAGAGGATCGACACAGATTGGCCGATCGAAACCCGCAGTACAATGCAGAGGACAGGAATCCATTTCGTAATAGAGATGGATATGAACAGGAGGTATCGATACCTGAGAAACGTGAGAGTCTTTATCCTGATTTATCCTGGTACACAGAACGCAGTAAAAATGACTAGGAAATAGGTCAAGCTCCAGTACACAGATGGGCTCACAGAGATAATAGACCCTATGTAGATATTGATATTTATTGGAGACATCGTAATGTCCAAAGGGCCCGAGCATTGGTAGATACAGGAGCGGAGGCCACTCTTATTCATGGAAAATCAAAGAAGTTTAAAGGTCAGCCTTTTACAATTACCGGATTAGGTCGAAAGGAAACTCCCGCAGTTCAAACTTTACTTGAAATGAGAATAGGTAGAATTCCTAGAAAAGAATACTCTGTATTAGTGGTGCCACTCTTAGAATTCATAATTGGAATTGATATTTTGAAAGGAATGACTTTGCACTTAGATGATGGATGTTACCAATTTGGAACTAAACATTATATATCGTCCAGGCCTGTACGGGTTGGTCGATTAAGAATGCCCCCCCATAAAAGTTCCCCAGGCGACAAAAGTGGTTTGTCAGAAGCAGTATCGTATTCCAGGTGGTCATGAAGAGATTAGTACCACTATTCAGGAGTTGGTGGAGGCAGGAGTTATAACCCCAGTTACTTCTGCTTGGAATAATCCTGTCTGGCCTGTACGTAAGAGTGATAATTCTTGGCGCATGACTGTTGATTATCGAGAATTGAATAGACACACACCCTCTTTGACTGTTGCAGTAGCGGATGTTATTACCTTAATTGAAAGAATCCAAAAACATCCAGGTACATGGTATGCGTCCATTGATATTGCTAATGCTTTCTTTTCGATTCCGATTGCCCCTGAGTGTCAGGAACAATTCAGTTTTACGTGGAACGGGCGTCAGATGACGTTTAGAAGTCTTCCCCAGGGCTATGTGCATAGTCCTACGATATGTCACCGGCTGGTGGCAGAGCATTTGGCTGAGGTACCGGTTCATCCGCAAATTCAGATATGTCACTATATTGATGATATTTTGATCCAAGGCGAAACACAAGAGGAAGTTCAGACCCAATTGGACAGAGTCATTGAGTGCCTGCGTGAGAAAGGTTGGGAAATCAACCCGGATAAATTACAAGGTCCGTCCCAGGCTGTGAAATTTTTGGGTATTAATTGGCATGAGGGGCACCGAGAAGTGATCCCTCAGGTTAAACAGAAAATTCTTGATTTTGCAGTTCCGAGGAATAGGAAAGAAGCCCAAAGCTTCATTGGTTTGTTTGGTTTTTGGCGCCAGCATATTCCTCATTTGAGTCAAATATTGGCCCCTTTGTACCATGTCACTCGTAAAAAGAATGCATTTGAATGGGATAAACCACAGCAAGATGCGTTCAGTCTGGCAAAAGAAGCAATTCAGCATGCTCTGGATTTATGGCCTGTATGTGATGGTGATGTGGATTTGAATGTGTCTGTACAAGGCCTTTATGCGAATTAGAGTTTGTGGCAGAAACAAGGCAAGAGTAGAGTACCGTTAGGTTTCTGGACCAAAAAGTTACCTGATGCTTGTGAGCGTTATACACCTTTTGAGAAACAGTTACTTGCATGTTATTGGGCTCTGGTGGATACCGAGCAATTGACTTTGGGACATGATATAGTTTTGCGACCTGAAATTCCTATCATGCAGTGGGTTATGAGTTCGCCGAAAACTCACCGAATTGGACACGCTCAAGAGGCGAGTGTGATTAAATGGAAATGGTATATACAAGACAGGGCACGTGTGGGACAAAAAGGAGTTGCATCTTTGCATGAGCAGGTGGCGCGGGCGCCATCGACTGAGACTGAGAGTGAATGTTCCGTACCTTTAGTACAGGAGTCTCCTGTTAAGTGGGGTAGACCTTTTGATGATTTGTCCGCGGAGGACAGAAACCATGTCTGGTTTACGGATGGTTCAGCAAGGTTCATAGGGACGAAACGGCATTGGAAGGCGGTGTCCTATAATCCGATCACACAAAAATTGCTGAGTACAACTGGTGAGGGTAAGAGCAGTCAATTTGCTGAACTCTATGCTGTTTATCAAGTTCTGAAACAAGAGTTACCTGGCACATGTCATATTTTCACCGATTCTTGGTCTACTGCCAATGGACTGGCAGTTTGGTTACCGACTTGGCATTCCCATAGTTGGAAAATCCATTCAAAAGAACTGTGGGGAAAAGAATTATGGCAGGAGATTTGGGAAATGCTCCCACAGAGTACTGTTACAATCTTCCATGTGGATGCTCATACCCCGATAGACTCTCTTGACAAATTCTTTCATAACATTGCAGATGAGAAATCTAAAATTGCTGAGGCAGTGGTGGACAGGCAAGATTCTGATATTGCGGGATTGGCGAAATGGGCCCACCAGAAAGCAGGACACTTTGGAGAGAAAGCCACTAGCAGGTGGGCTGCTGATCGAGGAATTTATATTCCCCTAGATTTAATTAAAAATGTTATTCTACATTGTCCCATTTGTCAGCATATCAGGCAGCGCAAAGTGCCCCAAATTGTTAAAGGTCATTTACATCGCGGGAAATTGCCCGCTCAAATTTGGCAGATTGACTACATCGGTCCACTTCCTATGAGTAGGAATCGTCAATATGTTTGCACTATTGTTGATACATACAGTGGCCTGCTGGTGGCCCTTCCCTGTAAGCAAGCTACCCAATTGAATACTATTAAAACATTGGAATTGATTATGATGTATTATGGTGTGCCATTCCAAATTCAATCTGATAATGCATCCCATTTTCGTGGAAGATTGGTACAGGAATTCTGTGTGGAAAACAATATTGAATGGGTGTTTCATATACCATATTATCCACAGGCCTCGGGTCTTGTGGAGAGGTTGAATGGCCTGCTGAAAGATCAGTTACGTAAATTAACAGATGACAAGTATAAGAATTGGCGAGACTTTTTGCCTCAAGCGCTATTGATTTTGAATAACCGTCCTTTTCTAAATGCTGAATCCCCACTTATGCGTTTGTTTCCTCCGAATGTTGATGCTAAGCCCAATGAAATCAGAGAGACTGTGATGTACTGGGAAATTACTCCCGGAGCTTTGGCTCCATGTAGAGCGACCCCAGGGTCGGCAGGTTTAGACTTGCATGCCATGGATGACACCGTTATAAAAAGTAAGAATCGAGTCATCATTGAAACTGGTGTTGGTGTTCATATACCAACTGGGAATTTCGGATTAATCGCCCCTAGATCGGGGCTGGCTGTAAAAGGCGTTCAGGTGCTTGGAGGAATCATTGACAGTGATTATCAGGGAGAGATTAAGGTGCTCCTGCTGAATAGCAGTGAGGTTGACTTACTGATACATCAAACTGACCGAGTGGCTCAATTGCTAATAATGCCTGTTTTCAGTGGTGAGATCACAAAAGGCACTGCCCCAACGTTGCTAACTGTACGAGGCCAGAAAGGTTTTGGCTCCACAGATAATCCTGGGGCCAGAGTTTGGGTGCAGTCGCCTAAGAATCCCCCTGAACAAGCAGAGGTCATTGCAACCGGTCAAGACAACACCATTTTAGTTATGAGACCAGGGAAAGATAGCTGGGAAGCAGTCCCGGCTGACAAATGTTACTTACGAGAATGAATAATGCCTGTATTTGATTCTCTTTCAGATCATTCTTTGGACTGTTGCTGCAGGATGTGTCGGCGTTGGACTCCTTTTGGGCTGGTACGACGAGAGAGGAGGGATCCCATCAACCCGGGCTGAGTTGAGAACCCGAGTGTCGCGTTCCTTCGCTGCGTGGGATTCGTCGTCGAACTTTTGGACTACGCTAGCCAAACGAGTGACTAAAGCCCCTCATTTCTGCTTGACACCGATGAGATCGGTGACTGACATTCTAGCGACTTGTTTAGTTGCTGTCCCTGCTTCATTGGAGACTTTGACTCATATTTTCAACATATCGAATGCTCGCCCCAATGTTCTTCTGGGCGATTTTGCTACCCATGAGTATTGCCCCTTGTGTACTGTACTGTCAGACCCGATACCCCCCATCCAGTCCCAAATAGTTACCTATAATATCACACAGGGTGGTTTGTGTTTTTTCCTTACTTGTGATCCTAGTGCGATTTCTGAATGTATGCGTTTAAGATTGAAAGGTGCCACTTCATTCACCGCTCATGAACGAACTTTGTGCCTTCAAAGGACACCGAAAACATGTACTTCTGTTCAGAATAACATGACTTGCAAGAGTTTGGTAGTTACCCCCAGTCATTATCGCACGATGTTACTACCTGCCGGATGGCTTTTCTCATGTGGTAATACTTCCTGGCCATATATCCCCGCAAATATTTCTGGAGGCCCTTGTGCCATTACTAGACTGAGCTTGTTAATGTTTTCATCACATCCGAATGCCAACTCTCGTGTGATTCGAGATACAGTGAGGTTACAGGAGGATTGTGACTCATCTTTGCATTTATATTCCAAGTCTGAATACCTTAGCCTGGCTATTTCAATTGTTGGTGTTCCTGCTTTGGCAGTTTATAATGCCAAATCTATTGGGAAAATGGCCTGCTGGATGGTAAAATCCATTAATCATACTTCTACAGTCCTGTCTGACATGCTATTAGACGCCCAGGGTGAACGTAGAGCTATCTTGCAAAATCGAGCGGCCATTGATTATCTTTTGCTTAAACATGGACACGATTGTTCTGATTTTGAGGGTCTTTGTTGTTTTAACTTGTCTGATCATACAAAATCCATTCAAGCTCACATTGATAAACTACATGACTTGACAGAAGAAGTTAGAAAACACATTGACCAGGGCTGGTTTGACTGGCTCTTTAATTGGTTACCTGATTTGCATATGTTACGTCAGATATTAGGAGGTATTCTGGTTACTATCGGCATTTTGATTTCTATCTGTTGCTTTATTCAGTGTATTCCTTCACTACTTCAATTCTGCACACCTGGTACTAGACATAGATCAGTTAGTTTTGTTTCATATTATTCTTCCACAGATATTGGTTCTGTTTAATGAATGTATAATAGACTGAAGTCAAGGGTGAAATGTTCTGCTCGATTTTCCCGGCCTTCTTGTGAGGAAAGGTGATTGAATGTGACTTCAGTCTCTTACCATTCAAGTCTAAGGGTTAGAGTAGTGAATGGAGCCTATTTACTAGGCACTTCGACATGATCCTGTGCTCTTCCCCATAGATCAGGGCTTGCACACATAGCCTAGGGGATAGATTCGTTAGTATTAGGGATAACCTGTCCTGTAGTGAGGGTATTTCATGGAGCCGTGCTGAATTCAGGCCTGGTAGGCCTCAAACGGGAGAGACTCCATCTTTCTTTCTGCTCCGGCAGCTTGGGATGCTTCTAGGTCGAATGTAATGTTTTAGTTATGAGGTGTTATTCGCTTGGAGAGAACCGGTTCAGGCCGGCCCTTATCGAAGGATTGTATTTTTCTTCATGCCGAAGACACTACATCAGGCCGGCCGGCTGGGAACGTGTCCTTGGTACGGGGAGGTACAAGAATTTGGTGGGCGGCAGGTTACGGGCCGGAATTTTCCATGAGGAAACGCACCTCTATATTAGTGAAAGTCTGAGGCAGTTACATGTTCAGTCCGTAGGCGGCATCTAGCCGTTACCAGTAAAGCTACTACTTATTCCAGGGAAGACAGACGCCATCTTGGAGGCGGAGAAAAACCGAGAGACAGATACTCTCCTAGCAGAATAGCCAGAGAGGAGAGAGTAGCCGATAAGGAAGAGGTCCCAGTGACTCGGAGAAGGGTGAAGGGAACAGCGCATAGTGGTGCAGACGTGTATCCGTGACTGCGGAGGTGTGACTTCCAGGCGAGCCGAGGCACAGACGAGAAGAGAACCTAGATGACCACTGAGTGCAGGCTACACACTACTAAGGTGATGTCGACCCTTTCTTATTAGAGTGCACAACTTAATCTTTCACTTTTCTTTGCAGGTTATGTGTTATATTGTAATGTTATGTGATTGCGTATGTAATGAGTAATAAAGTACCCAGTTTGTAGTGAACCAACATGTGCTGCGTGTTCTTGTATGAGAGGGTAGCCTATTCTTCTAGTCAGCTGCGGCTACATGAACAGATGTTAACCCTGATCAGGTAAGTGGTAACTGAATAAGGGAGAGAGGAGCCCCTCGAACCGGAGAACAGGCTATGCTCGAACTGGCAGTCCTTGTGTGATCTGATGAATAGTGAGACTGATTCCCTTTTTGTATGTTATGGTGATCATAGGATGAACTGTCGTATGAGACTGCCGTCTGGGTAGAGAGGTCTGGATTCGTATGGGATCGCGAGGCCGCCACTTGTGATACTGTCGTATGGGCAGAGAGGTCTGGAATCGTATGGGATCGCGAGGCCGCCGATTGTGCTGAGACTGCCGTCTGGGTAGAGAGGTCTGGATTCGTATGGGATCGCGAGGCCGCCACTTGTGATACTGTCGTATGGGCAGAGAGGTCTGGATTCGTATGGGATCGCGAGGCCGCCGATTGTGCTGAGACTGCCGTCTGGGTAGAGAGGTCTGGATTCGTATGGGATCGCGAGGCCGCCACTTGTGATACTGTCGTATGGGCAGAGAGGTCTGGATTCGTATGGGATCGTGAGGCCGCCACTTGTGATACTGTCGTATGGGCAGAGAGGTCTGGATTCGTATGGGATCGCGAGGCCGCCGATTGTGCTGAGTCTGCCGTCTGGGTAGAGAGGTCTGGATTCGTATGGGATCGCGAGGCCGCCACTTGTGATACTGTCGTATGGGCAGAGAGGTCTGGATTCGTATGGGATCGCGAGGCCGCCGATTGTGCTGAGACTGCCGTCTGGGTAGAGAGGTCTGGATTCGTATGGGATCGCGAGGCCGCCACTTGTGATACTGTCGTATGGGCAGAGAGGTCTGGATTCGTATGGGATCGCGAGGCCGCCGATTGTGCTGAGACTGCCGTCTGGGTAGAGAGGTCTGGATTTGTATGGGATCGCGAGGCCGCCACTTGTGATACTGTCGTATGGGCAGAGAGGTCTGGATTCGTATGGGATCGCGAGGCCGCCACTTGTGCTGAGACTGCCGTCTGGGTAGAGAGGTCTGGATTCGTATGGGATCGCGAGGCCGCCGATTATAAGAGGTCTTGGTATGTATGAGTAGGAATTCCCTGTCCTTAGGTGGTAGATATATGTGGTTACCTATTGTAAATAGGCCCTAGGGAGGGGGAGGGGGTAACGTTCTGGCTGGGTTAGTGAGGCTCTGATGAGCGAGTTCTATCTGATCTGGAAACCCAAGCAGAACAGAGATGTACGAGGTTTGGAATACATAATAGCTTTCGCTTCCAGATCAAAAAAGAGGCCCTTAGCATGTGCTTGAGCTCGAGAACATTTCCGTGCATTCATATGGGAAAGACCGGTGACAATACAAACGGATCATAAGCCCTTAGTAACATTACTGACCACTGAAGGTACAGCTAGTGCTTCTTCAAGAGTTGCTCGCATTTCTGTGCAAATGCAAGAATTCATTTACAAGATTGTATACAAATCTAGTAAAGTCAACATGGTGGCTAATTTTTTATCACATATACCTACTTTGTTCGAGGAATGTGAAGATGAGAAATGGAACGGTTGTCAGATTGCCTTGGTTCATGATTCTGGGATTCCTACCATTAGGAAAGAAGACTGGGTGAAAGAGTATGGAAAAGACACCTTATTGCAAGAGATAATTAAATATGTAAACAACCGTTGGCCTGATAAAATAAATGTGCCAGTTAGTGTTAGACCTTTTTGGGCAGTAAGATCTGAACTCACTGTAGACGAATGATTACTACTAAGGGGTGAGAAGATAATTCCTCCCATACATTCGTGCAAAGACATTTCACTGTTATGCCATGAGGGTCACTTTGGTATTGGACGCACTAAATCCATAGTTAAAAAAAATGTTCTGGAGGCCAGGAGTAAACTGCTATTGAGCATTTGGTAAGAGACTGTCTGGGTTGTTCGAGGACAGATAAAAACCATACAAATGTGTAAACCCCTCATGGTAGTAGGGAAACGTTCTCAGAACCCATGGGAGTCTGTGGCTATAGACATTATGGGACCTGTCGGCCCATCACTTATGTACATTATTGTTTTAATTGACCTTTTTTCACGATGGCCGGTGGTCAAATTTGTACAAAAAGTTGACACCGATGCTTTGCTATTATTTTTAGATGAGATTTTTAGTCAAGAGGGTATTCCTGTGTCCTTATTAAGTGACAATGGTGTGCAATTTCAATCAAACATGTTTAAACAATATTGCAGTAGAATAGGAGTTGCATTGAAGACCACGTCTCTTTATAACCCAAGCGAAAATGGCATGGTTGAAAGGTTCAATCGTGTCATCAAGGGGATTATACTATCTGCTTGCATTAATAACTAAAATTGGGAGATTGAATTACTCAAAGCCGTCTGGGCCTATAGGATCACAGACAATGGTGTTTCTGGAATTTCTCAGTTTTTAATAATGAGAGGGCGCAGACCACGAGCAAAATATAATCCCAGGTGGTTATTTGATTCTAGTGTTGAGTCAGGGTCCTTGGAGACCATTTCCAACACGTATGAGAAAAACAAAAGTTATTTTTATTCACCAAAATTGCACTCAACCTGTAAACATTGAAGTTGGGATTGGGTAAGTATACTTAAACCAGGATTCATTCCAAAAGGAGAAAGTACGTTTTTTCAACCTACAAAAGTCAGTGAGATCCAACATAATGCAATTCGACTAGACAATGGTAAAGTTTGGAACCTCAAACACTTGCACTATGCAAGGATATTATGAATTGGATTTTAGATGAAAATCAGGCGAAAAGAAGGGTAGAATTGGATGATACAATGGAAAGTTATGTAAACATGAATGACTTTGTCGAATCAAATGTCTCTTCACAGGTTGTTAAAAGTGACCTTAAAGCCTCTGCTGATGTGAGAAACAATGCAACAGACTTAAATGATGACAAAGATGATTCTGTGAGTTCTCTGTTTTGTGAGGCTGAACCTCAAGCTCAAAACGAGGACGGTCCTCAGTCTAGTGCAAATGAGAACAGGCTAAGCAAACGCAAACGTAAACCACCATCATGGTTAAAAGATTTTATTTTAGAAGGCTGTAAATAATAATTGCATTGTACTTTGTTTTTTCAATCATTAGGGGGAAGATGTGGTGTGTCCTAATATTCTAAAGTAGTTGTTCTCGTTTTGTTCTCCTTCCTAGGTCTCGCCTACGCAGCGTGCATGTGCTGCGTAGGAGGACCTTTAGCCATCGCTCTGCTCTTTTTGGAAGCACACACTCGTGCTTGTGGCGGCGTCCAGAATGCGGGAGCGCGCAGGGGCGCACCACAAGCACGAGTGCAGTGCAAAAAGAGCAGACTGTGCGCGCACGCACGCAGCACTCCCGGGCTTGTTAGGTTTCGCCTAGGCCAATTGCAGCACCCGCGCTTTACTTTGGTAAAGCGCGGGTGCGCTATTGCTGCAAAAGTAAAGAAATAGATGTTTTTTTCTATTTCTTTACTTTTGTAGCAATCGCCTTTAACATGGTTAGAGTAAAGCGCGGGTGCCGCGATTGTAGCAAAAGTAAACAAATAAAAACAAGCATTGGCATAGCCAATAGGTCTCGCCTTTGGCTAAACACTTATAAGGTTCTAAAGGCGAGACCTATTGGCTATGCCAATGCTTGTTGTTTCAAGGGAAGGGGATGTATTGTAGCTTGCTCTCACTTGCCTCGCTATTGAGGTTAGTCTCGAGCCAGTCTTGTGCACGCTAAGTGTTTGGGTTTGCCTGGGGTTCGACATTCGAGGTGGTTGGAAGGACGGATCGGAGTTGGCTGCGCTGCAAGGACTGCTGTCCTGTTACTGCACTTGAGAATGAAGCTTTTACCTCAAATTTCTGTTTCCGTCATCACTTCACCCCGTCTGCTACCCACTCCTCGGTTTCATTTTATATTTAATTTATTTATTTTTAAAGCAGTATTGTGTCATTGTTTTTGAAGTTACGTGGGAGAGCCAAGCAACGATAATCCTGGGCGATGAGTGTTGTTCGCGAGACATTCATTCCCTTTATTAGCCGAGCACCATACTCTAATACACTGGGGACTGAGATAGCCATCAGGAGGAATGAAGAATGGGTTTCCGCACAGAGCATATTGGCTGAGGTACACTGCCGGCTTTGATACTGGTCTATGCTGATGAAATGTGCTTTGAGCAGGGGCTAGGCGTGAGTTATAGGCAGTGCTTAATTTGAGCCGGTTGTGCCCTCCAACACTGATATTGACCGTGAGCAATAGAGATAAAAACAAAGACAGGACGGAGGAAGACAAAGACGGAAAAAACAGCACAAAGGGAAAAAGCAGGGACCATAAGAGTGAGATGATGGGACAGCAGAGTCTGGTAGTGGATTAAAGAGGACCGAGATTAATTCAATACTACACAGCCCTCGTATTTGGAGTGCTGATTTTTTTATAGCACTGCTGGAGCAGAGCTTTGGGCACCAGAACTCATTCTTTTACAAATTAAGCACCAGTTATTGGCTGCACTTTGTGTTGTTTCCCTACACATGGTGTATTCAGAGAAAGAGCATGACATAAAAGAAAACAACATGCTAAAGGTGGGCAAGCCAACACAGAGAGATTCAGGACAAGGCTATACTCTGAATCAAAGTGTTCATGCATGAGATGAGCCTTGAAAATATTTGGCATGCATATTGTCATAACCCCTCACAGAGGGCCATGTGGCACGCAGGCACTACTGGGCTCAACCATGGGGGTTGAGGCCGTTTACTCCTGATGGCCCAGGGCCAGACTTACTATGGATTCTGAGCAACTGGGTAAAGTAGCCCTCCTGCACTTGACTCTCATGGTAGCGGGGTCTAGGCAGCTCACAAGTCACAATTCAAAATGCATGCAGCAGCAGCAATAATCATTGCCTATCCAAACACTCACTTTTATGACAAAAGAAATGTATTTTATTTCTACTGCAACCCACACAAAGGAAAAGCATGATATCCACAAACAATTACATGGCCCTGCCTTGAGGTCGGGGCTTTAGTATTTCTTTGGCATTTCCCAGTTTGACTCACTCCTATTGTTTGTGATTGTGGTTATTCCCCACTCACTATTGGTAACATCCAGGAATTACCCCCCATAGCAGTCCGAGTCTCAAGAGTCCACTATGACTGATTTAAAGTTAATAGTGTTTCAGTGCTATCGCGCTTAAATTAGTGATAGAGCGCAAAACCGGGTAACATGCACCAATATCCTCCCTGCGTCACGGACCCAACGTCACACTAACTCATTCATACATGCAGTCGTTGGTGGGGCCCATGACACCAACTCTCAGTCCAACTCATTCACTAGTCTGCATACACAGGAGGAATGAATAGTTCATGTGCTCAACATGTGGGGGAACACCTTATAACCTATAGGGAGGAAAAGTTATTCACAAATATACATTAACGCTCTTCGCCTACAGATCACTAATCCTAAACATCAAGGC
Source organism: Triturus cristatus (assembly GCF_964204655.1). Classification (NCBI taxonomy): domain Eukaryota; kingdom Metazoa; phylum Chordata; class Amphibia; order Caudata; family Salamandridae; genus Triturus; species Triturus cristatus. The sequence continues at coordinate 286,646,704 of NC_140590.1, forward strand.
ACTCCTCCCACATGGTCAATGGACCAATTAGTTGGATTGGTTGATGGTTATTTAGAACCAGCTAAAACACACTTTAAGATCTTAACTCTAAAGAAAACACAGACTCATTTTCTTAATTAATTAATATTTGTATCTAAATATTTGCATTTGTCTTGTCAAATTCAAAGAGATTATTAAAAGGTCAATAAATCGTGTAGCATCATATTTACCTATTCTGTCTAATTGGAGTCCTCTAATTCATTGGCTTTGCATAGTCAATTTAGCAGTCAATCGTCTGGAAGCATGCCAAGTTTAAAGTTCAGTGCTCGGCACGCAACAGTCCCAAAGATCGACAAAGGACCAGAGACATGCAAGCATATATCATTGCCCGTAAATTCAGAAAAAGTTTGAAGTCATAAGATAATCGGGCAGCATCCAGACCCTCAATAGCTTTGTCGTCATTCGTTCGAGCGTGCGTGAAGAAGAAAAAGGAAGAGTGACCCCTCTCTATTCTACCACAGTTTTTTATAAGAGAAGTAAGGTAAAGATATAGCAATTTGTGAGTTTAAGACAGTTTTGATTGGTCAGTTTGGGTCATCCGGCAGAGTCTTTTGGGAACTTGGTACAGTTCAAAGATGACATCACAAAGTCAGTCCGTTCTGGTTCGATGTAATAGTCCATTGTCTTTCACTTTGGCTTACATCCCACCGTGGCCTTGCTTGGGAACAGTGTGGCATAGGTCATGACGAGGCCACAGGAACGTTTTCTCGCTTCTGCGCACTTCGCTCCAAACATCATGGAACAGTGGCCACTTCGTCGAGTCGTGTCGGCGGCCATATTGGTTTTTAAGCCCAAATGATAACTTAAGCGAAACAAACACAAAAGAGTAATTAATACATAGAAATAATGAATAAAATGTTAACCCCTTACTAATCCCTCTATGTGCTTGTATTTATCTAGCGTTTAGCGACATTTAAAGCGTTTATGTTCACCTTTTCGAAGTCATCTCGAGCAACAATACAAAACATCACAAAAGCCACATATATCATACAATATTCTATTTAATACATATACTACGGTTAGTATGCGTATGGATTTTTGTAATAATGATTATTTAGCCATGCAAAATGCAAATCCCACGAATATTTCATATATTAATGAGGTTGATTAATACACATGCAAACCCATTTAGTAATATTATAATTAATAGATTATTTAATTAGTATATTCATGCAGAATAGGGGGGTATACAAAATGTTGTACTACCCGCTCCATCATTAGCAAAACGTTCCCCTGGGGCAGACAGACCCAAAACAAGTCTAACTCACACCAGCAGGTGTGTAGCGTTCAGAGTTCCTCGTCCACAGGCACTCACAGTGACTGCAGCCATGTTCAGGTAAGTCAGACGCATGATGCTCAGATGGCTGCACTCAGCGGGTGCAAATTCTATCACTCGCAGTCATGCTCCTGGTGACTGATTCTGCAGCTCCTCCTATGGGGCGTTCACTTGGCTCCAGATGAAGGAGGCTATGGCGATCCTGCCTAGGGTCCCTCGCCTGGATGAAGGTGCTTAGTGCTTCCCCTCACTTCTCTGGCAGGGGAAAGGCACAAGTACTTGATGCTCTTGGCAACCACTCCAACAAACAGGGTCACCACAACTGTCTACCGGCTCCGGCCAGGATGGTGAAGTTCTCCACGGCGGCCCCTCCTGGCATACGGAGCCGTTGCCATACTACGCATAAGGGTACGGCCCCCACTGCACAACAGACTTTCCCGTGTTGGCCCTCTTGGCATACAGGTCCGTTCTCTACGCTACCACACAGTGGTCCAGCCAAGCAGTCTCTTCCCCTGTGGCCCCTCCTGGCATATGAGGTTGCCACCTGGCTACTATGCATGGGATACAGCCCACAAAGGTACACACAGCTAATTTCTCGGCACCCCTCTCCTGGCACATGGTGGTTGCTGAATGTACTGCACAAAGGCAACAACCTGATCGGTGCAGCAGGCGTTTCCTCACACCTCGCACCGGGAGTTCAATCAACAGGGCTCCCCACTGTACTTCACCCCTTTCAACGCTCTCCTCTTCATCACAGGTTACGCTGGTCTTGGCAAGCAGGTAGACATTGGTGTTCCAGATATGGTGGTCTTGGATTTCCTGAGTGAAGTCCCATCACACAGCATGGGGAGTAGCAGGCCTTTGCCACCAGTTTTGGTCACAGGCAGAAGTCTTGCAGAACTTCCTCTCCTCACACAGCCCTTTTGGCTGTTAACCGCTGGCAATTTTTGGGGTCTCAAGCTCCCCTTCTTATTTAGGGTCCGAGTCTTTGACGTTTTATATTGGAGGTCTAATTCTTTTGAAGTGCTTGCTCCTGTGTTCCCTCTTCCTCTTGAGAAGTGGTCTGTCACAGCAGGAGTGTTTCCAAACTGATAGTCCCACAACACAAGCCATGGGAGTGACTAGAGTTCACACCTGGATGTCAGACACAGTAATATGTGCCTTATTAGGTTGTCCCATGCCGCCCCTGCCCTACTCCTTATGATTCTCTTATCAGAGCCATTTCCTATCTGAGATGTGCCCATGACCCTTCCTTGTGATCACTCACTGAATCAAAGAGCAACCTTTGAAGAGTACAGTGGAAGCTTGGTCCTCCCCTCCCCAGTGTGGGTCTCACCCAGTTTACAGGAATGCAAAAAGCTGTTGGGGGATCTCTTTACCTCCTTTATATGTTTCACCATGCAGGCCTAGGTCTCCCAAAATGGAACCAGGGCCATCCAAGTACTGTACCATTCACATGCACACATACACCCAGTGCATGTATATAGCATACATGCACTGGACAGTACTGTATCCTCCATGTACTGTACCATTTAGAGGCACACATATATCCAGCACTTGTATTTAACATGCACACACTGCCCAGCACTGTGTCCTTTGTCTATTATACCACTCATAGGCACAGATACATCCAGAATATGCATTTAAAAGGCACACACTGTACCCGTCATGTATTGTACCACTCACAGGCAAATGTACATTCAGCACAATATCAATACCACCACACAGCATAATCGTTAATCACATTGATGGTACTTACCTTACCTACAAATACCTGCAGGAAAGTAGGATCTGCTCTTATGGTTACCCCCTTTCTTGCCTGGTGCTATGCTGATTTCTGACTAGTCTGGCTGGGATCCTGCTAATCAGGACCCCAGTCTGTATGCTTACTCCCCTGAATTGGTTATGGTAAGTACTTAGGTACATTCCCTTTCTCAGTCCCTAGTATATGGTACTGAGGTACCCAGGGCATAGGTACACTAGGGGTCCCCCATGGCCTGAAGCATGTATTATGCCACCCATGAAGGACCACTCAAACTGCAACTACAGGCCTAACATTGCAGCCTGTGTAAGCTGGTGCTAGCACCACTTACGAAAGATATAGGTTTCCCTATATCTAAGGTCACTGCAATTAAAACCTATAAGCCACCCCTAAAGTAGGCCTTTCAATTCTGATGGCAGGGTGCTCGGTTCCAAGTGTGAGGGTGCCCCTGCATGAGCAGGATACCCCCACAGCCTTCGGAGTCTATTTTCCCGGGCTGTAAGTAATTCAGCCATTACGATATATAGAGTGGCCATGCGTCATTATGTGATGACCATCTCTACACTGGCTGTAACGAACCCTATCATGCTTGGTAACAAATATGTTGGAATCATACCTCCCACACCATAACGGTGTGGGAGGTATGATTCCATCCACTGTAAAGCTCCTCCAGGAGGCCCTCAGTGCTCCCGGTACCAGTCTTCTAGACCCGGACATCATAGCATGGATTCTGCCAACCAGAGACAAGATTCTGTCCTCCTGCTGCTGAGCCAAGCTCGAGCAAGGGAGGGCAGAACAATAGGTATCTTGTCACAGGGAGGTGTGACTACCTGCCAGACAGGGTTTAGTGTATTGGGCCAGGTGGGAGCGCTTGTCAGCGCCACTCAGTCTCTGTGAAGAGCACATTTGGTACCCTCCTTGCAAAGTCCAGTTCAAACCAGCTGAGGGAGCTGTTGACTCCCGCTCAGGCAAGAAACTGGACAAAGGACATGGGAGTATCCTCCCCACTGTCTGACCCCAACCCTGGGAGGGAACGCTGATTCGTCCCAACCCTTTCCTTAGAGGCTTATCTGAGGGTGGGTCCCTTGATACGTCGTAGGACAAGATTAATTTCAAGACACCACTTCTACTTCGACAATCTGCGCACTCTGGACTTCGCTCTGGGCATCAAGGCTGCAACTGGGAAAAACCTTCTGCTCTTGATCTCGTCACCCTGCTCGTCTGCTGCAACGTCCATGCCTGTGCTTCATACAGGAACCTTCCAAGGCCTGTGGGCATCCAAGACACCTGTAGGAATCTCCCTTGAAGTGAAGGAGTCAAATCCCTGCAGCTGCAGGCACCGCAACTCAGCTGACCGTCTGCTGATCCTGGGCTCCCACAGACTCCGAAAGGCTCAGCAACACAGGTGGTGGTTCTTCACATCCCTCGAGGCCTGCTCCATCTTCTCACCAAGACTGAGGCCAGTATCCCTTGTCGGAGCTGCAGACGTGCTGTTGAAAAGTGTTGTTGGCTTCCCTCCAACAAGATGTTCGGGCTCCAAGTAGCCCCCAACTCAGGCATCTCCTGTGACCAAGATCTTTGTCCTCACTGCATCACTTGCCTGCATCTCTATTGAGCTGCTTGAGGTCCACTGTTGACTACAGTGTCTCCGGCCTGTGGGTCCTCTTGAGGGTCTTCTTTGACTTCTGTGGGCCTATGATTGCTTAGGGCCTGCCCTAATTCCCTTGCTTGTGGTGAGTCCCCTGGACCTCGCTGGTCCCAACACTGCACCTCCTTCGCTGTCCACCTTGTTTTCAGTTGCCAAGGCTTGTTGGCGCTCTCAATGGACACCGACCCCTCAACTCTCGACATCCGAAGTGGGACAGCTTGTGAATGGCTCCTGGTCTTTCACAGCTTCACCTGGTCCTCACAGCTGCAGTTCCAAGGTCACTGGCAACTCCCCTGCAACACTCGACATTGGTGGACATTCGTCTTCCATGCCTCCTGGTCACTCCTGAGTGGCATAGACTCTGTCCCCTTTGCTTGCAGGTACTTCTCATCATTAATTCACCTTTGGGTTCCCCTGGACACTTTCCCCATCTCCAGCAGGGGCATCTTCCTGAAGTCTCCCATTGAGTTCGACTGCAGTTTCCGACACCACTTCACACCTATGCACCCGGTTTCCCTAGTGTAGGTATCCTGGTTCCTAGGGGATCCACAGGTGGGGTGGCTCTCCAACCTTCTGTGTTTCTTCAAGGTCCACTGAGACGGGTCCTTATTCTTTAAAATTGCAACCGCGACTTACCCATTGACTTGCATTGATCCAGCGGTCGTGTTCACTCTGCACACTGCCTCCATGGGCCTCCTGGTTACTTACCTCAGGTGGTTCCTTGGGTCTTCTATGTCTTCTGGGTATAGTCTTGACTCGAGTCGTGGTTCCCATACCACTATTTTAGTATATGGTTTGGTCTCCCCCCTGGTGACCACTGTGTATTTCGTACTACTTGCCTTTTTGTATTGAAAAGTATTGTGTGCATTGTGTATATCTCCAGCTAGGAGATATCTGTATGTGTTAGTCAGTGTCTTATAATAAATACATATTTGTATACATACACTGTATGGTTCTTTTTCACTTAATCTATACCTATAAGATTATGTTCTGGTAAAACAAGCTGCTTTACACTCCTTCTAGACCAGTGGTACTCACAAACTTTCTGTCGGGGGCCAAAATTACAGTGTGGTTAGTGGCCGAGGGCCGCACTGGTAGGGGTGGAGTCAGTGGGGGCGGGATCAGTGGGGGCGGAGCTAGAGTAAAAAAAAAAACCTTCCAAAACATTAGGCAAAGCTGTATTTCACAATCAGATGCAACTACAAAGAGCACATTTTGATAATACATTTTTATTTGAAGGCATTTAGGGGAAATAGAACATCAAGTACAAAGGCAAACATAATGGGTAAAAGTCTTTCCCAAGGCACAGAGTTTATCCACTAATTTTACATTTCATGTCCGCAATTAACTTCTTGTATTCTGGAACCTTTTCAGAGAGTGCAAGTCTCATGAGGTGATCCAGATGTGCATCAGTCAGTTTGTTTCTTAGTTTGTTTTTTATAGCACCCATTGTAGAAAAGGAATACTCGCATACAAATGTGGAGCCAAACATGCAAAGTATTTTCTGTGCCAAGGTAAAAAGAAGAGGGAATTTCTCAGGTGGCACACTTTGCCAGAAATCTTCTGGTTCCTTCCCCAAGAAAGAGGACTCGAGCACAGAGCTGAATTGCATGTCAATTAGTTCCATCTCAGCTTGTGCCCTTTTCAAACCAAGAAGTTCAACAGCTTCAAGATTCCTTGCACTAACCATCCATGGATTTTCTACAAGTCGGAAAAGTGGGGTGAGAACTCTGAACTGAGAAAATCTCCTCTTAATGTCCCCAGACACTTCCTCCAGATAAGTACACAGATTGAGACTGAACAACATTTCCTGAGCTTTTTCAACCCTCTGTGTTAAAGCCTGCAATTTAGGAAAGTGTGTGAGATCACCATCGTTCATCTGCTCTCGGAACAGCTCGAGTTTACTTTCGAAGGAGTATATGGCACTCATCATTGAGGACACAAGTTTCTGTCTACCTTGAAGTGCCAGATTGAGTGTGTTGAAATGTGAGAAGATGTCACACAGAAAATGGAGCATGGTGAGCCATTGCAAGTCATATAATTCTGGGAAGGACTGCCCTCGGCTGATTACAAATTGTTCAATTTCAGGAAGCAAACTAATAAATCTTTCTAGCACTCTACCTTTGCTCAACCACCTAACCTCAGTATGCAACAACAGATCTGCATATTCACTTTCCGCATCCCTCAGCAATGATTTAAAAAGTCTGTGGTTGAGTGCTTTTGCTCGAATATAATTAACAATTTTAACGACTTGCTTCATAACCTCATTTAGTTGCCCTTGTTTTATTTTGGCGCATAATGCTTCCTGATGGATTATACAATGATAATCAATTAAAGTGGATGATTGAAGTTTTTTTCTTAACAGAGATACAAAGCCCTTCTCATGTCCAATCATGGAGGGTGCTCCATCTGTAGTGACACTTACAAGATTGTTCAATGGCAGGTGATGTGATTCAAAGAAATTACACATGCTGGCCAATACATCCTCTCCTCTTGTGTGACCATGCAATGGCAAAAGGCAGAGTAGCTCTTCCTTTGGAATGATTCCTTGTTCCAAATACCTCACCCAAATCATTAACTGTGCCACATCACCTACATCTGTTGACTCATCCACAGCAATGCTAAAGAAAGGTGACAGCTTGACTGCATTGATGACCTGCGCTAGAACATTGTCACCCATTGACTCGATGCGACGTGTGCATGTGGAATCTGACAGTTGCAATGCACCTATTTCCTTCATAATGTTTGATTTATTAGGATAGTTGGCAAATAAAATGTCTGCTGCCGAGAGGAAACACTTCTTAACCAGCTCTGCTTCTGTAAATGGCTTTTTATGTTTGGCAAGTAAGTAGCAAATTTGGAAGGATGCCTCGGTTACTGCCTCGGATTCTTTCATCTGGCACAGAAAGAGCTTTTGTTGGGATACAAGTGCTTCCTTTAGTGATGCCACCTTCGCAGAACGCAGTTTGGAGTTCAGTGGATAGTTTGCAGTGTAAACAGAGTGCCGCGTTTTGTAGTGCCGTTCCAGATTATACCTCTTAAGCACATTTACTTTCTCTTTGCAAAGCAAACAAGTGGCTTTTTCTTTTGGGCATTCCACAAACAAGTACTCTTCTTCCCATGCTTCCTGGAAGGTCCTGTGTTCACTCTGGATCGATCTGGGTCGTTTGCAAGGCTTGGAAACTGGACTGTAGGCCATTGCGGAGATCTCCAGCTAGTTTGTTACTACACAATAAGTAACACGGACCAGGATTCGGATTTTGCGCCCGGCAGCACCCTACGACTGGTAAACCGACACACTCCACGACCGATACTGCGTCACGACCGATGGACCGACACCACTTCGCGCAACAGATCTGTGAGCAACATCAAAGTAATGTTTTGTTTAAACATACAACATAATGGGTAAACCTGCACATGTCACTCAATAGGGATTTGAAATAAATGGCATGCACACACACGTATTTAAAAGCACGTTCACGTGCAGGTATCTTGGCGCTAAATAACAGATGTTTGTTGCTACCCAACTGCAGTGGACAAGGGGAGGGCCCTGGTTTCAGGTGGGGACAATTTTAACAAAACATTGTAGCTTAACTTTGCCCTCTATGCCAGCTGGTATCTATGCTTGAGGCCGAACCCGATCAATCAACCGCCATCAATCAATGCCCCTACTTCGTGCAAATTTGTTCCCGCGCAAAGTTACTTTAAAACAGGGCCAACCAAATCTCACATAATAGGATATTTTGCTGTTTATGTTTGCACTGCTTGTGTGGAAAAGGGGAGGAAAAGCGCTGATGACAGAAACTGCACGGCTGAGAGACAAATGGCTTCTGATAGCACTTTGAAGCGTATTTGGGACATTCTGTGATTGGATACGTATCCCAATTTGTCAATGTATTTTAATGTCTGAAGGCAGTGCGTGTTTTTCGCGGTGCCTGGTAGTGGGTGTAAGATGACAGTGTCTTCTGATTTTCCCTGGCTCATGGGGTGGGCCAAAGGTATTACATTTTTTTTTTAATTGTAGATGTTTTTGCAGTGAGATTTACAATTGACCTTACATCCTCATATGCACAAAACATGAAAGCCATGTGGTTAACAAAGGGCTGCCAAACAAGCCGCACTGTCACACAACATACACCGTGGAAAATTCAGCCTCAACTTACCATGCCCTAAAACGCATCACAGCAGAATTACCTACCAGGATTGTGAATCATGTTAGGAGGACACTTTACTACTGATTAACATGAACAATTGACCACACAATCCAAAGAAAAGAAAGAGATTGGAAAGGTCCTTTTGGCGCACCCACCCATACACAAAAGGAACTAAAAAGATCTTCAGATCGAACACAATTTACTGTCCTGCTAATAAACAATCCAGTTCTAAACTAAATATCATAACATACTCTCTGCTAACCTCATAATCATGTGCCAACATGCGCAAGAGATCGATGGCCTCCCCAGATTACTGCAAAAGGGGGCCCAATGCTATTGTAATGGTAGTTGTTGAGATACAAATGCAAATAACATGAAATAGCAGGATTACTGTTTGCTCCAAACACACGTGATTACCTTCGTCTATGACTCGCTACAATTAAACGAGCAACAAACCGAGGTCCAAAATTCAGTAAAAACGCAAGCCCTACTGTCAGATTTGACACTGTGGTGTGCACAAGTCCACTGGGTGCAAGGGCGTACTATTGGGGAAAAGCACTACTTCATGTTACAATACAAGGCGGCTGGCACTCGTTCAAATACAAAACCGACTCTAAGCGCTTCGAAGCTGTTTCCTCGCCGTAGTAAGTTGGGCGCTGGCAAACTTTGAACAGGAAATTCGGGATAGTTTTTCTTACTGTAAGTAACAAATTCAAATAGAAGCTACGCCGCGCGTTATACAAGAAGTGCTTTACCTCCGAGCAGTCGCTCTCGTGCGCTTCGTTCCCCGCACCCGAAGATAATCACCCGAACTACAAGATGTCACTTTTTGTTTTGCATTTCATGCCCACCCAGAGCAGCTCACCAATCCGAAAATGTATTTTCCGGTACAAGGACAACTATACTTTACCTTTACCTTAAAAGTTGATTCGCACACAAACTAGCCCCCAACATATCAGAAACAGCCCGTCACAAAAAAAAAAAAACATACCTGTTCAGGCGAAGAGACGCTTTTCCGGACACCAGGCTACTGCGAAGGTTCTCCGGGGCTGCGGGCTGGAAGGTCGACACCAGGCTGCTGCGAAGGTTCTCCGGGGCTGCGGGCTGGAAGGTCGACACCAGGCTGCTGCGAAGGTTCTCCGGGGCTGCGGGCTGGAAGGACGACACCAGGCTGCTGCAAAGGTTCTCCGGGCTGGAAGGACGACGTCGTCAACAGGAAGCTCACCAAAGGGCCTTTAAAAGTCAGCTGTAACTAGCGCTAGTTACAGCTGACTTTTAAAGGGCCTGAGCTTCGCGCCGGGTCCAGGTGTGACGTCAGAGGCAGGCAGGCGAATCGCAGGCAAGCAGTAAACAGGGAAGATGGCCGCAGGAGGAAACGTTGTGAATACGTATGCAAGCGTATTCACAACGTTTGCTTCTGCGGCAATCTTCCTTGTTTACTCCAAGGAAGGGCATACCAGCATAGTACGATCGAACACGGTCCGCGGGCCGCCAATGAAGGCCGGGCGGGCCGCCACCGGCCCGCGGGCCGTACTATGAGTAACACTGTTCTAGACTAAGCGTGAAGGCTGCTCTCCACAGCTACCACTTAAGAGAGCTTTCTAAGTTTGTCTAAGACAACTAAAATCACCATAAGGGTTGTCTGGATTGGTACAGGGTGCCCAGTTAGAGAAGTGTACATCATATACCAAGCCAGCTTCTCACAATGAGAGAGGGTTAATGGGTGTGTTCTTTGAAGTGAGGAAAACATCCTTGCTTGCTGTGAAGCTCATCGCCATTCTTGCCATTCCTACTGAATTATGTGGTGGGAATACTGCTTTGTGCTTCATTTCCCACTGCCTCTAATGATACAAGTTTTTTTTGTCCCAGCACAGCCTAACTGAGGTTGCCTGAGAAGCCCTAACATCCAGACAGATGCTGCTAAACAGTGTGCCATGCCAGCCAAAGGCCAGAGTGCAGGGTGCATCCTACTGCCTTCTGCCATTCCTTATGAACCCAGTGCAATCGTCATCCCTAAGAAGTTGGCCTCTGCAGTAGTGCTGCTAAGTGAAGATTCTGTGATATCAGTGGACTTGTGCACTAAAGGTGCGTCATCCTTTGGAAAATATTACAGTGATGGAGAGCAAATGGACAACTCCAGTGCTGGGCACTGGTAAAGAAACTAGCCCCCTGAAATAAGTGGAAGAATGACCTGTTGGAGTGGGCTGTGGCCGAAGAATGTCATCTCCAGAAGGTCTACAGAGATGAACATGCGGAATAAGACTTGGAACTCTGGGGTGGCATGGTGGATCTTCTGTGTGCTAGTGGTGAAGAGGTAGATTGCAGCTCCGGCCCAGGCTCTGCGCTGACTGCGACTAAGACAGGCCCCTCAGTGGTGGGGTTGCAGGGGCCTCCCATAAATCTACGACTCCCCCACAACCTCCTGCGACAGTTGACTGATTTTATCACTAAGGTCGGTGAATGGTGCGAACAGAAGGACTACATGCCTCCTTGGGAATTTATTGACTATGTACCATCGAACAGACCTTTGGGAGCCCTCCACGCCCCCCCACCCTGCATCTAACCAGATGTGTGGGAAAGTCCAGAACGAGGTGAAAGGAGAAACGGAGCCTGGTGAACTCTTGAAACGTGTTTATTCACAAGACACGTCTGTTCAGCTCCACAGTACACTGTTGAATGGAAGTTACTGTGTCATTCCACACAGTTCCAGCTTCCATCCATTCAAAACATAACAAGGCACACTATGGTCGTGAGACAGACACGAGCCAAGACACGAGGTGCCATGTTCCTGACTGCCACGCACCCACTGGGCACACAGCGATGCACCCGACACACCTTCCCTCCTTAAAGAAAAAAAAACCACAACAAAACAAGTTAATTCATAACATAGTCTCTGAACCTTGCAGGGAGGAGATGAACTCTTACACTTTTAGGAGAAACATTTGCATCAATAGTAGAAGAAGAAACGTGATGGCTAATATCATCATGTGGTTTAACATCCAAACACACATTACTGTTAGAATCTTCACATGAAGTTCTCACACCCTTAAACAAGGAGATTCTACTAAAATTCCATACACTTCCACCATCCACTCTGACAGCATTTCTGAATACATCCACAACTCTTCTGGGTGGAGACCAGACAGGAAAACCCTTAGTTACACTCTCTTTTCTCTTAATGCGAACCATATCACCAATTGCAACTCTCTGTTTGCTTACAGATCCCTGTTTCTTTTCCATGACTTGATTCCTTATTTCATTGTATGCATTGACCCTGCGTCGAACAATGTCATAGTCTACATTAGAGAAATGATTGTCCTCACCCAAATTCTTCTTTAACCACCAAGGAGCCAGTTTGGTACTAGGTTTACGTCCTATCAAAAGTTCAAACAGACTGATTAAGGTCACAGAATCAGGAGATGTTCTGTACGCTAATGACATAGATTGCAACGCATTGTGCCAATTCAAACCTCCTTGCATCGAAAGTTGAATGGCCTCTTTGACAACACGGTTAAATCGCTCAACTTGACCACTGGTCTCAGGATGGAAGACAGCAATTTTCTTATGCAAATGCCACATTTTCCAAAGAAACATTCCATTTTCGTGCTGACAAATTGAGGCCCATTATCAGTGATGACCTCTTCGGGAATCCCTTCTCTACAAAAGACGTATACAAATTCTATACTTTGTAAAGTGACATTTTTAAATATCTTAACCTCCAGCCACTTTGAATAGTAGTCGATCAAAACGATGCCAAAAGCTTCATGTGTGGGTAGAACATTAAACAGACCAATAATATCTAACCCAAGCATACCGCCACGGACAGGATGGGGTTCAGGGCGTAAAGCTGTCAAAGAATTATCATTATTAGCACATTTTGTGCAAATATGCACAAAACGTTCAACACAAAGGTCGATACCGGGCCACCAGAAAGATTCCCTAATACGTCTTCTAGTGAAAGAGATGCCTAAATGACCCTCGTGAGCAATTCCAGCAATAGTGTTTCTCAATGAGTGGGGAGGAATGAACCTGTCACCTCTCATAACTAGGTCATTCTCAACAGCCAATTCATCATGTACTTTAAAGTAACTCATCATGTCACCTGATAATTTCCTTTGCTCTGGCCAAACTTGTAAAATGTATTTTTTGACATTATTTAATAATACATCTTTCTTCATTTCTTGTAACCAAACATCTTCACGTAAATGTACTTGCTCACCACACACCAGATTCACATCACGGGAAGTAAAAGCAACCTCACATTCTTCTTCCTCCTTCAAAATAGTAGTTGCAGGGGAAGGTAATCTGGACATGCAATCAGCAAGAATGTTAGCTTTACCTTGTACATATTCTATTTGGTACTGAAAGGATTGCAACCGAGAGGCTAATCTTGCTAAACGTGCAGACATAGTACATCCTCCACCAGGTGTCATCATGTACACAAGGTGTTTATGATCAGTTTTAATGGTGAAATTTGTCCCCCATAGAAATGATCTGAAATGTTCTGCCCCCCAAACACAAGCTAAAAGCTCCCTCTCGATAACTGAGTAGTGTTTCTCTGCGTCCCTTAATGATCTGGAAGCATAAGCTACTATCCATTCTTTCCCATTGTCTCTTTGCATGAGAACACCGCCCAATCCAGTGTTACTGGCATCTACCATCACGACACACATTTTGCCACACACATACAGCTTCAAACATGGGGCATTGACAATGAATTCCTTCAATTTGTGAAAAGTTTCTGACATATCATTAGACCATGAACATTTTGCATTCTTCTGGAAAAGGCACCTGAAAGGATCCACTCTGGAAGCAAAGTTAGGTATGAACTTAGCATAAAATTCGATCAGCCCAAGAAATGCTAGTAATTGTTCCTTGGAAGTAGGAATGGGAGCATTGACAATGCTTTCAACATGGTTGCGTTTGGGTTTGAAGCCCATACCACTGATTGTATGTCCCAAGTATTCTACCTCCGTCAACTTCATTTTGCACTTATCAAGACGAATGGTGAGCCCTTTAACGGATAACGCAGCAATAGCTTTCTTTAAATTCTCATCATGTTCATCACCATTTTTCCCATATACAAGTATGTCATCTTGAAAGTCTATCGCGCCAGTTAAACCTTCAAGAGTTTTCTTCATAAGCCTTTGAAAGACTGATGTCGCACTGGCAAGGGTAAATGGCATGTGACGGTACCTGAAAAGACCTAACATGGCACACTATGCTCGTGATACAGACACAAGCCAAGACAGGAGGTGCCATTTTCACGTCTGCCACGCACCCACCAGTAACACACCGATGCACCCGACAAGATGATTAATCACTAATGTATGAGAGGCCACACGGGTGCCACTGTGCGTTACCTCCCATTTTTCTTGCCTGTCCACCTCCTCCCCAGTGGCGTAACGAAACTTGAGGGGGCCCCCTGCAGGGTACGTGGACGGGCCCCCTCCGAACTCAATCTGGAGCTCTCCAGCCGAAGAGTGGTGCTGAGGGCCCCCCCCACTGGGGGTTGCCCCCCCCCCGCACCGCAGAGACTACGGGGGCCTGTGTTATCCTCCTGCTCCTTCCCCTCAACCCCGATGATCTGCCTCTCCTCTCTTTCCTCTCCTCCCGCTCCCTGTTTTGGTGGGGGAACGCTACCCACACTGGACTATCTCCTTTTGGAAAGACGAGACATTACCATGCTGCAACCGTGTTTGTATTGTTTTACTGATGATTGTTAGTCCTTTTCCTGGATCTCTCTCTCTTTTACAACTGTATATGTCGTAACATTAAACAATGGGAATAAAAAAAAGTTTGAAAGAAAAGGAATAAGAAATTTAAAAAAAGAAACTAGCCCCCATCTGCCTTTTTAGGTGAAACCCACTTAATACCACAAGGTATCTGGTTGTAAAAGAGCAATTCTGGGCTTACAGTCCGCCCACTGGCTACCATTGGTTATCTTTCTCACTTTCTTTGCTATCTCCGTAATCTGTGGCTTTCCTTCTCCCTGCTTGTACATCTTCTTTGTCTTTTCACTGGAGCATAGTCTCTTTACCATCTCTCACACTGACTGGCTTCTATGCTTCCTCTGCTTACTTTTGGGTAACTTTTTTTTTTTGCTTAAGAACTGTCATTCTTTCTCCCTAATGACTTATCCCGTCTCTCCATTTTCTCTTCCTCGACTGTTTTTCCCCACCCTGCTATTTTTTATTTGTTTATCTATTCTAGGTAAATAAAACAAGCATGTGCTTCTAGTCCTTGCTTACGAGAAGCATGGCTGGCAGTAACTGTTTACGCACCGCTTGCATTTTTTCAAAACACAAATAAAAGGCATTGTCATTTACAGTGCCAATAACTCAAACTCTGGCAAATGCGAGACCTATTCCATGTCAAATGCTTGTTACAGATGTGGTAAGATTACAAAGAGCAAAATAAGTTTGTGAAGCACTGGGAACAGTTGGCAACAGAGTGCTCGGGGTGGGGGGGGGGTTAATATCATACAGAGAATTGATTGTTCTTCAGGATGATAACTTACACTTCAAGCCTTTCAACATCTGACTGACAACTCCTCATTGTAGCAAGGAGAGAACATTACGGAATAAAAATAGATGTTTCACTTACTTCAAGTGGAGCTTAGTTTCAGTAACTTAACAGCTGACATGTTTAGGTTTTCACCACCCAAAAATACATGCCACTTTGCCTCAAAGTTAGGCGATGGCTAATAAGCTAAGAAACACTGGCTTTTGATTTATTGCTCACAACAAGACTTTGTTCTGGTGTACGACAGGGAGCGTAGAGGATTTACTGAGAGACACAATGCCAACTGAAAACTATTAAGTAAACTTTAATACGCAGCAAGTACAAACCACATCAAAAAACCATTACAAGTATATGCATTCACCATTGCTTAAGGGAAAGCGAAAGCGAGTATCAGTATTAATCCTGTCCCCAAACCACTCCCGGTGCCTACGTTTCTAACTTGCCTGTACTGCAATGCTCGATCCCTTCCTAAACACTCATTAGAAATCTGGGCGCTCTTAGACGCAGATAAACCAGATTTATGTTTCATTACCGAAACCTGGCTTTCAGACTCTTCATTACCCGACATTGCTGTGGCCCTCCCCCATGACTATAAAATTACGAGGCTGGACAGGACGGATAAAAGAGGCGGAGGAATTGCTATCGCCTTCAGGTCCAACATTAAACTTCATCTTATTGATTCATATCTTGAAGAATGGGGTGAAATCTGCACCTTTACAGTAATATTGGGGAGTAAAGAGTCCTGGAAAGGTGCTCTCATCTATAGGCCTCCTGGATCTAAAACGAGCTTCGTCAACAAGCTCACTGAAACTATCGCTTCTCTTGCTCTCTCCTCAGACAATTTTTTTCTATTAGGAGATTTCAATTACCATGCCGAATTATTACCGGATCCTCACACAAATGAACTTATCACGAGTATGAATGCACTAGGCCTAAACCAACTGGTGATTGGCCCTACTCATGCCGCCGGTCACACTCTTGATCTTCTATTTACCAAATCCAACAAAATAAAACTGGATCAACTTGTACCGGTCCTCTGGTCTGATCATTATATTATCAAATTCCTCATCCACCCCAACTCAACCCCACCCTATCCAAAGAAAAACTTTATTTTGAGCAGACCATGGAAGAAGATCAGTCCAGAATCCTTTTCCACGCATTTCTCCCCCACACCCATCCAACCACTCACCAACCCCAACCAGGCTGCGATCTACCTTGACCAAGCTATTACTGCAACTTTAGACATCATTGCCCCTAGCAAACTTAGCAGATGTCCAACTAAACTATCCCCTTGGTTCACCCCAGAACTTAAAACTACGAAATCTGTCATCAGGGCATACGAACGTAAATGGCGACATACAAAAAATCCCAACGACAGATTACAATACAAAAAATCCCATCGCCAATACATGGGGGATATTGCCTCTGCAACAAAAGTCTACCTGGGTGGCAGGATAGACCAGGCTGCGAACTCTCATAGAGAACTCTACAGAATAGTCAAAGAGTTCTCTAACCCTCCGTCTTGTCTACCTGCCACAGATGCTTCTTATGAATGGGTCAATACCCTCTCTTCTTTTTTCTATAATAAAATCAATGACATCTATAAAACATTCACTAATTCCACTACCTCTGACCAATCCCTGAAGCAGTCAACAATTATAACTTTTCACACTCCGTCTACCATCCTGAAGGAATTCCACACAGTCACGGAACAAGATGTAACTTCCACAGTGATTAGAATCACTTCTGGCTCCCCTGCCGACCCGGCCTCGTCTTCAATCATTTCCAAAGTTGCCCCATCCTCATTCCTTACCTGACCAGAACCCTTAATCTTTCACTCTCCCAGTCGACGGTACCCTCTCACTGGAAGGAAGCCGTCATCAGACCCATTCTGAAAAAGCCTTCTGCTGACCCTACTCAACCTTCAAACTATCGTCCCATCTCCCTCCTTCCGTTGTTTGGGGAAGGTTCTGGAATTCTTAGTCAACACCCAACTCATCAAATACCTAGAAACGAATAAACTGTTGGATCCTTCTCAGTCAGGGTTCAGAGCGTTTCACAGCACCGAAACTGCTCTACTTGAAATGGTGGACAATATTAGACTCGCCCTTGATGCAAAACAGTCCTCCATTTTGATATTTCTTGACCTGTCGGCTGCCTTCGACACCATCTCACAGAGTATTCTTCTAAAGCGCTTGGCAGAGGTGGGTGTCGAAGGCTCAGCTTTGCTATGGATCAAAAGCTTCCTGACTGGACGTAGTTCTAAAGTCCAAATCGGCAAATTCTCCTCAACGGATCAGGAAGTAGACAAGGGTGTGCCACAAGGCTCCATATTAAGTCCCACGCTTTTTAATCTCTATGTGTCTCCATTAGCAAAATTAATTAAAGCACACGCTTTCAAAACCGTGTCCTATGCTGATGACACACAAATTCTTATCACTCTGGGTACTAATCCCACCAATGTCAAACCCAGATTTCAACACTGTATGCTCGCGGTAAAAGATTGGATGTCTAATAATTATTTGGCACTAAACGCAGATAAAACGGAGATTCTGCTTTTCGGAAACGCACACAAATATTGGACAGCCGATTGGTGGCCATTAACGTTGGGACTTTGCCCCCCTCCCAAAACGTCAGCCCGAAACCTAGGGATAGTGCTAGACAACAAACTCTCCATGTCTGACCATATTAATAGCATTGTGCGCACCAGTTTTGGGCTTATGTGTAACCTCAAGAAAATTTTCAAGTGGATCCCCCTCCCCTCCCGTCTGCCTTTAGTCCAGGGACTAATTGTCAGCCGCCTGGACTATGGAAATGCGCTTTTTGCCTCTAAAAATGAAAATCTTCTGAATAAACTCCAGGTTCTGCAAAATACTGCAGTCAGGATGGCCTTCGATCTCCCCTCCCGTTCCTCTTCCGCCCCTAGCTTGAGGTCGCTACATTGGCTTCCCATAAAAAAGGGCATTAAGTTCAAACTCTGCTGCTTGGTTCATAAAACTCTAAACGGCAAAGGCCCATCATACCTCGCCAATAAGCTCACTGGCAATCATACGGCTAGAACACTTAGATCTTCATGCAAGCACCTCCTCTCTGTCCCCAAAGTACGAACCGTCAGAAACGGAGACAGATCTTTTTCTAAAATAGCCCCTGAGACCTGGAACACTCTTCCTCTATCCATGCGGCTTGAACCGAATCACCTGAAATTCCGTAAACTCCTGAAAACCTGGCTATTCCAATGCCCACACGCACACCATCTGAGTATCTGCTGGCGCTATGAAACCTCCGGGTGATTTATGCTCCTTACAAATGCCAATACAAATACAAAATACAAACAAGGGCAGCGTCCCGCAAGTGGAGTGTACGGACGCAATTGTGAAATGGAAAGAGTGCATGGCGCACTGAAAATAAAGAAGCGGCTGCCTTTTCTAAAGCAGAGTCCTGTGAGTGGTGTGTGCGGCCGCCATGGAAACGTTTACATAGGTGGTGGGACCGAAGGAAGGAGAAAAAAAAAGCTGCCGCCACCACCCCCTGCCTCACCTCGAAGTCCACAGTGTGGCAGCCTCTATATCCATATTTGAGCTGGGGATTGATGCTGGGAAACGGTTGTCAAGTGAAACAATGTAGTTAAGTACTGCGAGGAAGAGCCGTCCGGAAGCCTGTGGACACCCAGTACAGCCGCCAACAGAGTATCTTGAGGGTTTGGGGCGGGGGACGTTACAAGTGGCTTAGGAACAGCAAGATAAGCCCTGATAATGGGCTGATGCTGCGGAGTAAATAATCAGTGAGAAGTGGGGTTTAGCACCGGCGGGCTTGCGCACAGTGTCACGCAGACGACAGAAACCACATCAAACAAATATTGCAAGCAGACGCTTTCGTTTCACGAGAAGCAGCCACCATTGCTCAAGGGCAGCAACCCGTCCTGCGAGTGGTGCGTGTGGCCCCAATGGGAGAGTGAAAGCTTATGCAAACAAAAAGCAGCCGCCATTGCTAAAGCTGGCGTCCCACAAGTGCTGTTTACATTAATTAAGCTGAGTTCTCTCGAACAGCTAAGGAAAGCTGTAGAGTAAGGACACACGTAAAAGAGGTAGTCCATGTGGGAGATTACAAAAGGAGAAAAGGAGGTACTAAGGATAGACTACTAAGCCTATTCACAATTCAAAAGCAACCATTTAGAAAGGACAGTAACAGGAGCCAATTGAAAAGAAGGGCGGTACATGGGCAGAGCTTTAAGTCCATGCCTGAATATAGCATGTCTCGAAGAGACAGCGCAAGCGCTGCCTAGCCGAGACCTAGAAAATGGAGCCCACATTGTTTGGTAGGTGCGCACATTTGTCATCACGCATGCGCACACCTACAAAATGACACAGCCGCCAACGTTTGCTTACTACTTTGGCACTGGTTGCGATCTCGCTGGGAAAGCCCTACGGCGACTCGGGCCCGTAGAGCTTTCCGAACAACTCTGCTCCGGGACTCGGAGCGACCGAGTATGATGCAATGGCAAGCTGACGGACTCAGGTTGCTTGGAGTTCCATTGAAGCCTGTTCTACATCGCAGACATAGGCTCACAAAGAGAAAAAAGGTATGTTGCGGAAAAGGGTGGTCCCTGTTGCAGGGACGCCTTGGTGCCCCCTGCACCATGCATCCAGTGACTGATTTGTAGGGCTACGGGTAAAGGGGGCCCCGCTACGGACCCCCATAGTACGTCTCCGGCAACTGTGAGTATATCTAACTGACAGACGCGCTCATCGTACTTGCTCGCTTGGAAATCGGCCCCATTGCGCAGCGTGAATCAGCCATGATAGAGTCTTCCGGAAGGCATCGCTGAAAAGTACGAGTCGTTCGGAGCGCGAGGCTCTATACGCATCGTACTTACTCGCTCGTACAGCGGTATGCGTTGTTCAGAAAACGTGGCAGCAAGTTGGGCTCGCTCTTGACGAATGCGGTCCGTAACCCTTCCGAGCGAGATCGTAATAAGGCCCTTTGTTGTATTCCTTTGACAGCAGTTACTGCTTTCATTAGTTTGCTGATGGGGATAGTTCTTAACACAAATCATTCTAGTCAGGCAGTACCTAGCCAGATGGTAACAAGGCAATTTGATTGAACCTCTTCTCTTTTAAACTTATTGTGGCAGGGCAACCTTTGTGTTTGGAGCAAAAGTTTCAGAAGAGCATGGTAAATGTAAACAATTTCACTTGACACACTTTTCATAAAAGGCATATGTATTTTTTATAATTAACAAAAATGTAAACTTTTCATAAATAGGAAAAAAAAATCCTCCCATCTCTCCGTTTGTGTGACAATGGAGTAGCCCACATCTGAGTAATGCATTCAGACAGTTCTACTTTGTAAGGGAAAAGAGCTTTACTATAGCCTTCTAACTACCAGTATAAACAATACTGCAGGCCAAAAACTAAATTGGCTGAAGGGTGCAAATGCATTATATGGGCACATCACCCTGTACCCTTATAAGGTACATATCCTGGTTCACCTGAACTTTACTGCCAAACCACATACGTGCCAACATTTGGGACAAGACAATAGTGATTTGGGAAAACTTTGGAAATGTTTATTTCCCCATTGGCTTGCTTTGAAGTGGATGGTTTCTAGATTGTAGAAAGCTAAAAGGAAGCAATAGTTGGCTTGAAAATTGAAAGTTTCCGGTCTAAAGTAGTTTTCGTATAAATAGCATCGCCCGTTGCTCTCCATGCATGCTTCACTATTTGCTTCCCTTCTGCATATTATTATTTCCCCTACTGCACAGTTACATAACAGCGTGGGAGGGGGGTAATTTATGTTATGAGATGTTATTTGCATTTATAAAACACTAACCATGGAGCGCCTTCTCCAACTGGGTGCCAGTTTGGGAAAATTTTGGAAGGCCAAGAATAAGACTGAAGAAGCCATTGTTTGACAGTGTCTGTTTTGCTGGTGTTCAAGTGTGTGATTAGTAGGTTTTAGAAGTTTTTATGTTTTGAAATAGACTGTGCTAGTTAATTTGCAAGAAAGATTATTTTTTTAATATTAACCTTGTTTTAGTGTAGAGTTGGGTATGATACAGGACTTTGTGTTCTTCTTAGTTTGTGGAAAAGAAAAGTTGTGCATTGCTCAGCCAGACTACAATGTTTTTTTATATCTATGCATCGCAACCCAGTGTCTTGATGTGATGTTGTGTACTAGTTTTACCTGTCTTTTTTAGGGTGCATATTGCCCTGGTGCTCAACCGTGCAGTTGATTTAGCAGTGCTTAGCCAACTATATGGTTTTGGTGCCATGTCATGACCACTGTAGGTGAGATTGCAACCATGGGGTTATTAGGCAAAGAAGCCATTTAAATGTGTGTGGAAAGCCCAAATATAGATTACTGGAGGTATGATGGCTGTGAGAGAATGGGACTATCTATAATATAATGGCTGCAGGGTAGTGGGGGAAAAACTTTTATTCAACAAAATTAGAGTTGGTTTGGATTTCCTGATGTCACATTGTCGCCTCTGGTGGTAGAACAGCACAAGAAGTAAAGTTCAGTCTTCCTGGTCACAGACACCCAAATCCTACAGCAGTCATATGGTTGGGCTAATGGCATTAATACTTACTGAGCAAGCGAACATCAAGCCATTAGCTCTTTTTTTGCCTAAGGTGCATTTAAGTTAAGAAATATCTGACCAATGGGGACAACCTACAAATACTTTGAGTTTTCTGCATTAGGATACACTCTCCATGCATGCATATGGCTCAGAAGTGCATTCCTAATGAGGCACACATGTCATACAGTTTAGAAAGAGAAACACGTGTGCATATTCAGGAGAGTAAGGGGCATATTATCAAGCGGCAGCGATAATTATCGCTGGCCGCTCTTGGCGCGAGGATTTTTATCGCCGGCTATCGCTGGAAATTCTCGCCATGCTAGCGCTGTATTAACAACGCATAGCGCAATGGCGATAATTATTCAAGCAATAGCGGCGTTTTCCATGGAACATCGCTGGTTTTCCAGCGATGTTCCATAGAAAACGGCGATATCCTTGATGATAGGGCCTGTGGTCTTAGCCACACAATCCATCCCCCATGTTAGGTATGCCTTAGTCAGGAATTTAACAAATGTTAAATTCCTGCGTTAAGGCATACTTAACGCGATTTCAAATATCGCTACCCCTCGTTGATAATATCGCGAAGCTGCCTTCGTGATATTATCCCATATTGTTTTCACAGCCACGCCTCCTTTCCATCTCTTTATCGATGCAAGGCGAGGCGTGTGAAAAATGGGCGCTAAGTCAAGGAACCACATGCTAGCGTGTCCTTGATGATAATGCGATAAAATTATCGCTGCTTTTCGCCGGAAAACGGATGCTAAAGCGGCGATAATTTTATCACGGCCCCTTGATAATATGCCCCTTAGTTTCTGGAGTCTGAAACTTGGCATCGGAGGGAAAATAAATAACAGTAATCTATTAGAGGGGTACCTCTTTCACAATCCAGGCAGTCTTCTCTGCCACAGCAAGCTGCATCTTCCTGATTAATATTTTCCTGCGTGGCTCACAAGCAGAAAAGGGCGATTGTGGAAGTCACAGCTTGAATAAATGGTGCACTCCCCTTAATTTGCCTAAATGCTCTGACTTCTAGGAGCTCAGGGAAGTCAGGGTTCACTGAGAGCGGGCACATCAAGACGCCGTATGCCTGGTCGTGGCACTAACTTGGGCTAGGTCATTAAGACATCACTAAGTGGCTGCTCTAGCGGACCCTCTTAATCTGTTGGTCCAAGGTTATGAGCTGGTTTGTTGAAAAAACGCATCTCTGTGGTTTAAGCTCTACTAGTTCCCCATCAGAGGCCCAAATGTGCTTTGTGCTGTACTATGTACCATAATAGAAGGATGTATAATAGAGAATTGTACCTCCTGGTATTGAAGATTCACATTATCAATCAGTAAGGGTGACGCATACCAGTGACACACACCAACAGATGTTGTCCAGGAGATGACAAAGGCTTCAAGAACACAGTCCCAAAACCAACACTGAACACTGCCCATTGGACTTAAGCAGCCGATCAGCCAAGACCTAGGTGACAAGTTCCACAGAAGCATTAGTAATCCTGTACAATAACAACACATCTTGCACCATCTTCGAAGGAACACACATGTAGATTTTCTACTTTCTGTGTTTGCTATTTTGGAAAATGATCAGTGTCTTTTGACTTAGCCTCTTCTACTTCACAACTAGTTTTTGTCTAAACCCACGGCTCTAAGCACCTACTTGGTTCTTTTCAGTTATGTCTGTTATTCGGTAATTCTCAAGTTTCTCTTCTGGAGTACCTTTGTCTCCTCAGTTTGGCATTTGATCGTCTTTCACTCTTTTCTCACAATCTTGATTCAGAATTTCCTGAACATCCGTCTCTTCCCCGATGTCGGACAAGATAACTCTCAGGATTTCCGATTCTTCGTCTTCCTCAACCACTTCTGGCACGGTCACCTCTGGATCTCCTTGGCTGTCTGCTTCCTCTTGTACTTCAGGAAGTGCCACATACGACCATTCTGGTGACTTATACTTCTGGTTAGGCTTTCTCGTTCGTTTGTTTTCCTCTAATGGTGTTTTTTCAACATCATTTGATTTCTCTTGGCTGGACACCTCATTAACTTCTTCAGCTTTAGATGAGTTTACTTGTCTCAAGCGGTATCTTAGTCTCTTTATCTTGTTTGGCCAAATTTCATCTTTTGTTGGTCTCTTCAGCTTGTTTCCCTTTTCGTTTCTCTCAGTTCTCCAAGCTCTTTTCCTCAAGACTCGACCTTCTGGTACCTCTTTGTCACTATCCTCAAATTCAATTCCAACTTTACTCTTACTTTCAATAGTCCTTCTTTCCACCACTTCCTTTTTCTTATCTACTTCTATCCCTCCTCGTGTTTCTTCCACACATTCTTCCTGCTGACTAACTGTCCCTTCTTCTACCTGGATGTATGGTTTCCCTACACCTCCTCGGGGGTCTTCCGCAACAATCTTTCCCTCTCTCTCTGTATCTTGTACCTCACCATCTACCTCTGTGTTTTCAGGTGGAATTTCTCTTGCTTTTTCATGCGGAGCTTCTTTATCAATAATTTCTTTGACAGTCTCTTCACTATTACTGTTCTTGTACTGATTCAGTGTCTGACTCTGAGCTGGTGTCAGAAATGTGCAATCTCCTTCTTAATGGTTGATTCTCTGGTGCAATAACTAAACTTGATTCTGACTCCCCCCTTTCAGGAGTTGGTCTTGCTCTTGTTTCTTCTGTATCCGATTCAGAACTTGTATCAGATTCTTCAAAGTATTCTTCTTCTCTGTTATCCACTGGATTCAGGATTCGCAAGGTATGGCTAGCATGAATCCAATTCTTCACTCCTGCACATTTCACAGCTGTCGTCGTAGTCAGGATCACCTGACGTGGTTTACCCCACCTTGGGACCAGACAATTTCTTCTTCTATGCACCTTTATTCTTACCCAGTCACCTGGGCTCAGATCATGAGCTAGCTTCTTTTCAAGAGTGGTTGCATACGAACCAACCTGATGAAACACAGAATGAACGGAATCAGCCAACCCCTTGCAATATTCCAACACCAAGTCATCAGATATAGGCAATAGCTTGTCGACAGGTATGAAAACATGTCTCATTGCTCTCCCCATCACTATCTCGTGAGGGCTCAAGCCAGTATTCCTATCCGGAATAGATCTAATAGTCATGAGTACTGGAGGCAAGACATCAGGCCATTTCAAACCTGTGGCCAAACACATTTTTCCCAGTCTGCTTTTAATGGTGCCATTTACTTGTTCCACCACACCAGAAGCCTCTGGGCGATAGGCACGATGCAGTTTCTGCTGTACATTCAATGCTTCACAAATCAATTTAATGATTTCATTATGGAAATGTTTTCCTCTATCTGATTCAATCGTGACTGGAAAACCAAATCTAGGAATGAACTCTCTCAATAGTAGCTTTGCTACTGTAATTCCATCACTTCTTCTAGTTGGGTATGCTTCCACCCAACGAGAAAACAAACAGATTACCACTAGAACATACCTCAACCTATTGCAGGGGGGCATTTCAATGAAGTCAATCTGCATTCTTGTGAAAGGCCCTCCTTCTCGTCCTATCGTTCCTAGACTTACCACTGTTTTTCTTCCAGGATTGTATTTCTGACATATAAGGCATCTTTGGCAAAGGCTCTCAGCTACAAGTCTGAATTTTGCATTATACCATGTCTGTTTGAAAAGTCTGATCATAGCATCTGTTCCCACATTTGCTTGTCCATGAAACATCCGTGCCATGGTAGAAACCATGCTATCAGGCATGACTGGTCTTCCATCCCGATAAACCCACACATGATCTGTCTCCCGTGGTGCACATCCTGCTTTTACCCACTGTTTTCTTTCCTCATCTCCTGCCTCTTCCCGCAATTGCCTCACTTCCTCCCATGTATTCACAGTGTTAGTAAACAGTAAGGAACATGAATTAATTTCTTTTTCTCTCCCATGATTAACCAAATTCTTATCTCATGCACAATACTGTGCCATATCATTGGCGAATTCATTTCCAGAGGAAATATAATCATTGGACTTCGAATGAGCAGCACACTTTACTACTGCCAATTGCTTAGGCAGCTGTATCGCCTGAAGCAACTTTCCAACCACTTCAGCATTCCTTATAGGAGTTCTACTCGATGTCAAAAACCCTCTTTGGGACCAGATCTGCCCAAAGTCATGCACAACACCAAAGCCGTACTGACTATCTGTTATCACAGTCACTCGCAGATTCTTTCCCAACTTGCATGCTCTAGTTAATGCAAAAAGTTGAGCAACCTGGGCTGATTTCACTCCTTTTAGATAAGATGCTTCCAATACAGCTGCTACAGTACATACTGCATACACTGCACTCAGAACTCCCTTGTCTGTTCTCAGACATGATCCATCCACAAACATCACATAATCACTTTCTGTCAAGGATACATCTTTTATATCAGGACGTGGCTTGGTACAAAAGCGTTACAACAAACAAATGATGGACGGAATGCTGACAATGCAGACATTCTCCCCCAGTCAAGAGATCTGGGTTAAATCCATCGTTCTTTTGCCCACTACGCCACCCCAGTTCAGACATGGCCATATGCAAATCAGTCTTGACCCTGTGCCTCATGGGAACAGTCCAGCCCGAACTGCCAAGCCATGTCTTCCCTGGACCGGAATCAAGCATCCTAGGACCGGTTTCTGGCTATCAGCCATCATCAGCCAGGATAGCTTGACTCCAGTGGCGTAGTGAGCACGGGTCCCACGTCTGGGAATACCCATCCCACAAAGGGCGAAAAGCGTTACAACAAACAAATGATGGACGGAATGCTGACAATGCAGACATTCTCCTCCAGTCAAGAGATCTGGGTTAAATCCATCGTTCTTTTGCCCACTACGCCACCCCAGTTCAGACATGGCCATATGCAAATCAGTCTTGACCCTGTGCCTCATGGGAACAGTCCAGCCCGAACTGCCAAGCCATGTCTTCCCTGGACCGGAATCAAGCATCCTAGGACCGGTTTCTGGCTATCAGCCGTCATCAGCCAGGATAGCTTGACTCCAGTGGCGTAGTGAGCACGGGTACAAAAGTCAAGCACTTCCAAACAGTCATGATCCACATTATCTCTGACTTCCACATTCTGAGCATCAGGCAACAGTGTTGAAGGGTTCACATTCAGACATCTCACAAGGCTCACATTTGTTGCGCCTAATATGACTTTCTCATATTTAGTTAGACAACTGTGTGTCATAAACTGTGTGCGGCTCCTAGTTAAAAGGATTGCCACATCATGAGGCACAAACACTCTCACAGGCTATCCCATCACAATTCCTACACTCTGTTCCAGACTCTTACAAGTTGCTACTACAGCTTTCAAGGAACCAGGCAATGCTACAGCTACAGGGTCTAGCATAGCTGAAAAATATGCAATTGGTCTTCTCAATTTTCCGTGTTTCTGTATTAATACAAAGGTCTAGCCCGGGACCAGGGTTCAATTCTCCGCCTCGGCGGGTCTTGGGCTCAAAAATTCCACGGACCTGATAATTCTCGCCTCAGTGCCTATTCCAATCATGGAGTCCCACTCTGCAACTCTGGGCAATAGCTTGCTTAATCTCCACAACGGCCCCCACAACACTAAGGATGCCTGGCCTCCACCTTGGGGGTGCCCAGGAGTGGATGCCTCACAGGGAAAGCCAGGATGGGTTCCACAGCGGTATTCGTACAAGCGCCTTGAGACCCTTGCGGGTGAGTAGTGCGCTATACAAGTATCAAATTTACATTTACAAAGTGCACAACCATTCCTTTCGCTGCAATGGAGCTCAAATTCTCTCTCATAGTCAGGCATGCCAAGAGCTGGTGCTTCACACAATCCATCTCTCAATTGTTTAAAATCCTTCAACTCTTCCTTGTTTAATTCAATGGGATCTTTTGCATCACTCTTTGTTGAGCGTACTAGAGGTTTTGCAATCAATGAAAAATTACTAATCCACTGACGGCAATATCCAACCATTCTAAGAAACATTCTCACTTCTCTCTGAGTCATTGGGGCTCTCATTCCTTTTATTATCCTGATTCTCTCTGCAGTCACTTTTCTTAGCCCTTTTTCAATTTTATGTCCTAAATATGTAAATGTATGTAAATGTAAATGTATGGATACTTGTATAGCGCACGACTACCCGGAGGCCTCTCGGCGCTTGTACGAATACCGCTGTGGAACCCATCCTGGCTTTTCCCTGTGAGGCGTCCACTCCTGGGCACCCCCAAGGTGAAGGCCAGGCATCCTTTAGCGTTGTGGGGGCCGTTGTGGAGATTAAGCAAGCTATTGCCCAGAGTTGCAGAGTGGGACTCCATGATTAGAATGGCACCGAGGCGAGAATTATCAGGTCCGTGGAATTTTGAGCCCAAGACCCGCCGAGGCGGGGAATTGAACCCTGGTCCCGGGCTAGACCTCTGCATCAGGGTCTGCCGCTCTAATCATTGAGCCACACTTCTCCACTAAATATTGGACTTCCTTTTGACAGAATTGTAATTTCGATGGGGATACTTTAAGTCTTCCATCTGCCAAATGGTTCAGCAATGCTACAGTATCCACTAAACAAGCTTCTCGAGTTTTCGATGCCACAAGTAGGTCATCGATATACTGGACCAGTACTGAGCTTTTGGGCATTTTTAAATCTTCTAGGGACTTTTTCAGGATCTGATTAAATATCGAGGGACTCTCTGTATACCCCTGTGGGATTCGGCACCATGCCAAAGTATGTTCGCCGAAACGGAACGCAAAAATCTGTTGGCTGTCAGGGTGCAAAGGAATGGAAAAGAAAGCATGACACAAATCAATGACTGTGTACCACTCTGCATCATGAGGAATCTGATATAAAATCACAGAAGGATTTGGTACAATGGGACAACATGATACCACGATTTTATTTACTTTTCTCAGGTCTTGTACTATCCTGAAAGTCCCATTAGGCTTTTTCAAACCCATAATTGGTGAGTTACATGGACTGCTCATTATTTTCCTCAAAATACCTTGTTCAATCATTCTGTTTATTATAGGAGTGACTCCTGCAATTATCTCTGGTGTCAATTTGTATTGTGGGATATTTGGGTAACTTACTCCTTCTTTTACAGAAATGTTTACGGGATCTACATTTTTCATTATTCCCACATCTTCTCCCGTGAAATCCCATACCTCCGTCTTCACTGTTTTCTTCAATTCTTGAGGCAATTCCTCAGGGTCAAATACACCAAATGCCTCACTAATTTCAGGCTCCATATTAGCTATATTCATTTTGTACAGTACTTCCTCATAAGGAGTTTCAAAGGCTATTCCGTCAGGAGTACAGAAAATTGTACAATTCATTTTGCACAACAAGTCTCTCCCTAACAAATTTACAGGGCTTGAATCACACACGACAAAACAGTGCATTTCCCTATTTTTACCTTAACTGGTTCGGTAAGATACGTTTTTATCTGTCTGTTGGAAACTCCAACTACTTGGATTGTCTAATCCGAGAGAGGAAGATTTTTAAAATCAACTGACCTAACAGTTGAACAAGTAGCACCAGTATCTACTAGGAAAGTAATGTTTTTGTCATTTACCTTTCCATCCACAAAAGGGCCTGTCTGGTCTACTTCTAGAGCTGCGCCAAGTACGCACTCTTCTTCCTCCCTTCGGCACCGTCAATAGCTTTCTTCTGACTCACTCTCATCGCGTTGTAGCCAATACTGCGAAGCAGCACTAGCGCCCGGCAGCTTAGTTATCTGTACTTCGTTGTAGAATCCTGTCTCATTACTGTATTTCTGAGGATTTATGCTCTGTGGAAAAGGCGGTTTTGGCACCTGACACTGTTGGGGAACAACCTGCGGCTGTCGCTGCGGTTGACAATTCACCTCACTCTGCACCTGTGGATTCAATGATGCATTATCACCATTAGTACCTGGGGGAAATTTACACTCGGTTCTCCAATGCCCTATTCTTCCGCAATTATGACATGGCCACTTCTTTTTGGCTTCTTCTATACTAATCTGTCCTTTCCCTTTCCCAATATTGGGCTTTTGTTTCATGCTCACACCATTTGCTTGTTCAATCAGTTGGGCTTCCTGTCTTTCTGCCACTTTTTCTTGAGCCCACATGGCTTTTTCCTTTAACTTACGCTGCTTGGCTTCAATTTCATCACTAAAATATTTTGCATGTCTCAGTACTTCATCAATCTTCTTATTTTGCCAATCCACTGTATGCTGTTTAATCATTTCACTTACTTCAGAACGCAACCCATACACAAATCGATATACAAAATTACTCAAATCTTTCTCACTCAAATTTTCATCACCACTGTATTGTTTAAAAGCTAATAGTAATCGCTCATAATAAGCATGTACAGATTCTTTCACTTCTTGGTGAGTTCTATTACCCAATCAGTTTCTTTAGGAGGCACTTTATTTTTCAGAAAGGTAACTACCTGTTCATATTTCCTCATTACCTCTGGATCAGGGGCACCTGTTTTTGGATCTCTAGGGTATTCTTGAGTAGGCCATCCTATTGTAATTTTGCATTCTGCCCATAGATCTGCTGGCACAATTATGTCAAATAAACTGTTCAAATCAATCCATAGTACTTTTGATAATTTTACAAACCTGTCTACCTGCCTGTATGACTCAACCGGCTTCTCGCGTAACCGAGGAAAGTCATTGGTGAATGATAACATATCTTGTCTGGTCCAGGGGACATGCATATAACCTCCGCCTGGAATCTCTCTCATGGGACACTCAGTTATCACTTTTTCTTTTTCTCTTACTGGGAAAGCTGCAAATGTTTTATCTGTGGCATCGTCCCGTTTACAGAACCATCTACTTTTCCATTTATCTACATCGCCCCATTTTCTCAGTAAAACAATTAGTTCTTTAATTTGAGTTAGTCTGCCAGTTCTATTTAGATTCTCAATGTCTTTTTGTAGCAAAGTCTACTCTGAATGGCTTTTGCAATGACTTTACTTTTTCAAAATCAATACCTATTTCACTCGCTACCTCTTCCAATCTTTCATGTAAATTTCTCGCTCTCCATGTTATACTTTTGCATAGGAACATTAGTTCTTCATCCTGATATGCTTTTAACTTTTCTGTGGGAATTGTCCCTACTATTAATTCTTCCAATACTATTTTTAATTTTGCCACATCTAATGGTCGATGTTCAACATCTTTTTGATGTAAACTCCTTAACCATTCACTTAATTCATCAGAAGTAGGACCTACAGGAATCGTTTCATTTCTTGTTTGTTATAAACTTTTTGGCGTCCCTGGTACAGATTCTGTCGTCATTATAGCTTTAGTCACCAGGCTGTGATTCACTGTCAAATTTTTAGGAGTATTTATCCCAGAAGTTCCTACTACTTGTCTCAATGGATTCTCTCCTGAATCTCTTTTCTCTGATTCAGCTTGCCTATTACTGTTGTAAGGGATCGTTAGACAATGCTCACTATCCTTTTGCTTATCAAAAATAGGCATCACAGGTCCTATTGTTACAGGTACAGTTACAACTTCCATATTCTTAGTCAATTCCCTAATCTTTTCAGTTAACTCTAAAGTGGTTCTGGCTAATTCAGCTGAATTTTCATTTGTTATTTTGCCAGGTTGTATATTTTCTGATTCTCTAAAAGGATTATTTCTCCCTACATCAGGTAGCATTGACTCAAATTTTATACTTTGTGGTGATTCTTTCACTGGGGCACTTGGTGTCAATAACGTGGAATTGGGTTGATACGGGGGAGGATTTTTATAAAACATGTCCTCGAGAACATCATCCTCCGACTCATGCACACCATACTTGTAACCCTCTGATCCTGTATTATTTTTCTTCTCTGTACATTTTCTACTACTAGTCTCTTCAACATTTCTCATAGGGAACATCCCATCAGCCATATTCACACTTCGCCATCTCCTCATTCGGTCATCATGATTCTCCTGTCCATATGATCTACCAAACATGTACTTATACCTTCCGCCACTTCGCCGTCGCTCTCTATCATACATCTCATCTTCCCATTCTGCTGATGCTTCAAACTGATTAGGTCTAGGTCTCGGTTCTAATCTCATAATTTTCTCTCTCAAATTTCTTAACACCACCAAATTGAATGAACCATGCTCTGGAAATGCTAAAACTCCGTCATCTTTTGTATACTTTGCCCAATTGTCTAACCAAATACATGTATGATACCCATATTTCGCAACCATGAAGGATGCGGGTGATTTCGGTGGAGGAAGCAATTGTCCCTCTCTAGTCACAATCGGTTTGTCCTTTTTAAATAAGCTCTTGATCTTTCTGAACCAGGACTTTTTCTCCTTTTCTGGTGGATCGTAATACATCATTTTCTCTTCTTAGTATCCGGTGCGTTTACGTCACTTTACAGCTGACCAATCCCAGCGCGGTCTTTCTGATGTCAGCTTTTCTCGTTACTCCTGCTTCTGCTGACCCCTCCTATACAAAATTTATCGGCAAACTTTCTCTTACGCTTTCTTTTACTCAAATCTGTTAGTAACGACATAAAAACACCACCATTATCCGTTTCGCTAACAAAGAATAGTTATTGACCTTTTTCACAAGAATTCCGTCTTTCCCAAGAACAGCCTTACTACGGAATTATTACATTCGCCGATAAAGTAGCACTTCCCTCTACCTTACCCTTCTAGCAAGCATTAGCTAACCGTTTCTCTAGAAATAAAACACCTGTTGGAGACCCAATGCTCCTGAGAATTAAGACCAGAGTTTCACAATTAACCTGAATGCTATTTCATTTACACACATTCATACGGAAAATGTAGTTCATTCACACAGAATCCTGTCCTTCCCGTGAGCAGCGCTTACCTTTGCCCTACTACAGAATTATTTCATTCGTTAATAAAGTAGCACTTCTCTCTACTATATCCTTCTAACAAGCTTAGGGAACACCTATTACCTTTCCAATGATAAGCGTAATCAGAGCTTCCCAATGGACTCCTGTTACTTAAGACCAGAATTTCATAGGTGGCCTTTGCTACCCATAACCCTTCTTTCACACAGAAATGTCCCTAACGATGACACACGGCGATGTTACCAAATCGAACTCAGACAATGCGTCGTGCAACTCCAATCGTTACACGTTTTCCCCGTGTACCTACAGGGCAGTAAGCAATTCACCATTGTAGTGAAGATCGTTATCTATATATGTACAATGCTAAGTTAGCACAACCGCGTTAGATGTTAGAAAGCCATCTTGCCGCTTTTGCTGCTTTTGCACACGACACTGTAGTCATATGTTATTAAATTGAGAAATGCTTACTCGACTTTGCTTCACATGAGAACTGTCTGTTGTTCACATCCCAAACAGTGAGCTGCGACCTTGGTCTGTACACAGTGTAAAGAAACAGTCTGGGTCGCTAGACGGTGCATGTTGTTGAGTTCAGGTTGATCGGCCCACTAGTTTAGCCATAACACGCACGCAGCTGCAAATACCTGAGAGTCGAGTGCTTTTAATATTGCAGTGTTACATGTTTTCATTACATTCGGAAGGAGAGCTTTCCCAGGAGCAGAGCCTTGCTGATCCTGTGATGTGATCTCACTGAGCTGATCTTTACGGTATGGGGTTCCCCATTCAAGCCTAGAGACCTTTTACTAGTCTAATAATAATACTATTAGTTTGCTAGAGAAAGGAAGGTGGCTTAGATCCACTGTCATTTTAGTATGATTACTCCTTTCATTTTTTATGGTATTGTAACTATGCTGATGGTTTTGATTTTAATCGTTTGTCTGCTTATGTTAGCCAAACTGCTGCATCTTAGGACACAAGGTTTATAAAATAAATTCTTTAAACTTTTACCGTGTCTCTGTTTATTCTGTTGTGGACTGGTATGAGAATAATTACGAAAAGGTATTTCTGATTCCCACCATTCCTGAGAAATATACTAAGTTGCTTATTCTGGGTTGTCTAAACATTGGGACCGCCGAGCTAAACCTCGGATAACGAATGGGACACTGATGCTGGCCGGATAAGGGGTTCTGGGTTCTGAGGTGAGTTTTTGGTACACCACAATTCACTGAGGGCCTGGATTCCTGCGCATAGTTCTGTGCATAAGCAGAATCCCTGCAACATGGCGCACCTAACGGTTGGTCTATTGATTTGAAACGCCTTAGTAGTGCTTGTATTAGTCCACAATGCCCTCACTCTGGTTTCCGGATAACGGGAGTGACGGTTTAACCTACCTGTGTTTCGACTAATAGGTTCCTTCAAGCTTGATCATTAAAAAGGTTATTTTTTCTGAACCCCAGTGCTACCGTTGATATCGTTGATACTCTTTAGTGTGTCCTAATGGCGGTTGACATAGCCGCACATAGCCGTGCACCTCTGCGCCGTCATTTGACGACATATGGGGTGCCAGATGATGGGATGGCTGTAATTTTTGTGGTAAGCGCTGATGCGTCATACCCGTATGAGTTGTTTTACTCATGGGTGACTTTTCCGGCGGTGGATGACGATGATACGTTTCACACCTACACTGCCACACAGCTGCCTGCGGTCTATAGCCCATATAGGACACAGGAAATTCCAATCTCTGCCTGGCAGCATACTATTTGGTTTAATGGTGCCCTTCCCCATGCGGTTGCACCGGCGAGAATGGGCCCGTTGTCTATTGCAGGGGCCACATGGCCGGTGCTGGCCGGCTTTACGCCTCATCCCCGCTATCTCACGGTGGGGGTGGCTGAGTTGTGTGTACTACACACAGCCCTGATTACAGTCCATAGGGCTTTAGTGCAGTACGTGTCGCGCAACGTGCAGGTAGGGGCATCTGCTGTTGTGGGACAACCTACGGACCACCACGCGGTGGTCATTACTCCAGTTATGGTTAATTCGGTGGTCGGCAAGCGCCCCCAAAGTAAGGATGAATTTCCTTATTGGCTTGCTGAGAAATTTGACCAGTTGGAATCGATTTTTCCAAATACATCTCCTGTGGAGAAACACAGGATCCTCACCATTACTTTGCCTAAAGACCTGGTCCCGGATATGGCCGATTGTGACAACTGGGGTAAGGTCTTTGCCGCGACCTATTTGAAGTGCTATGGCACTCCGTCTATGTCTGTGCTACCATCCGTCATCAAAAAGGTTCAGGAGAATCATGGTGCGGAGGCTGCTATTGAATTGGCAATGAGGCTTGTCGACAGCTTCGATGTGGTGTGCTCCATGGTGATGGGCAACCTCAAAGTAGATGCCATGCAGTTCCAATTTGCAAATATGATGGACCGCGTGGATGATCTTGACAAACCCAAAGAGTTCGCTAAAGTAATTGCGAAGGCATATAGGACCGTGGGTCGTAGTGCCTTGGGTGTAAAACCGACTGTGATCATTCCTGATATAGTACAGCAGACTAAGGTGAGCTCGTCTACGAAAGACGAACGTCCCAACTTTCCTAAACAAAGTTGGAGTGAGGGGAAACAGCAACAGAAACAGGGGTCACGTCCTGCCTCACCGGCACAGTCGTCTACCGAACGCACATATGATCTGCGCGATCGATCTCGTATTAAGTCACCTGATAGATTTCAGGTTTCTGAACAACGCTCTCCTCGTTCTTCACAGGAAACATCGGCTTCACAATCCGGTGGCGGAGACCGTGGG
This sequence comes from Triturus cristatus, assembly GCF_964204655.1. Lineage (NCBI taxonomy): Eukaryota > Metazoa > Chordata > Amphibia > Caudata > Salamandridae > Triturus > Triturus cristatus. Next base: position 286,682,268 of record NC_140590.1, read on the forward strand.
AAAGGAAGGGGTGCTCAGAGTCGTGAGCAGCCCCGCCAGTCGGACGGCAAAGGCAAGCAGGACGAATCTGCGCGTCAAAGACCCCCGTTTCAGAAGAAGAAAGTTGCTGCGCTGACAGCGAGGTATGCCTCAGATGGTACGGACGCAGCTTCAGAACCTGACATGGGCGCTAACGCTGCTAGACAGCGCGGCGGAAGTTACAGTAGTGCGACAAGCACTGCGTCCATATCTGGTGGCGACAGCAACTGATATATTCGTGAATATTGAAACTGCTGACACTCGGGTGTCTCCCCCTGATAGACTGTATAATATAGTCATTCAAATTGAAGGTGACATACAACGTACAATTCAAGGGTTTTTTTGGGATAATCTGACCACTTCCTATGATATTCTATTGGCGGAGGCAGATTGGACCCCGGCTTTCGTTTTAGATGCTCCTAGAGGGGAGGAGGTAATCCTCCCGTCCTTTGCGCACACGGTGCCGAAGGTCCAAGCAAAAAAGTACGCCGAGGAATGGGCTCAGGTGCAAGCACCTGCGTTATATCGAAATCAGGTTGGCTGGGATAAATTGTCTCCCGGCCATGAGATTCCGTTGCGGACTACGCCCCAACCACAACCTTAATACCCCATGCGTAGCGAAGCTAGACCTCACGTCGCGTCGATCCTTGACCAAATGGAATATCAAGGAGTGATCGAAACATGTGTGTCACCTATGAATAATCCTTTGTTCACTGTGACGAAGCCTGACGGGTCGTACCGCCTAGTTTTGGATTACCGGCACCTAAACTCTCATTGCCGGACCTGTGCAGTACAAAACACCCACAATTCGGCTCTCGTCGATAGTCTCGTGAGAAAAAGGTTTAAAACCACACTTGACATTTCTAATGGCTTTTACAGCCATAACCTGTCCTCTCTTAGTAGTGAGTGGACGGCGTTCACCTCGGGTGGCAAACAAAAACAATTCAAAAGATTACCAATGGGCTATAAAAACAGCGCTGGAGTCTTTGCCGCTCGCGTGGTCTCTCTCTTAGAGGGTGTAGACCCTGATGCGTACTCGTATGTGGATGACATTTATCTCACAGATGACGAGTTGGACCCGCATCTCCGTCGCGTTGATCGCATTATTGTTTTGTTTGCAGACTTTGGTTACAAATTCAACTTTGTGAAGTCTCACATTGCGGAATATACAGTGTTGTTCTTGGGGTACGAACTCAACAATGAAGGTCGAGGATTGGCTCCGCACTTTCTAGAGAAGTGCGCATGCCTCCGTGCTCCTACGTCACTGAAGAAATTACAATCTCTGCTGGGTTTTCTGAATTTCGGTCGAACTTACATCCCGGATTATGCCCAGCATATCAAGCCGCTTTATGCCTTGGTACGACCTACTTTTTCCAAATCTTGTTGGCTGCCGGAGCATTCAGCTTTATTGCAGTCATTGCAAGCTGATCTTCTTGCTTCTAAATACTTGCTGACGCGTGATAACCACACTAACCTGGTCATAAGAATTGTGCCTGGCGCAGTGGGTTTCACCTACTTAACATTCAATGAGGGCGACACCATCCCCATTGCTTACAAATCTCACTTGTACACTTTGGCTGAACTGCGATTTTCCGCTGTCGAGAAAGTTCTGACGGCAGTGCAGATGGCGATTCTGAAAGAACAAGCGCTATCACAAGGTAAACACATGTTGGTAGTAACACCATATCCTGCCCTTGAGGCGGTGACGAAGGCTAGTGTACCAAATTCTAAGGCTTTACATCCAAGGTGGATACAATGGGCCACTTCCTTGACATCGCCGGACGTCACATATATCTTTGACGCGGCACTTCAGACTCAGGAGTTTTTGCAGTATGAATTCGTTCATCCGGCTCCTCTGTCCTTGCGCCCGCTCGAGGATTACCATTGTGTCATATACACTGACGGTTCTGCGCAACCGGCAACTGGATCAAAGCACGCCTATTCTGCGGCTTGCGCAATTGTGGTCGGTACTTTCGTAAATGGAGAATTCCAGTCCGATGTGGTGCATTCGCAGTCATTGGGTGATTGTACCACGCAGTTGGCGGAGCTTCGTACTCTAGTGCTAGCACTAGAGTTTGCTGATCCCCGAGTCACTACCCTTATAGTGAGTCACTCCTTTTATTGTGTTCAATCTTACAACGACAATCTACATTTTTGGTCTCAGAATGACTACCATGATTCCAAAGGTAGCACGATTAAGCATAAACTGCTTTGGGTTCGAGTGGCAGATCTTAAAGAACGTCTGCCTCTCGTGAATGTAATTCACACTCTTGGTCACCAACGAGTTGGTGTCCATGCTGTCGGCAACAGCCTAGCTTCCGAGGCAGCAAAAACAGCAGTGGCAACATACTTAGTAGCAGCAGTTACAAGATCCAAAAGTAAGATCGATGATGACATCTTGGCAGCTATTGCTGCTACAGAGCAGGGTGTGGTAAATATTTCATTACCGGTACTATTTTTTATGCGGTAAAGTCTAGTAAGAATAACTCAGTAAATATAAGAGGCAGAATCCGTGGTATTAGAGGTTCTAAAAGGCTTTATTCCTATACAAAGGAATACAATTCGAATTGCAGGCTTTCTATTCCATCACCACGAAAGTTCAGGAAGGAAGGGCATACATTATTGATAGATAAGCAGTTTTATAGAAAATGCATTACAGTGAAACAGATGCAAGAGGCGTAACAGCTGATAATACAGATAAAATGTGCATACGTAACTAATAGAGGCGGATATATGGGTGTAATTTAATAAACGTCATCATACATGATGTCACAAGTGGGTGGATCCATAAGAGAATCCTGTAATGTCAGCAGAAATATTTGGCAGAGATGCGCGCGCAGCCGCATGACGTGTGATTGACGTGCAACTAGAGGGTGAAGGGGACTTGACATTTAGCTCTACATGTGGAGACAGAAGTCTGGGGGTCATGTCAACCTAATCCCAAATCATATCTAATATCCTATGTTTAAAGAACTGTGTTATCCAAAAGGAAAGGTCTCTAGGATAGAATCTATTCTATACTGACTGTTAGTGCGTGTACAAGCGTCTAAGTGTCTACATGAGATGCGAGGGGGTAGGAATATTCCATGGTAACAGGGGCTATGAATTACTTGCATGAGGACAGCGAGGCCTGGCCCCTTGCACGGTAGCTGGAGGAATGTTTACCTAAACTACTAGAAAGGAATGCATCGGATGAGGAGCGAAACAGATAATCTTGAAGGTGAAATACAGTTTTTGGCAGGCAACAGGCTGGATCAGGCACCGTTAGCCGCGCAGGGAGTAGGACAAAGTTCATGGATACAGATGCAGGCTCAGACTGGAGCTTTCAGAGGCAGAAGGCAGGAAAAGGTTTGATGACAGAATTCTGGGCCTACTCGCCTGAATCTGTAAAATGTGGAAAGTGAACCACATAAAGTCGGTGGCCTTTCATACTTAGGAATGGAATATCTGACCCATTCATGGCGGATCTGAAAGAGGACATGTTGACGGTGGACGCACATATATTTGCGTCTTCAAAACTGGAACTGGAGGGAACATACATGTACTTATAGCATGCACATGGAGCCGTTGGGGTCTACGATAGGGGACATAACTGATCACAAAATTCATATTTCCTCATTCCCTCCTTGTCCCCTACGGACCCTCAGGAGATATCGATCTTCATCAATCCATCGATCTGTTCATATAGCATCATTTGTTCTTCTTTCTTCTTCCGGGATCTTGGACGAAAACTTGGATGTGGGATACACGATGTGGCACACAGACCACAAATCGCTGGCCCACATTGTAGACATAAGCAGCAACTGAATAGTATGAGAAAGCCAATACCTAGGAAGGATAGGATTCTCCATCCCCAGGCTGACAACACGCTCCAAAACCAACCGGACCAAGTCCAGGTGCCTGGACTCTGGTGTATCTGGCTCACAATCTTATGAAGGCGAGTTATGGCTTTATATACTGATGGCGAATTTTCTGGTATGAAAACGCAGCAACTTGATCCGATGACCCTACAAGCTCCGCCCCTATCGGCCAGGATGACGTCAAGGACAAGACGATTTTGAAGCACAACAATCCGCATAGCAGACTGCTCTTCTGTTAAATTGCCTAAGGCGGAAGTAGTTTCGTTCACTACTGCTTCAAGGGTTCTAGTTAATCTACGTATCAGCTTACTATTAGTGACTGTACCTATATAGGGAAAGAAACCTTTATTGAAATCTGTGTATTGCTCCCATGCTGTTTCAGTGTAATCGACAATTGGGAGATCTCTCTGCTGTCTATTGTGTACTAAATGGGTATTTCTATGATAATCAGGAGGAGCTAGGAAAACAGGTGGCAGAAGGAATGCTATGTAACAGGTACCATCCCAGTCTAGAGGTAGACGTATATATGCGGTCTGGCCACATATGAAGTAGGAATGACGGGAAGCTCTAAATGTAGACTTGCCTTGATCACTGAATTTTATTACAGTGGTGCATTTACTATGGCCCATGTGTATGGAACCATTCTTTCTTACACATAATTCCCCTTTTACTGGGAATACTGACATGGCGGGCAAGATTGGTGTAGCTTCAGATTCAACGTTCAAGATCATGAGGTTAAGTGTAAAATTACCTAATCCATATGCTTCATTTTCTAGATCAGTTCCTGTTCTTTTGGGAAGTCCCTCCTTGTTAGGGTAGAAGACTTTAAGCAAAACTAGGTTCAGGTTTCCCCATACCCAGTTGTCTTGGTAAACTGCGGAATTTGAATCTAGGGAATTAATCAAACTAAACCATGCTCCACAGGAGCCATTGTGTGTGAACGGATAGGGAAAGAGGGGCAAAACTCCCTTATAGTTCTGATAGGGAGGGAGTCGGCCACATATCCAACAATTTGTGGCATTGCTGGTCTGATGGGAATGATGTAACATACTAATGAATGTGTTATTGCGCAGCGCAAATCTATAGGACAATTCATGCGGAGGTAATTCGCTAAAAGTATGTTCTGCAGTTACATTGTAAGCACGCTTAAGGATAGGGTAATACATGTGCAACAGTATGCTGGAAATAATAATCAGAAGACTCAGAAAAAACAAAATTAATAATGTTACTATGCAGTGACTACGAAGTGATTTACAATACGCATGCTTTTTAAGCTGCATCTGTTGATTCCTTTCTCTATTCCGGTCTAGAGGATACATGTCAGAGACAAATTCAACCGATTCACCTTGGAGAGGACTTAAACAATCAAATTGTCTGACTTGCTAGACCTTAACTTCAGTTTATAAAGTTCAGAGTTTGTTAATTCAGCCAAGGGGAGCTTTGAGTCTGTCTGTGAGGGAATGCAGGGCTGAGCGTTCACACTAGATGGTAGTCCATAAAATTTCTTGATATGACTCGAGTGCAACCACCCTTTACGTCCCTCAATCTTCACGGCTGTCCTTGTAGTTAGTAGAACCAATTTTGGCGATGTCCATCTAGGCTCCAGTTGGGTCTTTCGGTCAAAATTCCTGACCAGAACCAGGTCGCCAGGAACCACGTCATGGGGCTTCACCTCAGTATTATCGGGAAAAGCTGCAGCTACCTGTGAACGACAAGATTGTAGTGCAGACATCAAGGAAGCCAGGTAATCTGTCAGCATATTACAGTCAACATCAGTGATTTTGCGAGGTATAGGCGTCCCCCACATATTTGGTGGTCTACCGAAGATCACCTCGTACGGGGATAGCCCTGTTCGAGAATGTGCTACCATCCTCATGTAAAAGAGCACAACTGGTAAGGCTACTATCCAATCGACACCTTTTTCTCTACATATTTTGGACAATCTAATTTTCAGAGTTTGATTATGGCGTTCCACGAGACCTGCTGCCTCGGGATGTCGGACACAGTGGAATTTCCATTGGTAGCCTAGCAAAAGGGAAACGTGTTTCATTAGTTCGGATGAGACAACACGTGGTAAACCGTACCGTGGGAAGAATTCTCGAACTAACTGTTTGGCAGTAGTCGGGGCAGTGTAATCTGAAACCGGGTAGGCTTCTGTCCAACGGGAAAGAGCACAGACAACTACGAGAACATATTTGAATCCTCGACATCGTTCCATCTGGATATAATCCATCTGGAGGACTTCAAAAGCATGATCGGGAGTTTGAAATCCACCCTGCTCTACGGGGATGCTTTTACCTGGATTAAACTGACAACATATCATACAGGTACGTACTTTCTGTTTAGCTGCGGCTCGTAAATGTTTGTTAAACCAGATGTGTTGAATGCTGTCTAGCATAGCTTTTTCTCCTAGGTGCGCTGGACTATGTATAGTGTTAATGATGACTTGAACCATGGAGTCGGGAAGAAACCATATAGATTTTTCCTTCGTCATCCATCCTTGATCTGTTTGGATCCCTCCTAATTCAGTCCATTTCTTTATTTCTTCTGGTGTAGCATGTGTCTGTATGTCAATTACATCAAGGGCGGGATCCTTAACTGTCATGCAATGTGTTGGTGTCAGAACTATTGTCTTTGTCGCGTCAGTTGTATGAGTCTGATTCTGAGCAGTCTGTTTAGCTGTTCTGTCAGCTAGGTCATTACCCTGAGAAATGATATCGGTAACTTTTGTATGGGCTTTGCATTTCATAATCGATATTGCAGTAGGTAGATGAATCGCGTCTAATAGGGCTTGAATGAGGGGTCCGTGTTGGATGTGGGCACCGTGAGAAGTTAAATAACCTCTCTCTCTCCACAGTACGGCGAAGTCATGGACGACTCCGAATGCATAACGTGAATCTGTGTATATGTTGACTTTCTTATTTTTGGCTTGAATACAGGCTTGTGTCAGAGCGATGAGCTCTGCTGCTTGGGCTGACAAAGTGTTAATACAATTTGTTTCAATGACTTCAGTGTCTGTTGTGACTGCATAAGCGGCCACTAACTCTCCTGTACTTGTTCTCATACATGACCCATCTACATACAATGTCAAGTCTGGATCTGACAAAGGGATATCTGTCAAGTCTTGTCTGGGTTTCGTCGTGATATTAATGACTTCGACACAATCATGTGCCAATGGATCTGTTCCGCCCACTGGTAACAGTGTGGCAGGATTTAACGTATTACAACGTCTGATTTCTATGTGTGGCTGAAACAATGTTAATTCGTAACCCGTGAGTCTCGCTATAGTCAAGTGTTGTGTCTGTGTGCGGTTCAAGAGAACCTCTACTGCGTGTGGTACTTGTACTGTCAATTGATGTCCTAACACTATGGCATCGCTTTGTCTGATTGCTAAAGCTGTTGCTGCGACTGATTTCAGGCACGCAGGAAGAGCCTGAGCTACGGGATCTAATGTACTAGAAAAATAAGCACATGGTTTGTGTGATCCTGCTTGTTCCTGAGTGAGTACTGACAAGGCAGTACCGTCGCGTTCTGTAACAAAGAGTGTAAACTGTTTACTGTAACATGGTGTTGCTAAAACGGGTGCTTGGCATAAAGCTTTCTTTAAGCTTTCAAAGGCGTGTGTATGTTCTTGAGTCCAAGGGAGGACAGTCGATGTGGCTGCCTCCTGTGTTGTCAACTGGATGAGTGGTTTTGCTAGAAATGCATATTGAGGGATCCACTGCCTACAGTATGAAGTGAGGCCTATAAAAGCCCGCACCTCCTTTTGTGTCTTGGGTGGTGACATGTTAGCAATTAACTGGATGCGGTCGGGTGTAAGCTGCCTTCCCTCCTTGGACAGCGAGTGCCCAAGGTAAACAACTCGCTGGACACAGAATTGCAGCTTAGAAGGGGACACCTTGTGCCCCTTGTCGGCCAGAAATTTTAAAACCGTCAGTGACGCTGTTTCACATTCAGGTTCGCTTCGGGCGGTGATCAGCAGATCATCGACATATTGAAGCAAGGCAGTGTTAACTGGCATGTGGATACTGTCAAGTTCTCGTTTCAGTGCTTGGCTATAGATGCTGGGGCTTTCTGTAAATCCTTGAGGTGCGCGTGTGAATTTAAAACTTCGTCCGTTTAAACTGAATCCGAACAGATATTGACTTTCCGGATTGATTGGGACGCTAAAGAAAGCATTCTTAAGATCAATTACAGTGAAAAACGTTGCTTCTGAGTCAATAGCGGTGAGTAATGAAGAGATATCTGGGACCACAGGGTATTGTGGTACAATGCATTTATTTAATTCGCGCAGATCAATAACTAATCGATATACTGGTGGTGCTTTTGGATCTGTTCTTTTAAGAATCGGAATTATCGGGGAATTACATACATTGGAGTCGGTTTCGACAACCACTCCTTGTGCAATGAGCTCGTCAATGATTTGCAGCAAAGCCACGACAGCATCTGGTGGTAACTTGTATTGTCGCATTCGTGGCAGTACTACTCCTGTTTTTAGTGTGACACGATATGGTGTAATATTCATGCAACCAACATCAGTGGGGCCTTGTGCCCATAAATGTGTAGGTAAATTCTGCAGTCGGTGATCCATGTCTCTGGACACGTAGTGACCTTTAAAGTCACGTAAAAATAGTCGTACTCCTTCCGGAGAACAACATATTATGGCTCCTAGAGCTTTCAATGTTTTTATACCTAACAAGTTTTCTGGACATGATTTAGTAAGCAATAAATCTGTAGTACGTGTCAATGGACCGACCGTAAGTGGAAGAGGTTGTGTTACGTCATTGATTATAGGTTTTCCTGAGAATCCAAGGGAAATATTTTGTGAGCCTGAGAGGGGTGCCCCTGGAATTTCACTGCGTTTTATAGTTGTTCTGCTTGCCCCTGTATCAAGTAAAAACTTTCTGTCTTCCCCTAATAGTTCACTATGTACATAAGGTCCCTCTTGGTCTACAGGAACCTCTATAAGGGGTAAGCCAACTTCCCTCTCTAGGCTATTTCATGTGTATCGCTGATAATCGGGATAATCTGCTTGTGCATACTGATACATCTGTTGTGTCGTTGCTTGTGTTGCAGCAATAGGCTGCGCTTGTGGTGGTGCTACGATCTGTTGTGGAGCTGCCTGTTGCGGAGCTAATTGTTGCGGAGCTAACCTAGGTTGTGCATGCTGAGGGATTTGTTGTTGATTCTGATCCTGTCTAGGTGGTCGTGGTCTCTCCTGGGTTCTACCTGTGGCAATATTATGTTTCAGGACTGGACAATCGTGTATATAATGACCTTGTTGTTTACAATAGTTGCATGTCCCTTTCGTTGGACCTGCGGAATCACCCTTTTGATGACCATCAGCTGGAACTGACTGTGCAACAAGCATTTTCATTTTTGTATCTTTCATACGTCTTTGTTCATGTTCTTGTTCTTCTCTAATTCTATTGTGGTGATATTGTAACATCTGTAACATCTGTGATGGGGTATTACCTTGCCAGGTACTTTCGAATTTCAATACTCTATTCTTGACTTGCAGCAGAGAATTTTCAACTAATTTTGTCACAAACATATGTGGATATGACTCACTACTGGCTTTTATGCCACTATTTATACCAAAACATTTTTCAAATCGGGAATAGAAATCACTAGTGTCTTCATCTGGCTTTTGTTTATAGGCTGATATTGCACCCCAGTCTTCCTTTTTCGTAGTTAATAAACGTGGCAGTACCTGCACTAGTAATCCTGGTAGTGCTGTAGTCTTTTCCCCAAGCCCTGCTCCTGCAGCTCGGGCCCTTTCTTCGTTTTCTAATGCTATCCAATCTATCTTTTGGTCTCCCACCTCCCATTCTTTTTCTTTGAGTTTCTCATAAACACCGGCGGGTAATAGGACTTTTAATATTTTCATAATGTCAGGGTAGGTATACTCTCCCATGAGTAACATGTCTTTTATTTCACGGTGGAAACCTGCTGGATCCTTGTCATGGCTGGGTACTACTTTCTTCATTTCTAATAATTCCAATTTAGTTATAGGCGTGTACACAAACACGCGTGTAAAGTTATTACCGTCACCTCTGATTGGGTGCACTTCGCGTAACGGGTTCTGTCTATCTATGTGATACATTTTTCTTCCCATGATGGGAACTGGAACGTGTTCTGGGCATACGAAAGTTAAATATTGGTTTCGAAATTCTAGAATTTCTTTAATCAAATCAGTACCTGACCCTCTCTATTTATTCGTGAGTAGTTCTGTCAATATGTCAGGTAAGGGTCCTGGATCGGAGTGTTGGCTTTTATATAATATAAGGAGGTGTTGAATCATGTATATACTAGCTAAACGCTGTTCGTATGGGTCAAGATTCAGAAACGTGTGTGCAAGTACATCATCATTGTATTCGCTGGGACTGTCATCCCATTGTACTGCTGACCTGGCTAATTCTTGTTCGTCCATGGAATCGAGCATGTGGTACCCCCTTCGGTCTCGGAGTAATTTATCAGCGGCTTGGAATAGGTGTTCAGGGGATCTTGTATTTAACATAGGGGTTTGAAAATGTCTATTATATTCTGGACGTATCGGACGTATCGGATCATTAAAGCCTCTAGTATTATTATGGGGTCTTCCTCTACCTACATAAGCTATCGTTTCTAATTGTTCTGATTCTTGCTCCTCGTCTTCTTCTGATTCTACTCTGTCTGTTTCTCGTCTTTCTTTATGTATTCGTTCTACTTCCTTGCGGATCTTTCGACACATGGCGATTATACACGCCTGTCTATCATGTTTCTCTTCTGCTATGTTCTGACCCCATTTGGCAAGTCTTTGCATGGTATCGTGATCTGCCCCAGGCCTGTCTTGATTCCTGATTACGCAATTTATGAAGAAACGTAGTAGTTGTCTTTGGACATCCACTTTCTGGTATTCCATAGCTTCGTTAATACTTTCTGGACCTCGCCCTGTTTGGACAAAGCGATATATATTGTCTAGGTGTTCAACCATTCCTGGTATCGTCGTTAAATATAATGTAGCTCGTCGTATACGTAGTGATGATATGAGCAATTTGTCCTGCCTACCTGGCACTGGATCGTATCTACAATCCACAAGCTGTTCTTTAAACATGTCGGATGTTGCTAGTTGGGGTGTACGTTGGAGTGCTAAATCTCTAAGGGTCTGTTTATTTCGCGGCGGTGTGGCAAACATGTCTGTCGTACCTCCTGTAGCACCATCTGAGGTGCTGGGCAAGAAAGGATTCGTTGGACGTAGGATAGAAATTGTAGATGCGGGAAAAACTGTAGAAACGGACGGACCTGTTGGGACTTGCGTAGGAGTTTGTTGTTGCGGGGGTACAGACGGATGCTCTTGGTGTTGAACACCATCGGCAAGCGGTGTGTGTGGTATGGCATTAGCATACTCGGGAGCTACGTCATCTAAATAGGAGGAAAGGAAAACGTCCTTTGCTGTTTTGGGATGTGTTTTGGGATGTGCCTTTATCGGGAGCAATGGAGGAGTTAAGTCTTTTGGTATTTCCGGGGTAGCCTTAGGTAACCCTTCGGCCAGAAGAGGATACATACCATTCATAAGAGTGTTTCTTTGTCTATCTACTTGTTCTGATTTTACTCGGTTACCTTCCTCAAGTAATAGATTTTCTCGGGTTTTATTTGAATTCTCTCTACCTTTCTCTTCCTGTCTGAGCGCTTTTTCTGTTCGTCTATATGATTCTTTACGCCATAATTCAATGGCATCTTTCTGTGACTGTCTGGCTTTCTTTTTCCATAATTCTTCTTCTACTCTCATGATGCAATCTGCATCCCAGGTCCCCGCTGCGGGCCATCTCTGACTCTCTGGTAACTCTTTGGTGTAGTCCACCCATAAATCAAGAAATAATATGGCATCTAGGCCATGCTTATGATACATAAAGTACCCTGGAGTGTCCCTAGGTGGGATGGGAACAGCTTCTTCGAGTACCCCTTTTCTAGTTTTGATCTGTCTTAATTTCGAAAAGAGCGGCATTTTTAGATGGTTGCTAGAACACACTTTATACAGTAAACACAATAATGAACAATCATTCACACCACAATATATAGAACGTATTAAAACATTTAACACTTAACAGTTTTTAACGAACGATGATAACTAATAGAAAACTAGTTACTGACATAATACTGACACTAGATAATACTTATTTATATGCAAGACATACTAGATATACTGCTAAACAGTACAGATACACTGCTGAAACAGTGCAGACCGGATTTGTGTACCCAAACCCGTCTTGACCGGCACAGACTATGTGCACGTTAAATGCCTCCCCGGTAATGGTACTCACCGGGTAGCTCGGAACGGAAGGCCTCGGAACGGAACTGAAACTGGACCGGACTGGACTCGACTCGACTCGGAACTTCGGAACCTGGTGGGCCTCTGTATACCTCGGATCTTGCTCTCTCAGCTAGGCTCTGGTCGGGATACTTCGCACTTCTCACCGCCTCGTCTGGGTGTTGATCGCAGCCTCAGTCGCCTCCGCTTGGCCGGAGGGAGATACAGGAAATCCTGCAGGTACGCGTTTTTGTCCGTTCAGCTGTGGCAGGAGACCGGGCCTGCAACGCACCGCCGGCGCGTGAGATGAGAAAGTGTCCCTGTTCGGGCGCCAATTTATGTGGTAAATATTTCATTACCGGTACTATTTTTTATGCGGTAAAGTCTAGTAAGAATAACTCAGTAAATATAAGAGGCAGAATCCGTGGTATTAGAGGTTCTAAAAGGCTTTATTCCTATACAAAGGAATACAATTCAAATTGCAGGCTTTCTATTTTCTATTCCATCACCACGAAAGTTCAGGAAGGAAGGGCATACATTATTGATAGATAAGCAGTTTTATAGAAAATGCATTACAGTGAAACAGATGCAAGAGGCGTAACAGCTGATAATACAGATAAAATGTGCATACGTAACTAATAGAGGCGGATATATGGGTGTAATTTAATAAACGTCATCATACATGATGTCACAAGTGGGTGGATCCATAAGAGAATCCTGTAATGTCAGCAGAAATATTTGGCAGAGATGCGCGCGCAGCCGCATGACGTGTGATTGACGTGCAACTAGAGGGTGAAGGGGACTTGACATTTAGCTCTACATGTGGAGACAGAAGTCTGGGGGTCATGTCAACCTAATCCCAAATCATATCTAATATCCTATGTTTAAAGAACTGTGTTATCCAAAAGGAAAGGTCTCTAGGATAGAATCTATTCTATACTGACTGTTAGTGCGTGTACAAGCGTCTAAGTGTCTACATGAGATGCGAGGGGGTAGGAATATTCCATGGTAACAGGGGCTATGAATTACTTGCATGAGGACAGCGAGGCCTGGCCCCTTGCACGGTAGCTGGAGGAATGTTTACCTAAACTACTAGACAGGAATGCATCGGATGAGGAGCGAAACAGATAATCTTGAAGGTGAAATACAGTTTTTGGCAGGCAACAGGCTGGATCAGGCACCGTTAGCCGCGCAGGGAGTAGGACAAAGTTCATGGATACAGATGCAGGCTCAGACTGGAGCTTTCAGAGGCAGAAGGCAGGAAAAGGTTTGATGACAGAATTCTGGGCCTACTCGCCTGAATCTGTAAAATGTGGAAAGTGAACCACATAAAGTCGGTGGCCTTTCATACTTAGGAATGGAATATCTGACCCATTCATGGCGGATCTGAAAGAGGACATGTTGACGGTGGACGCACATATATTTGCGTCTTCAAAACTGGAACTGGAGGGAACATACATGTACTTATAGCATGCACATGGAGCCGTTGGGGTCTACGATAGGGGACATAACTGATCACAAAATTCATATTTCCTCAAGGGAACGAAATTTCCCAGACGTTTCCCTGCTCGTTACCAATATCACTTAAGTCCTGATAAAGTCCCATTAGTGAGGATTAATGACGTTGGTGACAGATTGATTCCCAATGCGGACTGCAGACCTTTTTTGATATTAGCGGCTCACGAGGGCATGGCGTCCGCGCATGCCGGCGTTGCAGCTACTGTATCTCTGCTACAACAACTTTACTGGTGGTGCAGTTTGTATAAACAAGCCAGAGCTTATGTTCTTAATTGTGACATTTGCCAGCAGATTAAACCTTCAACTGCGGCGCGCCCACCACAGACTCAGTTGTACATATCTAATAAACCAATGGGTTGTGTTTATTTAGATCATTGCGGTCCATTTACCTCTGATACTGCGTACAAATACATCTTGGTTGCAGTTGATTCGTGCACACGTTTTCTGTGGGTGTGGCCACAAAGGAGTGCTGATTCTCGCACTGTCATAAAAGATTTGCGTGTCTTTGTTGGGAGTTTTGCATGTGGTACCTTTCATTCTGATCAGGGCCCTGTGTTCGCCTCTAAGGCGTACAAAGAAGCCATGAGAAATTTGGGGGTCCAAGTCAAATGTTCGTCTCCATACCGGCCTGAGGGTAATAGTGTAGTGAAGCGAATGAACCGTGACTCAAAGCAATCTTTGACAGCCAGAGTTTTGGGTACTGGCCGGAACTGGCTAGCCCACTTATATGACGTGCAACGTGCACTTAATAATCTCCCTAGAAGGTCTCTGGGTGGGCGGACCCCATACATGATGCTCTTTGGTGTACGAATGTTTGTCCCAGACCTTGATGGTCTAGGCATGGCGGCGTCAGCCACACCCTTTGACGTAGATGAACACTGTGCTGTATTGCAGAATCTTCAAGAAGCCAGAGACAGTCTAGCGAAGGAACACAAACCCTCCTCATCTGATGCTGAACTTCAGGTTCCGGTAGTCGGCTGGTTACCTCGAGTTGGTGATCTGGTCCGTGAGAAGGTGGAGAACAAGAAGGAGTTCGGCCCCTCTTATCGTGCACCGATTCCAGTGCTTGGAGTACAGGGTACTAGAACAGTCATTTTACCTCCACTTCCTGGTCGAAAGGATAACAGGTACATCTCAATTGACAATGTCAAGCTACAGCGAGTGGCCGATTCTTCTTAGTATGACTCCGGCAGTTTCTTGCCCTTCGATGCTGAGAAATTCTGTTGTGGCCCGAGCTTCTAACACAGTGCCTGATGTTGCCATCGAGATGCATATAGTTACTGGTCCCTTGTTGCCACCAACACCTAGTGGTCTGCCTGAAGATGTTGAGTATGCTTATCCTACGGATGTTACCTTGCCTGTTTCACAATCCACCACAGTTGCCCACTCACAAGACTCTTTTGATTCTCATTCAATGACTTCCATTGCCCCGTCCAAAGTTTCGATTTTTGTGGCCTGGTTGAAAAGAAATTTTTTAATTCCCCTTGGACTTACATTTGGCTGGTGCTCATATGTATTTTTTTGTTTATGTACATTGGCTTTGTGGTAGTGTTTTTTAGACTTATCAATGGACACTACCTGAAAGAAAGATCTACGATTCGACTAATTGATGGAACTTTGGCCCCCCACTCCTCATCACACATTATGAAAAGGGACCAGACTTTTGTGAACATTACTGCCTGGCCTGTACGTGATGGGATCGCTTGGGATGCGGTAAAATTTCAAATTCATGGCCCCACTGAAGTAATTAATGTGCCAAATGTATTTCGTGTTTCTATGGGTGATGTCGTTAAGCAGAACATCCACTCAGATGACTGGGATGTTCAGGCCATAGAAGCACTGTTTTCTGATTTGAAATATTATGCTGCATTTGATGCTGAGGATTTATATTTAGATACTGCTAATTATGATGAGCAATTTTGTTATCAACATTATGGCACGCATTTCCTACACAAAGCAAATACGTTTAGAAATGTTGTAAATTAAACACAATGGGAACACTGCCCCGCCCCTAGGATGGGCAGCTCTGCCACGTTAGTGGAAAAATTCACCTATTTTTCTGATTTTAGTGTGTCAAATCCGGCCTTCTTTTAAGTTGCGCCTGAGTCTGCTTCTAAAGTTAGACTGACACACACCAAATTGTTGTATTCCAAGTCCTTTATGGACGAGTTGGCAATTGGCGAGTATGATCTGTGGAAAGCTACTGTCGATTTTAAATCGGTTTGGGGCTCCAAATGATGGCAAGTACAGGGAACAGAAGCTTTGCATCGTGCCTGTCTTATCCCGAATCACATGTTATTTTTAAATTCGTCCATTTTTCAGACCACCTGTTTTGGATTGGCTGCTTCTAAAAGATTAAATTCTCCCTCCGTTCCGGGTCTGGGTGCTTATCCCAATTGGGGTAATCATATGGATCTATCTCTTGCTATGTTGCAGAGGTATGTTTCCAACACATCCTTCAATATTTCTGAATTGAATCCGGAAGGGTGGTTGGTGTGGCAAACGGGTTCGGATTCCTGTCAACATCGGTTTCTGGATTTAAAGCAGGGGTATACACAGGTTCGTGTAGACCCCCGTTTTGAATCTTCTCACACTGTAACTACCTACTGGGTAGGGAAGTTATGCCAGTCTTGGCTGCAACATTCCACTTTAGCATCTGTTAAACTTCATTTAGCACGATTAAACGACTAAATAGGTTTGAATGATTTTGTTAAGGGTCCTGCAGTTGGCAGGTCCAAAAGATGGGTGTATGCTGTTTACAACGAAGTTTGGAAGTTATCACAAATTGAGGCTGCATCCAGATTACGTGCTATTGACCAGGCCAATATGGAAAAGGTATTGGCTGTTATAGATAATAGTATTAACACCCTGTCTTCCAGAATTTATACCTTAGACAATATTGTTTCATCTGTGGTAGATATTGTGCAGGATGATTTGTCTGTATTGTATCATGGTCAAAATCAATTGCATTCTATTATGCAGTTTGCATGGACGTTGCAAACGCTAAAGGCAGGGAAAGTCCCTTGGGATTACATGAACACTTCATCTTTGTTCCTTCCTTTTAATTTAACTGCAAAGCAGCAGTTCATGTCCATGAAAGATGCTACATATTCATTACTACACATTGAGAAATTAGAACCATTGCCTTTCTCTGTTGCTGAATTGAATTCTGCTGTGTGGCTTATACATGGGTTGATCACGTTACCGTTCCCCTGTTTAAGTTCAGTTCGTGCATGAAACATTATGCTCTAGGCAGATATGAACAACTCGGTACTGCCTTCCTGCACGAAATTTGGTCACTCCCATTCACGTATAGATGTGTGAGAGACGGCAAGGAGGTTTACTTGAAAGGTGAAGAGTGCACTTCCACTCCGGATCACTCCGTTGTATGTAAGCACATTCAATTGCATGGTGCATGTAATGTGCACGCCCCTAATTTAGCTTGCGTCCTGAAAGGGATTCCTGTGCCGGTTATAACACCGTCTTTCACGCTGCTTGCTAACGGTAGTTATTTGCTATTAAGTAATGAAGCTTGCTGTGGGATGTTAGTGGGGATACCCTACATAGTGACTGTATCACAGAGAGTAGTTTGCTGTAATAACGTCCTTTTCCCACCCCCGCATGGCCGTCTCGATGTATCCATTTGGCCTTCCATTCCAACCTTGAAAGCAGAGTTCAACAAGATGAGCAGAATAAGGGCTCTATTGTCTCAAAAAGAAGTCGCGGTGACTTCATCCCGGGAAACATTTGTCCTTCACGTAGCAAACACCCGCACTGAGGTGCAAGCGCTTTTGAATACTGATCTCCCACTTCATTTTGGGACCCTGATTCAGACTATATTTAATGCCTCGTCAACAAGTGGCATAGCTCATTTTTATTAAATTGTGGGCTCCGGCCTCGTGACCTTTTTTCAAACTATTTTTGGTGTGATCCCGGCCTTTTTTCATTCGATTTTTTCCAGCGTCTTCGGAGGTCTCCCTTTACTTCTCGCCCTCATAGCTGGAATACTTTTGTTGGTCTGCGCCCTGCGCTATGGATGCACAACTTGCGTCACACGACAACATGTCCTGGCTGCTCCATCTTCGTAACCGGATGCTTGAATACTATGGCACTTTACCACTGGCAACTCTAAGCATAGCCTATGGATTGTCCTTCCGGTTTCCCTACTTTACTTGTGTGCAGTCCGTCTTTCATTGCCTAGATTGTCCGTTCCAATGGGCTCTGGATTTGTGTCTGTCGAACTCGGTGTCTCCTGCCCCGGATTATGATCGACTGATGAGCCCCTTAGTGGCTCATGAGTTGGACTGTTCTGGCGTCGGGATTATGGCCTGTGGAGCAGCGCATGGAGTCCTTGGGAATTGGGACATCGGAACGGCTGCGACTGACTTCTTAGCAAGAAGTTATCTTGAAGAACACGCCAGTTGTCCTCGTCTGGTGCTGGAGGATCCGGTGGTAGAGGAGCATGTATGTTCCTTCCCCGTCCTGAACTGGATGGCAGATAATTTTGCGGAACGTTCCAGTGATTTTCTCTTGGGAGCTGTTGCAACTTATTGTGCTTATACATTGATGGATTGACTATTGTGCTATCATTTCGTCCTGGGTCCTTCAGTGATGTTTTTTTTAATCCTCTACATGGTTTTTTTTACTCCGTTTTAATTTTTTTCTTTATTTTTTTCTTCAAACTTTTTCACTTACCTTATATGGACTTACAGTTCATGCCCTTGGTTCCGTTCTATCAAACTTGAACTCTGCGTTCTTGCAAGTGCGCCCCTACTGGTTAGTGGTCCGATCAAGGGGGGTTGTAGTGAAGATCGTTATCTATATATGTACAATGCTAAGTTAGCACAACCGCGTTAGATGTTAGAAAGCCATCTTGCCGCTTTTGCTGCTTTTGCACACAAAACTGTAGTCACATGTTATTAAATTGGGAAATGCTTACTCGACTTTGCTTCACATGAGAACTGTCTGTTGTTCACATCCCAAACAGTGAGCTGCGACCTTGGTCTGTACACAGTGTAAAGAAACAGTCTGGGTCGCTAGACGGTGCATGTTGTTGAGTTCAGGTTGATCGGCCCACTAGTTTAGCCATAACACGCACGCAGCTGCAAATACCTGAAAGTCGAGTGCTTTTAATATTGCAGTGTTACATGTTTTCATTACATTCGGAAGAAGAGCTTTCCCAGGAGCAGAGCCTTGCTGATCCTGTGATGTGATCTCACTGAGCTGATCTTTACGGTATGGGGTTCCCCGTTCAAGCCTAGAGACCTTTTACTAGTCTAATAATAATACTATTAGTTTGCTAGAGAAAGGAAGGTGGCTTAGATCCACTGTCATTTTAGTATGATTACTCCTTTCATTATTTATGGTATTGTAACTATGCTGATGGTTTTGATTTTAATCGTTTGTCTGCTTATGTTAGCCAAACTGCTGCATCTTAGGACACAAGGTTTATAAAATAAACTCTTTAAACTTTTACCGTGTCTCTGTTTATTCTGTTGTGGACTGGTATGAGAATAATTACGAAAAGGTATTTCTGATTCCCACCATTCCTGAGAAATATACTAAGTCGCTTGTTCTGGGTTGTCTATACATTGGGACCGCCGAGCTAAACTTCGGATAACGAATGGGACACTGATGATGACCGGATAAGGGGTTCTGGGTTCTGAGGTGAGTTTTTGGTACACCACAATTCACTGAGGGCCTAGGTTCCTGCGCATAGTTCTGTGCATAAGCAGAATCCCTGCAACACCATGTGACTTCACTTGCCACAGGCCATCCGACTTCCTACATCCCAGAAGTCTTCAAAACAACATAGAACGCAACGCGACTCAACATAGAATGTTAGTACATAAAAATCGAAAATCAATAAGCAATAATCACTAAACTAGCCAATAATAACCATCATTCTGCTACCAGAAAAACTGATCCAGCGCGAAGCCGGGGAAAAAGCTAAATCTTTACAAATATTCCTCCTTGCGTCGCAGACCCAACGTCCTCACTAACTCATTCACACACGCAGTCATTGATGGGGCCCATAACACCAACACTCATGCGTCACACCTCACGAGTCTGTACACAGGAGAGATTAAATGTTTTCACGCGGGACATGTGTGGGGTACCTTATTACCTATAGGGAAGAAAGTTATATTACAGAATATACATTTGCATCACCACCTATAGGATCCTAACCCTTAACATCAAGGCACTCCACCACTTGGTCGACGGACCAATTAGTTGGACTGGTTGATGGCGATTTAGAACCAACTAAAACAAATTTAAGTTTCAGAATCCTGTAGTCACTTAATGGAAAAACCACAAACTCATTCTTTCTGTTAAACAATAATTTGTTTATCAAATATTATTTGCAATTATTTTAGCATATCGGTCAATCAAGTTTTAGAGATGTAATCAATCAGCACAAATCGCATGACATTTTATATTTACCTATTCTTGCTATCGGGGCTGTTCTAATTCAATTGGCTCTGCGTAAACCAAATTTAACTGTCACAATAAAGCAGGCCAAACCTCAAAGTCTGGAAAGTTCTTTGCTCAGCATGACACAGTCCCAAAGATCTCCAAAGGACCAGGAATCGTGCAAGCATCTGTCATCGCCTGTGGGGTCGATAGGGGTGTGCAGTCATCGAGAAAAAGTAGGCAGCCGCTAGCAACCTCCCTATTCTACTACCCTTTTTATAATGAAATTCGGGACAACATGAAACATTTCTTAGACTAAGAAGGCAGATGATTGGCTCATCTGATGAAGTTTTGTAATAACGTCCATTTTCCCACTAGTTTGGGGTCTCATGGATTTTGCTGGTTCATTTCCTGCGGAATATGTCATCTTCATGCAACATAGTTGTTGCGCGCTTGTATATGTCCATTGTTCGATTAGACCAGTTTTTACTGACTGAAGTTTGCCAGTCCTCCATGTTCCTATCCTTGACCAGGAACACTGAGCTTCTTACTTGAGGTTGCCTGGAGGTCTACGGAGCCATCCGAGTCTGCGCAGTAGGCATCGCGCTCACGAGACGGTGGCCACTTCTGAACTCCATTTTGGATTATCGAATTTAGGTAGGCCCAAATGCTAATTTAAGCAAAACAAACACAAAAGAGTAATTAATACACAGAAATGAAGATTCTAATGTTAAACCCTCACTAATCCCATTATGTATTAGTATTTTCCTAGCTTTTGGCGACATTTAAAGCAATAAAAACTCACCCATCAGTCCAAATCGGGAATGCAAACATCACAAAAGCAACATAAATCATGCGATATTCTATTACCACACGTACTATTATTAATATGCGTACCACCGTTAGATATTAATGTTATTCTGCCATGCAAATAGCAATGAGTCTCACGTATGATTGGTGTTTATAAAAAATGCAAAAGGTTGAATGAATATAACACAGCAAACCGTTAATTCAAATTAATATATAAGTAGGTTATGTGATTAGTATTTTCATGCAGAATAGAGGAGGTATACAACATTTTGCTTTACCTGCTCCATCACTAATCTTGGTCATCGCTACTTTCCTTACGCCTGCTTTTAGTTTGACTTAGCCATTATATCCAATGTAAGGTGGATATCATGGCTAAGTCTGCCTTGCCCTATCAACAAGCTATCGCCAAACTTTGTGAGATTATCGCTGGATTTCCAGTGATAATCTCATATTTGGCAGTTAGCGCTTGGAATTTTATCGCTTTTGAGATAAGCATTGCTGATAGCACGCTATCTCAGCGATAAAATTCCACGTTAGCTGGTGATAAATATCCTAGCGCTAAGTGAGCTTAGTGATAATTATCGCCGATCCTTGATGATATGCCCCTAAGCACGATTTTGATGGTAGTTCTTTTAGCAGTTGCAGAATGTAGTAAAGTTTTGTCTGTTACTGTTGGTATGTTGCCATGTGTATCTCTGTGGTCTGTACATCTGTGGGGATGCACTAAACAAGACAACTTTATAGCCTTTGTAAATGCTCATTTGTATGCTGCATGGAAAAAAGCATTGGCAAATCCAATATGTATGGTCTAAATAGTCAAGCTATTTATTGTTTTTGCCAATCGTATGTCTATTCAATTTTATAATGGGTCAACGATGTTAGAAATGTAAAAAAAATATTTAAATAGCATAATTTTTTTATGTTTTTTTAAGTCAGTCACGAGGGAAATGAGCGGACTGGTAGGAACATGAAGAGCTTGACAGGATAAGGAGTAGGGTGACGGACTCCTAGAGAGCAGGGATAGGTGGTGAAAAGACCTTAAAGGGAAGCACGCACCCAGCAGCATAGACCTCATTAAAAACTGAACACGAGAAGCAGGAAGGGACGGGGACCACCATAGTACAATAATCCATTACTATAGGTCCGATAAGCTTCCACAGCCTCCCTCAATCTTCAGGTTTCAGAGAAGTACCAGTTCATGTGTATATGTAATATAGCTGATCCGTTCTACTGCACTCACAACATTATTTTAAATTATCTAAACTTCACAACTGGGTGTTTTTGAATGCCCCTTTATCAAATGTTGAATTTTCCAAGGTGCAAAAACACAAACTGACCAACATCAAACAATTGCAATGTAGGGCACTTTGAGTTATAAAGGCTTGTATTTTGAGCAGAATGAATATATAACAGGCATAGGATTATCAGATGCATCCGTGTTACATGGGCCCTTTATCCATCCTAAGCTTTCATTTTCCAAACAAGTCCAACCTGGAAGCTGTTATCCTGGTCAATTTAACCATTTATTAGAATACAACTGATAAGGATGATTCTAATTGAGTCGGGAGGATGGATCAGTAAGAAGCATGCTCGTTACTCAAATATGCTTTGAATTTACAAAGAGGTTACAAGTTAAAATCCCTTAGTGACACAAGCTTATGTCCTTCGGTGGTTGGAAAGTGGAGTTCCATTACGTTGGTAATGGTAACAACACTTAAGAAAATGGTTCCTTACCAGTAGGAGTTTTGCAGCTTGAATAGTTTTTTGGATTCACATGCTTTGCATTATTCCATCATCTGGTGGTCGGGTCCGGAATCATTCTTGATTTTTTATTGTGGATGTCGACCAACATTTGGTGGTATGTCTGTCCTGTGTGACATCAGACGGAACCCTGGAAGTTCCTGTGCATAATCGCCATCTTCAGATTCTTTTTTCTTTATCTTTGTTGTCCTTCCTCTTCTCTGCTTCCCCGTTTCATTTTTTCTTTCCACCTGGTTGCTTCATCTCCCATTACCTGGGAATTGGGTGGGTTGCATATGAATCCAGAAAAATCTTCACGCTGCAAAACTACTCCTACTGGCAAGTAACCATTTTGTTTTACAGCATAAATCCTTTACTGGATTCTCATTGTTTTGTTTAAATCTGTTTTTATTGACTTTTGATATTACATATTCATGAAAGGCAACATACTCTTTTTGAGAGCCATCTATACAATGGACCCTCTACCCATATTTGAAAAACATAGCTGTAGGTTGGATAATAAGTATTTCATGCATACTCATAACATCGTTTGTTCAGGAGCGAATCTGATCCTATCGCTGAATCCATTTCATAAAGAGTAGATGTTACAGTTCAATAGTTTTTCATTCACTTGCCAATTTATTTCTTTTCAAAACCTTTTGTAGCATAAACACACTTATATGATTTGCAGTTCTTTATAAACAATAAGAACCCATGACTAAATCACAACCAAAAATATAAAATATATACAGAAAACACGGGTGTATATAAAAAATGAAATTTTATCTTTTGAAATTCATATAAGGTACTCCAACAAAATACACAATGTTACAAGAGGAAAACAAATACAAATATTAGATCCTACGATGTCACAATTGTATACACTTTTTCTCTATCCTAGATTGTTATCCAGAAAGAAGTGTAAAAGTCGACGTTTCGGTCTCTAGGCAAGCGTCGATAAGACCACCGTTATGACTAAAATGTATAGAATAGTTGACCCCTAGTGGAACATGGAATAAACAATAATTACCATACATGTAAAAAATGTTTTATAAAAACAATTATTACACCCGTGCAAAATTTTAATTGAATATTGGTTCAAAAACACATTTAACGAAACACATTTCTTAGTTCCAAAATAAATTACTATCGTGCACGACACAAATAATAATGCTTATTTGTTCATTTTGATTAAAGCATTACTTTGCATGTACAGCTGATTTTTCAGACAACAAATTCATAACCGTGCTAAGCAATTACAGTTTTAATAGGCACACTTGTTATTCAAGGGTTGTAAGATCTACTCACTACTGTTTAAATATATAACAGCATATCATCTTTGTTCACCTGGATCAATTGATCTAATAAAATCCTGATCAAAACTGACACAAATCATATCTGCTAAAACAGTTGTTTCATATATTCAAGGAGGAAGCTATTTAATATCAAAATAATGACTCTTGATCAATGGATTTGATTCTGTCTCGGTCAAAACTCACACAGATCATATCTATTAAAACTGTGGTTTCATATATTCAAGGGGAAAGCTTTCTACTCTCAAGCTATATATAATGACTCTTGATTAATTGAATCAACAATTAAAAACACTTTTAAACAAAAAAGGGCAGAAATATCGTTTTCACACGCCTTCATTTACTCATAGATTTCTATTTATTTCAATATCTAAATTTGGCGCGCTAGCATGCGATTTTATGGACCTTATTATCTATGCGGGTCTTATATCACATTATTTAACCAATAAATGCATAGACATAGCTCATTTATGCAACCTACATATAGGTATCTAGTTTTTTTTAAAGAAATTCTTGTATAGACCTCCTTAACTTTTTTTATTTAAAAGATAGCAATTTCAAATACCTGATATATATTTCCAAAGATCCTGAAACCCAACACTACTTATGTAGTCAAATTCAATTATTTAGGCGACAGCAATCCCTATTTCATGGCTCTGTTTATAGAAAAAGAAGAACTAACTATATACTTATGCCCGCATAAATTTAGCATAAACTAAATTTGATCATGTGTTTGACTTATTTTTGAATACCCGTTATTTCTTTATAAGGATAATCGCCACAAAAAGGAAATCTAACTCCTGAAACCGTCTTGGATGGAGCCTCTCAGTTAGCTCTCCTGGAAGGGTTCTCAATTATATGTATTCAATCTATAAGAAATATAAGATAGCTATTTAAGTCTATACAATTCTTATATAGGGCTATATGCTCATTCATAACCTCTATTCTATGGTCCATACCTGATATTTCATCATGTGAGGAAGAAGTCGCGAGTCAATTGTTGGATCTGCATCAACTTCGTGCAGGACCGATCTCGTATTTATCATCTGTTTGGAGCGCGAAAGAAGACTCTAATTACACACGTCTAAAGCAAAACCTGAGACTGGCGACCATCTTAAAGTGGTGCTATACTGGTCTTTAGCTATTCTTAATTTGAAACGGGGAAGGGAACTTAGACGGTAGGCATCTCAAGACAACTTAAGATGGGAGCCATCTTTAAATGGTGATCATTGTAATTTCGTCGTGAAAAGTTACACTACTTCATCACCCGGTGATCCTGGATAGACAGTTAAATACAATATCACTACCAAATGTTTATATTGAGAAAATATCAAATATTACTCATGACTACAATGCGAAAGAGAAACTACTTTACTCGTATCTTTAGTTATCCTGCTAAAAGCAGTATATATTGTCTATTTTATCCCTACATATATTATCAATTAAATACAGTATCTCTGCAAGATGTTAATAGTAAGTAATAAAATGGCAAATATTACTAAAATCTACAGCGCAGAGAAGAACCTAATTTATGCATATCGTTGGCAATATTGCTAATAACGGTCTTTTTGAAGCAAAGACTGTTATATATTTTATCCCTGCATATATTATCATTCATACAAAATTGCTTGAATCAGATAGTGGTTCTACACAAACTGTTAAATCCATCATTCCTATATAGAGTTTGTAATCAGACATTCGTGGTATACAGAGTTTAACATTTATCATATCCACTCGAAACATTGTAGAAAACAATTCTCCAATATTGACAGTTTATTTAGCGCATCACATATAACAGCGATTTTGTAGTCACCAGTTGAGAATGCTCCATTGGTGGAACACTACCGTAGATTGGGACATATGGAAAAAAAAGTGCTTTGGTGGGTAATTGAAGTGATAAAACCTACAAAAAGACAAAACAATGTTGAGCAAACATTATCACTAAAAGAGGGCAGATGGATTTGCCGCACTGACTTGGTCAATAGAGGCCTTAACTCTGCTTCTGAATGGCAGGCCCTAGCATGTCTTTGTTAAAATATGTCAAAATATTTTGGAATCTGCGTTTATGTGACTTATAAACTGTGTTTGATCGTGCAGAAACTAATATAAAGGAAAGACCTTATGCGGATAATAAATCTGGTGAGGCTATTGAATTAGCCTACACTTGATTATATATTAAAGGTTAACAACCCCGTAAACATCATTAGGATGGGGTTGGATGTAAAATATGAGGTTCTTCAGAATGAAGTACAAAGACAAAATTTATGGTTGTGACATCTGTTACAATAGTGATAAATTCTATGAATATGGCTATTTATATCTTAAATGTGACTACAAAATCGCTGTTATATGTGATGCGCTAAATGAACTGTCAATATTGGAGAATTGTTTTATACAATGTTTCGAGTGGATATTATAAATGTTAAACTCTGTATACCACGAATGTCTGATTACAAACACTATATAGGAATGATTGATTTAACAGTTTGTGTAGAACCACCATCTGATCCAAGCAATTTTGTATGAATGATAATATATGCAGGGATAAAATATATAACAGTCTTTGCTTCAAAAAGACCGGTATTAGCAATATTGCCAACGATACGCATAAATTAGGTTCTTCTCTGCGCTGTAGATTTTAGTAATATTTGCCATTTTATTAATTACTTTTAACATCTTGCAGAGATACTGTATTTAATTGATAATATATGTAGGGATAAAATAAACAATTACTGCTTTTAGCAGTATAGCTAAAGATGCGTGTAAAGTAGTTTCTCTTTCACGTTGTAGACATGAGTAATATTTGATATTTTCTCAATATAAACATTTGGTAGTGATATTGTATTTAACTGTTTATCCAGGATCACCTGGTGATGAATTAGTGTATCTTTTCACGACGAAATTACAATGATCACCATTTAAAGAAGGCTCCCACCTTAAGTCGTCTTGAGATGCCTACCGTCTAAGTTCTCTTCCGCGTTTCAAATTAAGAATAGCTAAAAACCAGTATAACACCACTTTAAGATGGCCGCCAGTCTCAGGTTTTGGTTTAGACGCGTGCAATTAGAGTCCTCTTTCGCGCTCCAAACAGAGTATAAATACGAGATCGGCCCTGCACGAAGTTGATGCAGATTAGACAATTGACTCACGACTTCTTCCGCACATGATGAAATATCAGGTATGGACCATAGAACAGAGGTTATGAATGAGCATATAGCCCATGAACACTTTGAGAAGAAAGGAAATAATAACATTTGAAAATGCAATATTAACAGACATTGAAAATCTGTTTAAAGAAAAAAATGCATTACAAATCTAATTTTTCCAAAGACCATAGAACAGAGGTTATGAATGAGCATATAGCCCTATATAAGAATTGTATAGACTTAAATAGCTATCTTATATTTCTTATAGATTGAATACATATAATTGAGAACCCTTCCAGGAGAGCTAACTGAGAGGCTCCATCCAAGACGGTTTCAGGAGTTAGATTTCCTTTTTGTGGCGATTATCCTTATAAAGAAATAACAGGTATTAAAAAATAACTCAAACATATGATCAAATTTAGTTTTGCTGAATTTATGCGGGCATAAGTATAAAGTTAGTTCTTCTTTTTCTATAAACAGAGCCATGAAATAGGGACTGCTGTCGCCTATATAACTGAATTTGACTACATAAATTGTGTTGGGTTTCAGGATCTTTGGAAATTGCTATCTTTTAAATTAAAAAAGTTAGGGAGGTCTCTACAAAAATTTCTTTAAAAACACTAGATACCTATATGTAGGTTTCATAAATGAGCTATGTCTATGCATTTATTGGTTAAATAATGTGATATAATATATGAATCCACAGTTTTAATAGATATGATCTGTGAGAGATTTGACCGAGACAGAATCAAATCCATTGATCAAGAGTCATTATTTTGATATTAAATAGCTTCCTCCTTGAATATATGAAACAACTGTTTTAGCAGATATGATTTGTGTCAGTTTTGATCAGGATTGTATTAGATCAATTGATCCAGGCGAACAAAGATGATATGCTGTTATATATATAAACAGTAGTGAGTAGATCTTACAACCCTTGAATAACAAGTGTGCCTATTAAAACTGTAATTGCTTAGCACGGTTATGAATTTGTTGTCTGAAAAATCAGCTGTACATGCAAAGTAATGCTTTAATCAAAATTAACAAATAAGCATTATTATTTGTGTCGTGTACGATAGAAATTTGTTTTGGAATTAAGAAATATGTTTCGTTAAATGTGTTTTTGAACCAATCTTCAATTAAAATTTTGTATGGGTGTAATAATTGTTTTTATAAAACATTTTTTACATGCATGGTAATTATTGTTTATTCAATGTTCCATTAGGGGTCAACTATTTTATACACTGTAGTCCTGAAGATGGTCTTATCGACGCTTGCCTAGAGACCGAAACGTCGACTTTTACCCTTCTTTCTGGATCACAATCTAGGATAGAGAAAAAGTGTCTACAATTGTGACATCGCAGGATCTAATATTTGTATTTGCTTTCCTCTTGTGACATTGTGTCTTTTGTTGGAGTACTCTATATGAATTTCAAAAAGATAACATTTCATTTTTTATATACACCCCTGTTTTCTGTATATATTTTTTATTTTTTGTTGTGATTTAGTCATGGGTTCTTATTGTTTATAAAGAACTGCAAATCATATAAGTGTGTTTATGCTACAAAAGGTTTTGAAAAGGAATAAATTGGCAAGTGAATGAAAAATCCTTGCAGCGAATAGTACATTAAAGCAATACAACTTAGTACAGTCAAAAGAATACCTTGAAGGCACCTTTACCTGTTCATAGACTTTTACCCAAGCCCTCAAGGGTAGATTGGGTTTCCCATTATCTTTTATTGTTTCTAGACATCAGTCTGTCGTGGGCCGCTTGTTTAAGTGGTTTTTTGATAAGAAAATGTGCACTATAATATATATATATATATATATTGATGTCTGAAGCGGAGACATTGTCTTATGCAGATGAATGCATCTTAAAAATAGTGGGTGGGCCCTCACTACTTGGTAATAGAGGACCGGTAACACAACTACTCTATGAATCAGAGCTCAATCAGTTAGAGCGACTTAAAAGAAAACTAGTGCGTACAGAACTTCACACAAAGTTTCTAACAGATTGCCTGAATGCAAATATTATCCCCACTGGTCTGCAAATACAAATCATACCGATAATATTTACAGATTACGAAGAGTTTAAAATTGGCTTCAGTTTCTCATTAAATAGGTGCTGGTGCACCTGGATGGTACTTAGCATTGAAACTGCACTGAAGCAAATAAAATTCCTGACTAAAGAGATTGAAAATCTGGAGAAAAAGATCCTTGGAGACAATACTATCACTAACAGCAAATTTCTCTTAGATAAGGTTCAAGAGACCATTAAAGAATTTGCGGAGTTCAATGCTCATAAAAAGACTGAGAAACTCCAGAGTGATATTAGAAGATATAAGAAAGAAAAAAACGTACCCATATTTAAATAAAGATTTTTATGTTTCTCAAGGCCCAAATCAACCAATGAGAAAGAGAACCACTTTTTCTGATACCAATTCAGATACAGCAGTGATCAATCTGTTGATATCCCATATCGTCAATACGATCAACAGCCTTCAACGTCCCACCAGTCTTTTGTAGGTCAGGAGCGAAGAGGAACTGGTCCACCTCGGAGACAACGAGGGGGCAAGAGGGGATGGTATCGCAATCAATATACCCCAGGATTCCGCCAAACTCGCAATCAATATTACGAGTGGTAGAATCAGATCAAACCATACCCATCTTTAAATTGTCATCACATATCCTGTCTGAACAAGAAGTGGCAGTTCTTTCAGCTAGTGCAACGTGTGTCCCCACTTACAGGAATGATCTTTTCCAAACCAAATTGAAAATGTATAGGTTTTTCCGTTCAGTCAGGTTAAGAAACTATTTCGCTAATAACATTTCAATGACAACTAGTGGTGGTACAGGATTAAAGAATCTCTCAACGTTCTATCCCATGAACACTTTGATAAGAAAGGAAATAATAACATTTGAAAATGCAATATTAACAGACATTGAAAATCTGTTTAAAGAAAAAAATGCATTACAAATCTATTTTTTCCAAAGACCATAGAACAGAGGTTATGAATGAGCATATAGCCCTATATAAGAATTGTATAGACTTAAATAGCTATCTTATATTTCTTATAGATTGAATACATATAATTGAGAACCCTTCCAGGAGAGCTAACTGAGAGGCTCCATCCAAGACGGTTTCAGGAGTTAGATTTCCTTTTTGTGGCGATTATCCTTATAAAGAAATAACAGGTATTAAAAAATAACTCAAACATATGATCAAATTTAGTTTTTCTGAATTTATGCGGGCATAAGTATAAAGTTAGTTCTTCTTTTTCTATAAACAGAGCCATGAAATAGGGACTGCTGTTACCTATATAACTGAATTTGACTACATAAATTGTGTTGGGTTTCAGGATCTTTGGAAATTGCTATCTTTTAAATAAAAAAAAGTTAAGGAGGTCTCTACACAGAACCTACATTCTCTCCCCAATGCCCTTATAAAACCAGCAGATAAGGGGGGTGGAATTGTAATATGGGAAAAATAAAAATACAATCAAAAGATGCTGAGACAATTTTCGGTTACTGCACAATACAAAAAACTAACAACTAACCCTACAGCGAGATTAACCAAGGAGATCTCCGCTTTGAGCAAATTAGGCTTTGATGGAGGTTGGCTGAATGATAAGGAGGCTGCATTCCTCATAAACAAGCCCCTACAGTACCTGCGATTTATATGCTACCGAGGGTACATAAAGACCCCATTCAACCACCAGCGCGTCCTATTGTGTCAGGATGTAATTCCATTCTGATACCCCTAGCACGATATGCTGATCACTTCATACGCCCCTTTGCGATCAACCGATCCTCATATATCTGAGATACTATGGCGGTTATTAACAGAATAGAAGGCCAGGCCTTTGATCCCACCAATGAACTCCTTGTCTGTATGGAAATAGAAAGCCTGTACACAAATATCCCCCAACAGGAGGTACTGCAGATTCTTAACACTCTTTTAAACAAGACCCAGACCACACAAGGTACCGACCAATTTCATCTTGGAGTGTGTACGCATCTCCCTATGTGAGAATTTCTTTCTTTTTGAAAATGATTTCTATCGGCAACAGAAAGGAGTTGCTATGGGGGCGGTTTCTGCCCATGATATTGCGAATATCTTTGTCTCAGCCTTTGAAAATGAACATATTTTACACACGTCTAACCCTTATTCAGCCAATATCACCCAATGGCTTAGGTATATAGACAATGTTTTTCTTATATGGCGAGGCACTCGAGAGCAACTACAGGCTTTCCATATGTAGCTAAACGCAAGAAGTCCGCATTTGTAGTTCACTTTGGAATCTGACACCTATAATATGAACTTTCTTGATATTACAATCAAGAATGATGTGACCAATCATTTGTATACCATGCTATATACTAAACCAACATCTAGAAATACTCTTTTAAATTAAAAGCTCGCCGAAGACGCTAGAAAAAATAGAATGAAAAAAAATCACACCAAATATTGTTTGTAACGAGGTCACAAGGCCGGAGCCCACAATTTTGAAAAAATGCACCAAGCCAGTTGTTGACGAGGCATTGAAAATTGTATGAATCAGAACTCCGAAATGATGGGGGACATCAGTATTTAAAAGCGCATGCACCTCGGTGCGGGTGTTTGAAACAAGAAGGACAAATGTTTCACGAGATGAAGTCAGGGCGACTTATAGAGCCCTTATTCTGCTCATCTTGTTGAACTCTGCTTTCAAGGTTGGAATGGAAGGCCAAATTGATAAAATTTACTGGAAGCCTGGCCGACTCTTTCATTAGAGAAATTGAAAGGAATCCTAAAAACTGTTAAATCCGGCTCCCCTAGGGACCCCATCCCTATTAAAATTATTAAAAAATTGGATGACCAGTCTTTGGAAATCATTGCCAACCTCTTAAACTTATCCCTCGATCTCGCCACGGTCCCAGCCTTATGGAAGCATGCCATGGTGACACCCCTTTTGAAAAAGCCTACTGCAAACCCAGAAATACTGGCCAATTATAGACCTATATCTCTGCTCCCTGCTTTTTCTAAATGTCTTGAGAGACACGTACACTCTACTTTAGCCACTTTTGCAGAAGAAAATTCCCTACTCCATCCTTCGCAATCTGGCTTCAGGGCTGGTTTCTCGACTGAAACCGCCCTGTTAGGTGTCACTGAACACATCAGAAAACTTCTTGACCAAGGCCAGACGGTCGCACTTGTGTTATTGGACCTAAGTGCGGCGTTCGACACCATCTCTCATGAATCGCTTATTAAAGAGCTATATACAAATGGTGTAAGAGGAAAGGCTCTGGATTGGATCAAATCCTTCCTGGCAAATAGAACCTTTCAGATCGCATCTGCACAAGCCGTGTCAGACACCCTACCTGCATCACATGGAGTGCCTCAGGGGTCCATCCTGAGCCCTCTGTTTTTTAATATCTATCTTAAACCTCTGGCAGAATTTGTTGAAAAGTTAGGTCTAACGCTTATGAATTATGCCGACGACACCCAAATCATTTTTTCCCTATCTGAATCTTGTCCCCACTCCCCGTCGTTACTCAAGGAAGGACTATTAAAAATATTGAACTGGATGACAACAAACCAGTTAAAATTGAACGGCGACAAGACGGAAATACTGATTTTGGGTAAGGATCAAGTTCTCTGGAACCCTGCACATTGGCCGGACCAGATGGGCACTTTTCCTACCCCGGTGTCCCATGCTCGAAATCTGGGCTTTATATTGGTCAATGCCTTATCCATGGACAAACAGGCCAGCAAAGTAACCGGCCTTTGTCTCACCATAGCTAAATGGTTGAGGAAGATCCTGTGGATGTTGCCAGTGTCAACGCAAAAGACCGTAGTCAATGCCCTTATCACATCAAGGCTTGACTACGGCAACATCCTCTATCTGGGCGCAAATAAATCTGTGATCGGACGACTACAGGTAGCGCAAAACGCTGCGGTCAGACTCCTTTGTAATATTCCGAAGAACTCTGGAGTCTCGAACCATCGTCGGAATCTTCATTGGCTCAGGATAGAGAGCAGAATCCGCTTCAAGGCCCTGAACTACATGTTCAGAATAAAAGCAGGAATAGCACCAAAATATCTCCAATCTCTTGCCTG
Organism: Triturus cristatus; assembly: GCF_964204655.1. NCBI lineage: Eukaryota > Metazoa > Chordata > Amphibia > Caudata > Salamandridae > Triturus > Triturus cristatus. The sequence continues at coordinate 286,715,477 of NC_140590.1, forward strand.
CCTCTATACGCCCAAGAGAAACCTCCGGTCACAGACAGCAGCCTGTTTCTGCATACCAAGGTTTAAACGTGCAAGAACAGGTGGCAGATCTTTTGCCTATCTGGGACCCTCCCTGTGGAACACGCTTCCCCCCGGTTTCCGGAAGGAAGAAAACTACTGTAGGTTCAGAAAGCTTGTAAAGACCTGGCTGTATGAACAATAACCACTTAACAGTCACCTCCTTCTCTGTCCTCAATCTAGCTGTGTCTAGGTGCCGGGAAACCCTTTTTGGGTAGCTGTTGCGCCCTATAAATTGATAAAATAATAATAATAATAATAATATATCTAGTCTCCCATGCGGGGTGGGAAAAGGACATTCTTACAACAGACTACTTATTGGGTGACGGTTACAATGTACGGAATCCCCACTAGCATCCCGCAGCATGCCTCATTATTCAAAAGTAAATGACTACAGTTAGCTAATAACGTGAAAGTTGGTATAATTTCTGTCACAGGATTTCCCTTCAGAATGCAAGCTAAATTCGGTGCTTGAACGTTGCAAGCGCCATGCAATTGGATGTTCCTATAGACTACTGAGTGATCAGGTGTGGAAGTGCATTCCTCTCCTTTTAAATAAACCTCTTTACCCTCTCTCAGGCACCTGTAAATGGGTGTGACCAAAATTCATGCAGGAAAGCAGTACCCAATGATTTGTATCTGCCTAGGGCACAATGTTTCATACATGAACTGAACTTAAACAATGGAAATGGTAAGGTGATTAAACCATAGATAAGCCACACAGCTGAATTCGATTCGGCCACAGAGAATGGTAAAGGTTCCAACTTTTCAATATGCAATAATGAGTATGTTGCATCCTTCATGGACATGAACTGTTGTTTATCAGTCAGGTTAAACGGCAGAAATAAAGAAGAGGGGTTCATGTAGTCCCAAGGAACTTTTACAGCCTTCAATGTTTGTAAAGTCCATGCAAACTGCATTATAGACCGCAATTGATTTTGACCATGGTATAAAACAAACATATCATCCTGTACAATATCCACAACAGATGAAACAATATGTTCTAGCGTGTAAATTCTGGAAGAAAGGGTGTTAATGCTATTATCGATGACAGCTAGCACTTTCTCTAAATTGGCTTGATCAATAGCCCTTAATCTAGAAGCAGCTTCAATTTGAGATCATTTCCAAACTGCGTTATAAACAGCATACACCCATCTTTTGGACCTGCCAACCACAGGGCCTTTAACAAAATCATTTAAATCTACCTTGTCATTTAGTTTTGATAAATGAAGTTTAACAGATGCCAAGGTGGAATGTTGCAGCCAGGTTTGGCATAACTTTCCTACAGAATAGGTAGTAACAGAATGGGAAGATTCAAATCGGGGGTCCACCCTAACCTGTGTATAACCGGGGAGCAGACCCAGAAAACGATGTTGACAGGAGTCTGAACTTTTCTGCCATATTAACCATCCTTCAGTATCTAAGATGGAAATGTTGAAGGATGTATTAGTAATGAATGACTGTAATTCATCAAGGGACAGATCTGTGTGATTATCCCATTTCGGATAAGCGCCCAGATCAGGAATAGTAGGGGAATTCATCTTTTTAGAAGTAGCCAATTCAAAGCAGGTGGTCTGAAAAATTGTAGAATTCAAAAACAACATGTGGTTCGGGATAAGGCATGCACGATGCAGTGCCTCGTTGCCTTGTACCAGTCAAGCTTTAGAACCCCAAACAGATTTAAGATCAATGGTATCTTTCCATAGCTCACAGCCCCCTATAGCTAAGTTATCCATAAAGGACTTCGAATATAATAATTTAGTGTGGGTCAGTCTAACTTTGGAAGCTGACTCAGCTGCCATTTTAAAATAAAAGGCTTCAGGTTCAGAGACACTGAAATCAGTAAAATATGTACATTTTTTCACTAGCGTTTTGGAGCTGCCTTCATTTGGTGCCGGCCAATGTTCCCAATGTGTATAATTGACGATATTTCTAAATGTATTTGCGTTATGCAGGAAATAATTGCCACAGTGTAGGTAACAAAACAACTCTGCATAATTTGATGTGTCTAAATACAAATCTTCAGCATCAAAAGCAGCATAATATTTCAAAGCAGAAAAAAGAGCCTAAACGGCCTGGACATCCCAGTCATCAGAGCGTATGTTCTGTTTTACAACATCCCCCATAGAAACACGAAGTACATTGGGGACATTAATCACCTCAGTGGGACCATGAATTTGAAATTTAACAGCATCCCATACAATCCCATCCAACACAGGCCAGGCAGTAATATTAACAAAAGTCTGGTCCCTTTTCATGATGTGTGATGAGGAGTGGGGAGCCAAAGTTCCACCAATTAATCTAACTGTAGATCTTTCGGTTAGATAGTGTCCATTTACTAGACAAAAAAATACAACCACAAATCCAATTGACATAAACAAAAAAATAGAAATGAGCACCAGCCAAATGGCAGTCCAAGGGGGAATTAAAAAATGTCTTTTAAACCAGACGGCAAAAATAGAAATTTTCGATGGGGCATTGGAAGTCATAGAGTTAGTGTTAAATGAAAAACGTGACTGGTCAACTGCACTTGATTGTAAACCAGGCAATGACACATCTGTGGGATAAGTATACTCAGTATCTTCATCTGAACCAACAGCCGGTGGAGGCAATAAAGGATTAGTAACTGTATGCATCTCGATGGCAATGTCAGGCCTGTTGGTAGTTGCCGGAGTCAAAAAAGAATTTCTCAGCATTGCTGGACAAGAGACCGCTGGAGTCATACTAAGAAGAATCGGCCACTCGCTGTAGTTTGACATTGTCAATGGAGATGTACCTGTTATCCTTGCGACCAGGAAGTGGAGGTAAAATGACTGCTCTTGTATCCTGCACGCCAAGCACTGGAACTGGAGCACCATAAGAGGGGCCGAACTCCTTCTTGTTCTCCACCTTCTCACGGACCAGGGGGCATATGTATCAACATCACCATTTGCGATTCTCAAATAGCGATTGTTAAGGAATCGCTATTTGAGAATTGCAAAACGGGATGTATTTAAAAATTCGCAAACTTTTTGCGATTTCTTAAAATTCCTTAATTGCGATTAGCAAATTGCGAAATCGCAATTAAGGAATACCTGCCCATTCATTTCTATGGGCCAGGAGACCCATAGGAATGAATGGGAAGTAATTCTCAAATAGCGAATTCGCAATTTGCTAATCGCTATTTGAGAATAATTTCAAAGGTGCAAGGGTGTCATGATGACACCCTGATGCACCCCTGAAATGAGCATGTGTGTGCATATGGCGCACATACATGCCCTAAGGGCATGTATGAGCGTCACGTGGCACTTTGCAAAATTAAAAATAGTGCATTTTGAAAGGAAATCGCAAATTACCGCCAACTGGAAGTTGGTGGTAATTTGCGATTTCTTAAGGATAATTCGCACAACTTGGGTGCTTTTTACATATCATTTAAGAAATCGCAATGTGCGATTTCTTAAATGGTTAGGCAAAATTAAGAAATCGCTAAATTAGCAATTCCTTAATTTTGCGATGGGATTTTGCCTAATACATCCCGTTTTGCGAATTTTTACTCGCAAACGCTGTATTTTGCGATTCGCAGCGTTTGCGAGTAAAAATTAGCTTGATACATATGCCCCTAGGTCACCAACTCGAGGTAGCCAGCCGACTACCGGAATCTGAAGTGCAGCATCAGTTGTGGAGGGCAAGTGTTCCTTTGCAAGACTGTCTCGAGTCACTTGTAGACTCTTTAATACAGCAGAATGACCATCTACATCAAAGGGAGCTGCATGTCTAGACCAGTGTTTCCCAAACTGGGGTCCGAGGACCCTCAGGGGTCCGTGGCACATTCCCAGGGGGTCCGCAGGCAGCAGTTTTAAAAGCACTGCAAAGTTCCTTGTAAAATTAGCAGTTTTCGAGCAGCTATAAAAGTGTCAAGAAAATGCCAGTGATTAATGTACCTGCTGGAGAGAGATGAGAGTTTTGTCTTTGACTTATCTAATGTGACACAGAGGGTTAATATGCCTACTGCAAAGAACGTGTACAATGCATTTTAAAAAAACAGTATTTTATGTGCATAGGTCAGTTGGCTACTGATTTTGTCACAGAGATTCTTTTCTCATTGTGCAATTCATAAGGGACAATCGTAATCTAGCGAAGTGTCCTATAAACTGTCAAAGAGCTGCTTGCAAACTGCATGGTAAAAGTTAGCAACATATGTTTATTCCCAGTCTATCATATCCTGATCCTGCTATGTTCCCGCATACTGCACATGAACAATTTTGTAATGCCTTTTTGTCACTTCTATGTGTGCTGCCTAATACAGCACACATAGAAGTTACAAAACATCATTTTTATTAAAGATTGTTTATGTGCAGGAAGGGTACCATCCTGAACATAAACAATCAAAGGTGTTTTGCGTTAGAAAAAGCAAAAACGAGGAGAAATAAGGCATTTCTCCTGATTTCGCCAAGTTAAGACCAGGTTTTTCATGCCCAACATCCGTCTATATTATTGGGCGTCCCAACTTATCATAATTAATCACTGGATGCACGCTGCGCAGGATGAACCCGCTTTGAGAATGGACAGGGCGCAGCTGGGCCTCCACGGCGTCCTCCAGGCCCTCTATGTTAAGTCAGGGTCGAACAGGCTGCAGGGCCCCACGGCACACACGGTCCAGATCTGGCACATGGCACAGCGACGGCTGGGATGGGAGGGGGTGATTACGAGACACACACCTCTATGGATCTCCCCAAAGATAGGTGTAGGTCATCTGCGTAAGGAATTTGAGGGGTGGGATCGCATAGGCATCTCCAAGGTCGGGGATCTCTGGAAGAGGGGCGGGGTGATACCGTTTGAGACTTTACAAACAGAATATCAGATGAGGCAGACCGAGCAATTCAAATACTTACAAATCAGGCATGCACTGCAGAAAGCGATACCCAGTGGGACCGCGCCGCCGGAGTCCTCCCCGCTAGAGGACCGGCTCCTCACGGACCACCTCACCAAGAAAGCTATCTCCCTGACCTACCGTAAACTGGTGAATCATCAAAAAGACCCCACGGAGCTCCTCAAACAAAACTGGGAGGCGGCAGTGGGTCCCATGGACGAACTAGAATGGTTTGAAGCGCTAGCATCTCCCCGGGAGGTGGCCATCCCGTCCACACTGAAGCTGGTGCAGCTAAAAATACTACACCGGATATACTACACCAGAACTACACTTCACAAAATGGGGAGGGCACAGAGCCCGTTGTGCCTACGGGGGTGTGGACTGCGGGGCGCCTTCTATCACACTCTATGGGACTGCCCGAACATAGCTGCATATTGGAGGGAGGTAGTGGGGACGCTATCACAGGTCACCGGGCGCGAGGTCCCACTGGAACCCCGGATGTGTTTGTTGAATGTGTGGGATGCCACTGACCTTAACCAGGATGATCAAACCGGGGTGACTATTGGGCTAACACTGGCGAAGAGGTCCATTGCGCAATACTGGGGGGCGCAGGCAACCCCCTCGCACGGGAGATGGGCCCGTGACATGGACAGTGCCATGACAGCGGAGAGGGTGGTGTGTAAGAACAGAGGCTGTCCCAGGCGCTGGCAACGAATTTGGGGAAAATGGAACACGTTTAGAGGCAATATCTGTGAACCCCCGGTGGCGGACTCAGAGTCCGAGCTCAGTGACTGAAACCGCAGCTACGCCATTCTTGCGGCCTGGGGAGGGATGTGATGGGAGATGGAGGTGCGGGCGTGAGGAAGCGAGGGGTGGCTAGGGTGGGAGGGGGAGGTGATGACTGTAAGGGTGTTTTTGCTACCTGTCAGGACAGGCTCCTATGCTACCAGAAGTACTGCCGTGAAATATACTGTAATGTTCAAAGGTGCATCTTTGTTTTTTGTTTAATAAAATGTTTTCAAATGTTAAACTCTGTATACCACAAATGTCTGAACACAAACACTAAATAGAATTGATGGATTTAACAGTTTGTGTAGAACCACTATCTGATTCAAGCAATTTTTGTATGAATGATAATATATGCAGAGATGAAATTTATAACAGTCTTTGCTTCAAAAAGACCATTATTAGCAGTATTGCCAACCATACGCATAAATTAGGTTCTTCTCTGCGCTGTAGATTTTAGTAATATTTGCCATTTTATTACTTACTATTAACATCTTGCAGAGATACTGTATTTAATTGATAATATATGTAGGGACAAAATAGACAACAACTACTGCTTTTAGCATTATAGCTAAAGATACGTGTAAAGTAGTTTCTCTTTCTAGTCTTGAGATGCCTACCGTCTAAGTTCCCTTCCGCGTTTCAAATTAAGAATAGCTAAAAACCAGTATAACACCATTTTAAGATAGCCGCCAGTCTCAGGTTTTGCTTTAGACGCGTGCAATTTGAGTCCTCTTTCGCGCTCCAAACTGAGTATAAATACGAGATCGGCCCTGCATGAAGTTGATGCAGATCCGACAATTGACTCGCGACTTCTTCCGCACATGATGAAATATCAGGTATGGACCATAGAATAGATGTTATGAATGAGCATATAGCCCTATATAAGAATTGTATAGACTTAAATAGCTATCCTATATTTCTTATAGATTGTATACATATAATTGAGAACCCTTCCAGGAGAGCTAACTGAGAGGCTCCATCCAAGACGGTCCCAGGAGTTAGATTTCCTTTTTATGGCGATTATCTTTATAAAGAAATAACAGGTATTACAAAATAAGTCAAACATATGATCAAATTTAGTTTTGCTAAATTTATGCGGGCATAAGTATAAACTTCGTTCTTTTTCTATAAACAGAGCCATGAAATAGAGACTGCTGTCTCCTATATAACTGAATTCGACTACATAAATTGTGTTGGGTTTCAGGATCTTTGGAAAAATATATCAGGTATTTGAAATTTCTATCTTTTAAATCAAACAAGTTAAGGAGATCTCTACAAACATTTCTTTAAAAAAAACTAGATACCTATATGTAGGTTGCATAAATGAGCTATGACTATGCATATATTGGTTAAATAATGTGACATAAGACCCGCATAGATAATGAGGTCCATAAAATGGCATGCTAGTGCGACAAATTTAGATATTGAAATAAATAGAAATCTATGAATAAATGTAGGCGTGTGAAAACGATATTTCTGCCCTTTTTTGATTAAAAGTGTTTATAATTGTTGATTCATTTAAACTTTATTTCGGCAATGAGCCATAAAAGTCAACAGAGATAAGTATACATACATATATACAATTCATCATATTAATGGGAGATAATTACATTAAATTGGCGATAAAATTTGTTTTGTAAGTAACCCATAAGTACACAATACCGCATATAAAAACATAAATAACAATATATAAGTTAATTAAAAACCAGAAACAATTGATTGCATGGGCTGGAGAGACAATAAGACATAAGTGAAGCACAGAAAGTGGGGAAAGGGGGAGAGCAGAGCATAAGTCCAAATATATTTACAGCTTGTAACTAGATCTTTTCCGAATAAAATACACGCTGTATAAAAATCTACTTATTCCAAACACCACTAACTGTGAGGTGTTTGACTTGAGTATACGCTCTGCCTCTTTATAAGATCTAACCCCCACGTAATTACAAACAGGTTTGATCCAACAAACCCTTGGTTTTTTGTATTTCGGGCAGAAAAAGAGTAAATGGGCAGCGTCTTCTTTGGCCCCTAGAGAGCAAATGGTACACAAGTCAGGGCCTTTTACCTTCCCCAAACAGGATGTATATGCATTCATCTGTAAGACACCATACCTAAACTGTAAGTATAGTGATTTTCTAATGGTGGACAGATCTCATCCATAAATTGCTCTAAACTAGGAGTATCTTTGAAAAGCAAAAATTCCATGGTCAATTTGCCAGACGATGAGCTATACAATAGTTCACCGTTGACGTACGACCAAAAGGTATCCTTTACAAGCTTCCTAGAAGACAGTGTCATATTCTGTGGAACATCCCATAGGTGTGCAAGCCCTAATCTTTCATACCACTTTGAAACATACTTTACCCATGGTGTATTCAAGTAGCCATCAATCTGAGATATTTCGACAAAACCACTTTTATAGACACTCAGTTCCGGGGTTACCCATAGTCTGACCCAATACAACAACGGTCTTAAAATTACTTGGTAATCTATTTTTTTTAGATTAATATCTAAAAATACAGGAACCAAAGGGGTTCTAGTTGGTATCTTTAGTAGGCTACGCACAAAGTAATTTTCAATTTTTCCAAAAGTATTATTACAATAGTAGCCCCAAACCTCAGCACCATATAGTGCAGCCGATTGTGCCTTAGCTTTATATACTTCAAGAGCCGGGGATATAGCCTTGGAGTAGCTAGCTCCGTGAACTCTTAAAATAGGCATTGAATTTTGTTTGAGGGATATGGAACTTTTGTCCATCTGTCCTTTCCAAGACAAGTTAATGTCCAGTAAAATCCCCAAATAGGTAAAACTCCCAACCTGTTCCAGTTTTTTATTTTCAAGGAACAGATTACTCCTAAGGGATTTTTTTGGGTTTATGGACATATACTTGGTTTTGCTAGGGTTTATTTCTAACCCCTTCCCCTCACAATATTTTTGAAATGTATCAACCAAGTTTTGTAAGCCTCTCGGTGTTTGGGAAATAAGGATGGTATCATCGGCAAATAATAATGCTGTAACCCCTTCACCACCTAGTTTTGGAGAATCATGCACAGATAACTTGGTATATCATTAACATATAGGGAAAAGAGTGTTGGGGCTAACACGCATCCTTGGCGCACACCACGGTCTACGGGAATAGCCCTAGAGATTTCACCATTCTTTCCCCATCTGATTTTAGCAAAATTCCCCGTGTGAAGCCTGATAAGTTCTTTAAGTAATTCCCCTGGGACCGCCATGTTCTTAAGTGTAGACCACAGCAATTTACGCGGAACAAGGTCAAAGGCGGCCCTAAGATCCACAAACGCCACATATAGACTACCCTTTCTTAGGTTTATGTACTTCCAACAGATGCACATAAACCTAAATACTTGATCAATAGTACTAATTTTGGATCTAAAACCAGCTTGATATTTAGTCAATATTTTAGTCTCTTCAGTCCAATCTAAAATCCTGTTTAAAATATGTCTGGCAAAAATCTTTTGTAAAATATCAATTAAACTAATTGGGCGGTAATTACTAGGATCATAACGGTCTCCTTTTTTAAAAATTGTTATTATTTCAGCCCCTTTCCAGGAGTCAGGGATTGGTGTACCAGCAGCAATCGAATTACACAGGAAGTTTATGTAAGGTCCCCACACTTCTACATCATGTTTTAATAAATCGCCGGGAATTTTGTCGGGACCAGGAGCTTTGCTCATTTTCACGGCCTGCAAGGCCTGAATGGATTCTTCTAAACTGAAGTGTAAGGGAGCATTACTCGTTCCTAAGTCTATCTCATGGTCCTTGAGGGACAAACTCTTCTTATTATTGGCGTAAAGCTTGGTAAAATGGTCACACCATGTATTTTCATCTAGGAAAATATCCTTAGTTGATCTACCCTTCTTATTCCCCTTGGCAATTAAGTTCCAGAACGTGCTTTGGTCACGCTGCTTAGTTGCATTTAAGAGATCGTCCCAAATAGATTCATCCCAGGATTTTTTTGCTTGGTCCATGGTTTTGTTATAAGTTAATCTAGCATTTTTTATATCTAGAAGATTACCAGATTTTACTGCCTGAATCAGCCTTAATTTAGCTTGTCGGCAGTCTTTATTATACCATGGATTCACCATCTTGAGAGGATTCCCTTCCCTATTACTGTCTTGTTTATAGGTTTTACTCAGTAGTGGAGTTAAAGCATCCAACAACTTATAATGTAAATCAAGAACACCCTGAGTACCCACTAAAGGTAGCTGGGGTGTTCCCATAATTTCAGAGAAGACATTGTAGATGTTTTCCAATGTTTTTTCCGACCCCAAAATATGTGGCCATCTTACCGCACGTCTATTGTTAGATATTTGTAACTCCCCAGTAGATGATGTTGGTAACATTTCTCCATCATGACTAGTAATAAATGGGTGAGGATCTAACCATAGTTGGAGAGGGAAATGATCACTCTCTGTCCTTTGGTCTACCTTAAAATCTGCTATTAATTCCCATACGTTCCGGGATGCCATTATAAAATCTATGTGTGATCTGTAAGTTCCCTTGAAATAAGTTGGAGCTGCTGGTCTATCCGAACAGAAACGGCCGTTGCAAGCCCTTAAGTCGTACGCCACAGTCATTTGCAAAATTTGTAAAACGGCTACGGTGTTATTAGCTGAGCCCACTGACTCTAGGGGTAAAATATCATTAACGGCGTCTTGTTCATCGAATATTTTTTCCATGCCCGAAACAGGCTCATATTTACAATTAAAATCCCCGCCAACTAATACCTTTGCATTATCTCCCAGTGTATCTAAAAAGGAATCCAGGAGTTCTATCGTTTTAGATTCCTTATGAGATGGATATGGTCTATTGTATATATTTATTAAGTAAATGATTTCTTTCCTTCTGGTAAGAATTTTAATGCCAAGTAGGTCTGGAGGGGAAATGGATATCTGGCTAGCCTCTATTTCTAGAGACACTTTAACCCAAATAACCAATCCCCCTGATGCTCTACCTCTATTAGATGGTGTTGCATTAGAAGAATATGTTTTGTAACCCAACCTGTGGGGGATTTCCACCATTCATGTCTCCTGTAAGAATATGATATCATAATCCTCTATGTATGAGGACCATATCACATCCATTAAATTCTTAGCTAACCCAGCTATATTCCAAGATAACAATCTGATACATGGATCCTCTTTTATGTGTGGTAAAGCTGGGCCTACTAATATGATGTCATTCCCTGTAATGACCTCAGGTATGACTAAAGGAATTGCCTTATTAGCTTGATTAGCAACTTCAATATCATCCATTCCCTCCATGGACATTATATAATACTTGTCTATGACCCCCGAACTAGCTGCCGCACTCGTTGTAGGATAGGAAGATAAAATCTTATTTCCCAACTTGTCTAACACAGTAACACCGGGGCATGTTGGTATTGTAAGATTTGAACCCAATTGTTCAACATTCACGCCTGAACCCCTTATCTGATTGTCTATTCGTGTGTCTGTGCTTGATTCATTTAGATGTAAAAGTCAGTCATTTTGATCTAACATGCTCAATGCTGAGAATCTATTTTCAGTTGGGACGATAAAGTTTATGCCTCTGCTATTGAGCGTGGGTCTGCGAGTGTTAGGTAAATGTGGTACTCTGGTCAAATGCCTATAGAAATACCCCAGAGAATGCACACCCACATCAAACTCCCCTATATCCCGGGATGCTGCTCTTAGAAGGACGGTCGCAGCGTGCTGGGGGTATCTAAAATTAATAATTATGCAATCCCCCTTACATCTTTTTCTTGCGTTACCAATCCAGGATACCCTTCTAGTAGACAGAATGTCATCAGAGAGGAATGGGGGAAAACCACAGTTTTTATGTAACCAAGCAATTGATTTCCGTTTAAGAGAATCGTGGAATTCCTCCCGATGATTTGATACTGTCGGATCTAGGGGTGGGACATTTGAAAGGACAACAACATAAGGTTCACAATCGGGCGGGAGATTAATATGATTTGGTCTATATCCAGGAGTAGTGGCCCTCTCACTATTAGGTGGAGCTACATTTGACTGAGTGGTACAACCAACTGGATGACATATCTCCCTGGGTAAGGATTTGAATGGACTTTTCCTTCTGATTATGGCCGGTTGTGCCTGATCAATTGAATATATTTCTGTTTCAGGAGTTGTTGCAGTCTGATCTTTCCTCTTGTTCTCTAAGAGACCGCCCAACCCAGATACCTCCGTAGATAAGAAATCAATTTTTTCCAAAAGGGGTTTGGTCACCAGATCCAATTTTGCCTCAAATAGGCTAGATACCTCCATGGATAGAGAATCAATTTTTTCCATGAGAGGTTTAGTTATGAGGTCTAATTTTGCCTCAAAAATCTTGGCAATGTGTCCCAAAAGGTTATCGTTCCCATCACCCTTGCTAGCTGTGTTATCAGTAGCAGTCACAGTATTTCTATGTCTTTGGTCCAACTTCAACTTGGGTTGGGCACTTCCCCACTTAGTTAGGGTTTTCCTACATTTCTTTACAGGTCTCTTAAAGGGGGAATGAGGTGACACAGGTTCACTAGGTAACTCTAACGGTACTTGAGTAGATACTTCGTGATCTAAAGAAGTGGTAACTAAGGTTTCAGTACAAGAAGTGACAATACTGGGTAAATCCAACATAGTAAGATCACTTTCAATATCAGTATCTATAGAAGTAGTGAGGTCCGGAGTAGAATCCTTCCCCAGTGATTTCCGTCGGTCATTATTTATCTTGCTCACCATTTTGACCAAATAGTTGTCCAAGGTGGAGTTCTTTGTGGCCATTCTGAGTCTCAATACAAATGTGTTAGTCTCTAGTATTGATAGTAAGAAATCAGTACTGTTTAAAAATCGTATCTCTACACACCAGTAGAGAACACAAAAAGATAAAAGAATACCTATCTCATTTCAATCGCAAGATCTTACAGAACTATAACGGGACAGCAACCCTGGTGCAGCGATTGTTCAACTGAATAAAACCTTGATACAACTCACGTCATCAACGTAGCAACGAGCAATTTTTTAAAAAAAACTTGATTTAGGGGGGTGGCCCGACCCGACCTCTTCCGGCCTCCTAACGGCCGCACAACGGCCCGCCCTTTGCCCGGGCTTAGCCCGGCGTCGCCCACGCGCGTCCCGCGACGCGGAGGAAGCCTCTGCCTTTTCAGCCCCTCCGGGCACGAAGACAAGCGGAAGTGGCCGCTAAGCAGGCTGGGAGCTGTAGTCTCCCCCTGTCACAGGCGCGATTGCGTTGGGCGCCGACAGAGGAGACAAACAGCGTGGGCACCCCAGAAACGGCAAAGCAGCAAGTGATTCACCAGCAGGACCTCCGGTAAGTGAAGCAGCCTCGAGAGTTGCACCCCCGCTCCACCGAGGGAGCCTCTGCCTTTTCAGCGCCTACGGGCGCGAAGACAAGCGGAAGTGGCCACTAAGCAGGCTGGGAGCTGTAGTCTCCCCCTGTCACGGGCGCGATTGCGTTGGGCGCCGACAGAGGAGACAAACAGCGTGGGCACCCCAGAAACGGCAAAGCAGCAAGTGATTCACCAGCAGGACCTCCGGTAAGTGAAGCAGCCTCGAGAGTTGCACCCCCGCTCCACCGAGGGAGCCTCTGCCTTTTCAGCGCCTCCGGGCACGAAGACAAGCGGAAGTGGCCGCTAAGCAGGCTGGGAGCTGTAGTCTCCCCCTGTCACGGACGCGATTGCGTTGGGCGCCGACAGAGGAGACAAACAGCGTGGGCACCCCAGAAACGGCAAAGCAGCAAGTGATTCACCAGCAGGACCTCCGGTAAGTGAAGCAGCCTCGAGAGTTGCACCCCCGCTCCACCGAGGGAGCCTCTGCCTTTTCAGCGCCTCTGGGCGCGAAGACAAGCGGAAGTGGCCGCTAAGCAGGCTGGGAGCTGTAGTCTCCCCCTGTCACGGGCGCGATTTGGTTGGGCGCCGACAGAGGAGACAAACAGCGTGGGCACCCCAGAAACGGCAAAGCAGCAAGTGATTCACCAGCAGGACCTCCGGTAAGTGAAGCAGCCTCGAGAGTTGCAATTGTTGATTCAATTGATCAAGAGTCGTTATATATAGCTTGAGAGTAAAAAGCTTTCCCCTTGAATATATGAATCCACGGTTTTAATAGATATGATCTCTGTGAGTTTTGACCGAGACAGAATCAAATCCATTGATCGAGTCATTATTTTGATATTAAATAGCTTCCTCCTTGAATATATGAAACAACTGTTTTAGCGGATATGCTTTGTGTCAGTTTCAATCAGGATTGTATTAGATCAATTGATCCAGGTGAACAAAGATGATATGCTGTTATATATTTAAATAGTAGTTAGTAGATCTTACAACCCTTGAATAACAAGTGTGCCTATTAAAACTGTAATTGCTTATCACGGTTATGAATTTGTTGTCTGAGAAATCAGCTGTGTCTGTGCCGTGTGTCCAGAGATATCTCCAGGAGATAGGAAGCCGGACCAGCGGCGTAGCTAGAGCTTGTGGCGCCTGGGGCTATCCCTCAGATTGCCGCACCTGGGGAGGGGGGGTTGCTAGGGAAATAGGATGGCGAGCACTTGAAAGAGGTCTGAGAGACACGTAGTATCGCCGCTAATAGTTACCTCGATCATGCAAGTCACATGCACATACATGACACGGTCCAAGGCTACACAGTTGAATGCACCGGTGACTGGCAGTGACTGGCAGTACTAAAGAGAACACACAGACTGCATGATCTATCTGGGGACTCAGAAAAACCGCATGTGACATCCATCAGAGAGATGCGTGACCAATTACCTGGTAATCCCCTCAGCACAATGCAAACATGCACATATATGACACTGTTCAGGGATCCATCATCTACAGCTGACATTAAATGACCATTCATGATGGTCCCCCCATTAAAGCAGTGCACTTTGTGATCTGCATGGTACATGTTCTTTGCAGCAGGCACATTAACCCTCTGTGCTACCTTTCCAGGAGTCAACCCTTCCACTAGACAAAACTCCGATCTCTCTCTAGGAAGAACATTAATCACCGAAGTTATCATGACATTTTTATTGTTTCTGAAAATTGCTGGATGCCAGGAAGGAGGCAGCAAGTTTTTTTTAAACCATAATATACTTGCAAACACTACGCACCCACCCGAAATAGGTACCCAGTGCGGTCACACGTTTGCATCGCCCTAACCTGCTCAAGGTTCATGTGACCACAGTGACAGAGTCACAGCGACTGGATCACTGTTGCTCTAGGGTGTGCTGCTTCGTAGGCCTGCCCGCAAGACTGGAGATGAACTTCAGTATGGATTGTGGTGGACAGGCCTTCAAGGTTAACCCACAATTGACACGACTAGGGTACACCTGCTTGTGCTAAGACATCAAGCCTTCTAAGGTCTAGTAGGGCCTTCTAAGGTCTAGCATGGGAATGTACTCCCTCAGTAGAGTGGTCTGGTGGACTGGTCATGAAGGCTGAACCCGGTTCCCCAGTTCCAAATTCGACAGCTCTGGCCATAGTGCCACATCCTCTCCCCCACTGAACACCATACTGCCCCACTGAGAGAAACTCGCACTGCTTTCAGCTACAACCTAATTGTGCCCGCTATAAACACTTGGATGTGGCTCAATTCAAATTATGCACTTGATAAAGTATTATGCTGCCTAAAAAAAAAAGTAAAAGCAAACACTCATAGGGAATGCAAGATTAAGTAAAGCATGTGAAATGTAAGCAGAAACAACATGGTTACCTTAACCCCTTCGCTGCGGGGGTAATTCCTCCATGGCGCGGGGGGCGCGGCGCCGCGGTGCTCATGACGAGCCCAGGCACAGTGGAGCTGTGCTCATGACGAACTGAGCTCGTCACGACCCCGCCCACTGATTGATTCTCCCCACAGGCAGGGAATCAATCGAGCGTGGGCGGCGGGCCGCGACCGTTATGACGAGCCCAGCTTGTCATGAGCACAGCTCCACTGTGCCTCATGACGAGCTGGGCTCGTCATGAGCATGCAAGCGGTTAACGATCTCTCACTCATTATTCAAAAATCAGCGAGAGGTTTTACCTGTAAAGTTAAGGACATGACTAGAGGGCCCTGAAAGAAACCGTTCCAATGTCCATTGCTTAGATCCTTACGAAACGTAAACAGTATGGTTTAAAAAGACCACATCCATAAACACAGAGCCATGGTACTCATTTTGTTTTCCAATCCACCCATCAACCAGGTATTGCAGTACCTCCAGGAATGGTACACTTTCCCACCCGGGAACAACAATGATGTTCAAAGAAAGACGAGAAAACAAAAGTAGCACTTCACTGGCAAACTCTGTAAAATGAGGCTGATGTATTTGGATGTAAATAAAACCAATCTGGCCACTTTGCAACCACTCTGTCTTGCTTTATTTAGTTATGTATTAATTTTCATATTTAAAACCTTCTATTTCTCTCTATCCCGCTGCACTTTGGAATAGAAAAATGTCAGAAAAGGGGCATTTCCCAGAAGAGTGTTTTTCTTTTTTGGATTAATTTCACAGGGAAGCAACTAAATGAAAGAAGGTAAGAGAGGTTGTGAACTGTTTCTTCAAGTCATGGTTTTCAGTAAGTGAGGAGCAAGACAGAAAGAGAGGGAATAATAGGAAGAGAGGGGGGAGGGGCAGCTGCCAGCACACAAAAAAGAGGACATTGCCCAGTCCTATTCCTTCTCTGCCCGTCCCGAACATCCACGAAAGCAAGCCGAGCCTTATCTGAATGCCTTTGTCCTCCCCCAAAATAGTGCCGCCTGGGGCGGACTGCCTATCCCTAGCTACGCCACTGCCTCCCCCAAAATAGTGCCGCCTGGGGCGGACCGCCCCCATCGCCTCACCATAGCTACGCCACTGCCGGCTCGCTGACCCGACCGGCTCGCTGACCCGAGAGCAGGAGAGCTGAGGGAGAGAGAGGCTGCCAGGGGGGAGACTGCTGGGAAGAGACTGAAAGCCTCCAAAGAACAGGCGAGACTGCCATGGAGAGATAGGTAGGGCCGAGGTGCCAACCAGACAAAAGGAGGGGTTACAGGGCCACAGACAGCGGGGAGAGACTGCCAGGTGGGGCTGGAGAAATGACAGGGGCGGCGGGATCCGCAAGGCGCTGAGCTGAGAGTAAACATACGTGACCGGAAGAGGCTCATACGTGAGACAGGAGGAAGGAGGACTAGCAGCAGTCAAGATGTCGAAGTGTAGGACTGAACAGTGAGGAGCGCAGGGGTCAAGGGCAAAGGACTGAGGTGAAAGGACCACAGCACAGGAGGCCTGAGTTCAAGGGTGAACTCGAGAGCGGAAGGGTCGAGGCGTGAAAGTACTGAGAGACGGAGTAAAAGCAGCAGCGGAAGTGTAGCGGGATGGGATCTCGGCACAGGGACACAGGCGCCTGAATTTCTATGCAGGGTTAGAGGTCAGAGCGCAGAGTGAGAGTATCGAGTCAGGGGGTCCGCGTGCAGGCGCGAAGTCAAGGCGGAGATGTAATGGTGTTAGAGTGGGAGGGGGTGTTGTAAATGTGGGGGTGAAAGTGACAGATGGGCTAAGTGGTCAGTACTGTTTGTTATCAATGGTACCATGGTGACGCCTTGGCCTAGTTGGTTAGTGGTCCCGCTGGCATGTTCCCTTGTTCTCGCTGGGCATCCCTGCTGGGCTCGCTGCATACATGACGACGTCCAGTCTGCAGTCCCTGTGCTCCGAGCCCCAACCCTTGACCCCCATACCACGCTGCCCTCGCCCAGGCGACGGCGGGAGACCAGCCCGTACCCACTGCTTCCTATACGCATCCGGGCCTGGTACGTCCCGGCGGAGAGCGACCGGCTGAGCCAAGAGGACGCCGCCCGGCTGCGGGCCGCCATGGAGGAGGCCACCTCCAGGATTTCGCGCGCACTGGCAGTCCGTAATGTACCAGGTGCTTTGCTTCTGAGCCGAAACGTCAATCTGTACTGTCGTTCCGTTTGGAGTGACCCTGACTCTCCCAACTTCAACAAGTGCGGGTTTGCAGACCGCTCTTACCGTACCGAAAGCTGCCTGGAGGTTACGATTCCAGACGAGCACCTGGAAGGGTATGCTATCTGGCCAGAGTATGGAGATGTTCCCCGAGAGGTGATGAAGGAGGATGGTGTTGGTGTGACCGGAGCCGACTTCATTCTCTATGTGAAGGTGGCAAGCACGGACAAATGTTACAGTGAGCCATCTGTCATTGCCTATGCCTCTTACTGCCAACTGGACCGTACGGGACGCCCTGTGGCAGGTGCCATCATCTTCTGCCAAGCTCACCTCGGGAAGGCTGCCAGCCGCCATGAAGATGTGGTGCAGGTTACCCTACATGAACTGCTCCACGCCCTTGGATTCTCCCGCAGACTCTTTGAGAAGTGGAAGGATTGTATGTATGCCCCAGCAATTGGTATAAACTGTTCATCTCGTGCAAGAGTGACAAACACAGATGAAACTGGCCAGGTCCGGATCTTCACCCCAGCAGTGATGGAAAAAATGAGGGCACATCTCGGTGGAGGGCATATTGGAGCACCACTTGAAAACCAGGACACAGGTGGCCTCCCATCCTCTCACTGGGAGGCGCGAGTTCTGCAGGGATCCATCCTGACTGCCTCCCTTCCTGATGCACGCTTAATACAGCTGGATGAGATCACCCTGGCAGCCTTTGCAGACACAGGGTGGTACCGGGTGAATAGCAGTGCAGTGGAGAAGCTAGTCTGGGGCCAAGGGGCAGGAGCTGATTTCGGACTCGCGGCCACCTGCGGGAAGAACGCGTCAAAATACTTCTGCACCGGAAGTGGCTCTGGCTGCCATTATATGCACCTCCACAAGGGGCGCTGTAGCACAGATCCCTTTCTGGAAGGCTGTAGGATGTACAAACCACTCGCTAATGGGAGTGAGTGCTGGTTAGAAGGCAACCAGGTGCAGATGGACTCCAAAAACAATTTCGGGGAAATCTACCATGCTGACAGCCGCTGCTTTTTCTCCACGCTCACCAAAGAAGTGCCACAATTGGAGGGCCCCTCTTCTGCAAGTGAGATGGTCCATGGATGCTGTTACCTTCACCGTTGCGTTGCACAAGAGGATTATCAAGTGAAAGTAGCTGGGTCACCATGGCTTAGCTGCCCCGCAGGGACATCCATCCAGGTGCCAGGATACAGAGGGTTGATCCTCTGCCCAAATGGTCTGTTTTGTCAGAATGTCACCCGTACCGAAGATTTCCAGCCTAGCCACGGGGTGACAAACATTTTTAAAGACAGAGCTGATTCTTCAAGCTATCCAACCGAGGCTGCCATGAAAAGTACAAAAGTCCTCATCCTGCAGGGTCACCTAGACCAAAAAGAAGGCCACATGCAGATTCCAGAGAACACACTATCTTTGTTGGCAAACCTGGCAGTCCAGGCTCTGGCAAACGTTTCTGGAATCACCAGACTTGATGATGCTACGCTCTTGCCCCCTACACTCACACCGGACAATCAAAGTCACCTCACCCTTATCCTAATAAGCTTGGGATTGGCTTCCACCTTCCTCCTGATCACAGGTTTCATCATGTATCGCAAGCACAGGACAGCAGCACAGATACAGGATGCCTAGCGTTCTCCTGATGTTATCACAGGAGTTCCTTGATCTACACAGACTGATCCTGGGTGCCTGATGCAATGGTCATTTGTGTGCAGTCTGCAAGGTCATGGGCCCTTTTGTTTCTTGGATTAAGAGCAGATATTGTTCCAGCCACACAAACCAAGGCAAGAAGACAAACAGACATCCCACCTTCTGTTTGTATTTAGATTCGAGAACCCTCAAAAACTACATGCACAGCAGCTAATGGAAGTGCAGAGACAATTGTAAAATTGCCTTCTGCGCCTAGCATGCACAGAGGGGACAAGCAACAAGAATGGGAAAATACCGGTCACAATACACTTCATCTTCTGAAGCACTACTAGGAAATTAGCGTTGCGGGTCAAGAGCTTACACATGAATGGTTACAGAACAAACCAAACAAGTATGACTTCAAAGGTCTATAATCTCTGTACAAACCTCTGAATGTGGTTACTAGACATAGAGGAATTGACCTTTACCTCCTTGGTATCAAAAACAGTTTCTTTAAAACTTTGGTGGCAAGTGAGAGGTTCCATTTGTTTTTATCCTAATGGAAGGCATCTCCATTTAAGCTTATGAAATACACCACCAGGTTGTTCAGAGTGTGCATTTCTGGATGCTATTCAGACTAAATTTAGAGTGCAAACCATCACTAAATAGCCTTTTAAATCTGCAAAAAACAGAAGTCCTAGTCATTACCCCTTGCGTTCATCGTCCTGCTTTTTCCTGGTCAAGAAGGATATCACTTAATCATTCATCCTCCATCCTGTGGCAGGCGCAAAGGACAAAGACCTCGAACTGGAGGGATTAAGTTTGCCAGAGTGGGTTGAATAGATTCCATACAGGCACTCTATTTCAAGAAAGTAAAGTCTGAGCTGAAAGGAGAGCAAATACCCCATCTACGGAAGAGGGAAAGTCCTAAAACCAAGCTCTGTGTATTCCCGTCAAATCCGAATGTTAAAGATTTCGGATAGATCTGGACAACACACTTAATATTATATATGTTGAGATGCTGAAAGTAAAAAGCTTTTTGGATTAATGCTTGGCCATGAGAATTCGTGTTCTGGCTAACTTTATTCTCATGTTTCTTTCATTTTAGTGCAATAATTGACCACAATAAAAAGGAAATACATTCTTGCCAACCTTCTAGACAGGGAAGGGGGCCCAAAATCCTCTTCGAGAAAATCAGAAGACATTGTATGTGCAGTACAATTCAGTTAGCTAAGGTGTATCACCACCAGAGCGTCCTTACTTATAACATTTACTAGAATATTTTTTGTATGCCTGTAGTGCATAAAGAAACATTATGTTAATATCATAAATGATTAATGGCAAGCTGCTATGTTTTGATTGCACCACTTTGTAAAGTACCATTACATCAACAAAGACTTTGTTCGTGATATACAAAAAAAGGCACAAAAAAAAAACACCATGAAAAATCAGCTGTACATGCAAAGTAATGTTTAATCAAAATTAACAAATAAGCATTATTAATTGTGTCGTCTAAGATAGTAATTTGTTTTGGAATTAAGAAATATGTTTCGTTAAATGTGTTTTTGAACCAATATTCAATTAAAATTTTGCAAGGGCGTAATAATTGTTTTTATAAAACATTTTTTATATGCATGGTAATTATTGTTTATTCCATGTTCCATTAGGGGTCAACTATTTTATACACTGTAGTCGTGAAGATGGTCTTATCGATGCTTGCCTAGAGACCGAAATGTCGACTTTTACACTTCTTTCTGGATAACAATCAAGGATAGAGAAAAAGTGTATACAATTGTGACATCGTAGGATCTAATATTTGTATTTGTTTTCCTCACGTGACATTGTGTGTTTTTTTGCAGCACCCTATATGAATTTCAAAAGAAACAATTTCATTTTTTATATAGACCCGTGTTTTCTGTATATTTTTATATTTTGTGTTGTGATTTAGTCATGGGTTCTTATTGTTTATAAAGAACTGCAAATCAGATAAGTGTGTTTATGCTACAAAAGGTTTTGAAAAGAAATAAATTGGCAAGTGAATGAAAAATCCTTGCACCAAATAGTACATTAAAGCAATACAACTTAGTACAGTCAAAAGAATACCTTGAAGGCACCTTTACCCGTTCATAGACTTTTACCCAAGCCCTCAAGGGTAGATTGGGTTTCCCATTATCTTTTATTATTTCAGTTCAATAGTAGCATGGCTCCATTAGTATGTTCCTTTACTGGATTCTCATGCTGTACATTAAATGACATAGCAGTATCCATTCCCTTGGGTTGGTTGGGTTGAAATGAGGAAGTGTTAACAAACAGGTGCTGTAGTACCTTTTGTCCCATCTGTGCTTCTTTGTTCATTTGAATGCCCACACAATGTTTTGCAAAGGAGTGTGGTAATGCTTATATAGCTGCTGTGCAAATTTCCTTAACGGGGACCTTTGCAAAGAAGGCCAATATTGCGCCATTTTTCTTAGTTGAGTGTGCTCTGGGGTGCATGTCTAGGGTCTTCCCCACTCTGGAATAGCAAGTCTGTATTTTTTTCCACTATCCATCTTGCGATTGTCCCTTTATTTACCGGAGAACCCTTGCTTGGTTTAGCAAAGGAGACAAACAACTGGTTTCCTGTACGAAACTCCTGTGTTTCCTGCAGATACTACATTAAAGCCCACCTCACATCCAATGTGTGCAAGGCTCTTTGGTCTGTGGCGTAGGTAGCTGTATGCTTTGGTTGCCATGAAATTGGTTCACCACCTTAGGTAGAAAGCATGAGTTGGTTCTGAGGAGCACCTTGTCCCTGTGGATTTGAAGGCATGTTCCTGTATCAACAATGCTTGAAGTTTGTTGATTCTATGTAGCGATGTGATCACAATCAGAAAGCTGTCTTTAGAGTGAGTGATCTTCGGTCCAATTTGTGCACAGACTGAAAAGGCTCTGTCAATAACTGCATTAGGAGTGTTGAAGTTCCACAATGGTGCTGGAACTGACCTTCGTGGTGCAAATATTTTAGAACCTTCTAAGAATCTCTTCACCACTGGGGAATACAAAGAAGTGGTTATCTGAAACCCCTGGTGTAGACCACTATTGCTGCTATATGTACCTTTAGCGTTGCGTAGGCTGACCTGCTGTTTAACAGGTGAGGTATGTTTGTACTTTTTTCTGTCCTGGTTTCCATTCCCCTATTATCTGTGCACCACTAAATGAACTCAATTTTGCTGCATAGTATTCTACTTGTGCTTGGTTTTCTTGCCTCTCTTAGGATTCCCATTGTCTTGGGTAGACACCCTTATTCTAGATATTCATGAGCCATGCCACTAGACTGTGTGTGGCTGGCTGCAGGTGTTGCATTGTTAGCACATGTTGTTCTGCTTTGAATTTGATCATCTGTCCCCTGGACATCTCTAGTAGTTTGGATTACCAGGTATGTCTGGCCCATTCTGGGGCTAGAAGGATGATCCTTGTCCCTGGTTTGTCTGGTTTTGTCCAGTACCTTTGGAATCAGGTGATTCAGAGGAAAGGCATATGCAAAATTCCCTGGCCAGTTTATTGACATGGAATTCCCCTCTGGTTGTGTGGGAACATGGAGGTACAGTGTTAGCTTTTTGTGTTTTTTTTGTGTTTTGCAAACAAGTCTATACTTAGTCAGCCCCAGACTTTAGTAAATTGCAACCACTTGTTGCAGATCCATTCCTGGATGGGTCACATATGCTATCTTGCATGTGTTATTGTGGGTGCATGATGTTATCATGCCTATTAGTTTCACGACAGTCCTCACTGTCAGAGAACGACCCCTCTGGTAAAAGCAAATCTGCTCTACGATTGCCTCTGCTCTTCTCTGGAATGGGTATGGTCACACAGTGCGGGAGTTAAAGGTTGCTCCCAAGAACACATTTACTTGTAACAATTTCTGGTGCTTTGTAGTGAAACCAAGGCATTGCAGTGTGTCCTTGTGACGGCTTGACTTTGATTGACCCTTTAATAGCCAATTGTCTAAGTAAGGGTAGACTTGGATTCCTTGTCTTCTTAGGTGGGCCGATGCCGCAGAGTACTTTATGAATACCCTTGGTGCCGACTTTAAGCCAAATGGTAGCACCCTGAAATGGTAATGCACCTTGCCCAGAACAAATCTGAGGTATTTTTTGGGTCTTCGATTCATAGGTACGTGTAGATAAGAGTCCTTTAAATGTAGTGTGGCCATATAATCGCCCTTCCTTAAGAGTGGTTTTACTCCTTGCAGCGTTATTTTGAAGTGTTGTGTACAAATGAACTTGTTAGAAATTTGAGGTCTGAGATTAGTCACAAAGTCAGATCTTGCTTCGGTGCTACAAGTAGGGCGGATTAGTTTCCCTAATTTCCTAATTTGTTTCTTTTGCTGGGACCTTTTCTATGGCTCTCTTTAAAAGAGTACTTTGACCTCCTTTCAGAGTTGTATGATTTCTTGTCCCCAGAACTCCTTGTGTTTTGGGGGAATTTGTGGAGGTTCTTTGGGAAGTTCTGTGCAGTATACGTGACGTATATTATATTCAATTGTCTGTGGTAATCTTTCCCCACTCGTGGAAGAATTCCTTTATCCTCCCTCCCGCAGGTGTTTCGTGGTGGGGCTGGATATTGCACAAGTCACTATAACCTCAGGGCAGTGGCTTCTTTGCCTTCCTCGAAAGGACTGTCTCACAGGGTGTTGCCACTGCTGGTATGATGCTTGCTGTGTGGCGTGACTTACACTGCCTTGAGCATGTCTCTTGGCTACAGTTCCTCCTCTCTTGAAGGACCCCCTGCATTGCAGTGCCCCCATTGCTTTCGCCATTTCGTTATCCCTCAATTGCTGAAGGGTATCATCCACTGCTCGGCCGAACGGGGCATCACCTGTGAATGGCATAATGGTGATTGAGGCTTGTACCTCCGGTTTGAAACCTGATACTCTGAGCCAGGCATGTTTTCTTAATGTTGTCTCTGTGCACATCTGTTTGCTGACAGTATCTGCTGCATCCAGTGTGGACTTCAGGCAGATATTAGCAATGCTCTTTATCTCCTGTATTACTGCCTTGGCCCTCTTTCGGTATTCCTCTGGAAGGTGCTCCACGAGGAACGTCATCGCACTGCTGGTGAACAAAGGAGCATTGAAGTTAGCAATGCCTATTGGGTGGCTGCTTCTCTCTCTCCATCTTTCTTCCCACCCAGTCGCATTCTTTTTCAAGTGGCAGCCCATGGATGTGGGAGAGTGGTTTCCCCTTCTAGCGCTGGTCACTATAATTGAATCCACTAGGGAATTTCCCTTTATGTATTTAGGGCGCAGAGTGGAATACTTGTACTTCTTTTCCACTCAGCGCTACAGCCCTTGCAGTAGCAGGTTCACTGAAGGCCTCCAGCCCATGGTCCAGGATGCTAGGAAGCATGGGCAGAAATAGGTTTCCCTATTGTGAGGGCATTAATGTTTCGAAAAGCAAACCTGAATTCTCCTTTCCCTCCTCTAGTTGTGTCCCATATATCTCTGCAGCCCTCTTAATAAGGCTGTTGTAGAGGGATAGGTCATCTGGGAGAGATGGCCTTGAAATGTAGCTGTTTACCTCCTCCCCTGGAAAGTCTGCATCGAGATCCCGCCATGTCTACTCAAATTGGTTCTGGTCGTCGAACCCTGTTGTGTCCTTCACCTCTTCAAGTTCGTAGAGCGCTTCTTGCTCCTTTTTATGAGGTTCTGGGGTTGCTAGGGCTTCCATGCCAGACTGGTCGACTTCAGCTTCAGTGGTCATAAAAGGCTTTGCGGGAATACAGAATTCCTTCAAGGAGTCGTCTAACTCCTTCCTCTGTAGAGAGGTGGCCATATCCACCTCGAGCCATCTCTTCTTAGGTTTGACTATGATTGCTCTTTGTTTGGTATGGTCTCTTTTATGGCATCGAGAGGTCTACCGTCTCAGAGGCCTTGCCTTGGTCTCTCGCTCCTTCTAAAGCGAATGGTTGCATCAAGGGTTCAGACAGTGTTTTACTCCTATCAGTATCCTTTAGACAGGATCCAAGTCGCTCTTCAGGTCTCGACTGAGCCAGCGCTTTAGCGCTGCTCTGGCGAGAGCTTTAGTAAGTGGGTAATTGGAAGTGCAGACTAGTGCTTTTCAGGCCTCCAAATACAGTGCATGTGCGCCTGGCTCGCGCACCATTTGTCAGCCTGCCTGATCACTTTCGCGGCCGCTTTGATGTTCTCAGTGAGCCGCGCGGCCACTGAGAACATCAAAGCGGCCGCGAAAGTGATCACCATTTGCCACCCCCTCCCTTATCCCACTTCCTGCTTGTTTTTTTTGGCTTACACTCTCCATGCCCTCTGGCTCCTTTGTGCTGCTTTACCCTTCCCTCTGCTTGTGCTTCCTATCTCCTCCCACTCCTGCTGTTCAGTCATTTTACTAAGCGCCAACGCGAACTGAAGGTATCGGAGCGCTTTATATGAGCACCAGTTGCATTACAGACGGACGCATTCATTTTCATGGATGTACAGCCAGTAGGTGTGCAGGGGTGGGGATCTCATAGCAGAGGTTCTCAGAATACTGTACAGTCTGTACAGTGAGGCTCAGTTCTGCAAGCCTCTCGCCCTGTTGCTCATCTTGCTGCCAGCCTTTCTTGGAGGGTGGCCTTCAGGCTCACACACCTCGCACCTAGCCACAAACAACAGAGGTCGAGCATCCTTTGAACTGGCCTCTAATTGAAGAAATGACCTAGAAACCAAAGGCATTTCACAAGTCATCGTGCCGCAGACCATGCGCACTTAGAGTACTGTAAGCACACGGCTCCCAAGCCAGGAACTTTATTATGAGATCCGCCTTATATTAGAATGATTCAAATCAGACCTCTCAGTTTCGGACCAGGTGAATGTTTCAGCGATTTAGCAGACAGACATTTGCATTTCTTCAATAAAACGAGAGCGAAATGGCCTTTGACTCATTAAACTAGGGAGGTCTGCCCCTTAACAAGAAAATCCATGCTTTAAATGGACAGTTATTAGGTAGCTGCATTTTTTAATTTGAAAGGCAGAGTTCCGTATTTTTAACTAGCAAACTTTTAATGATAGCGTATCTGCACTTCTACGTTACAACCAGGTATCCTGGGAGTCAGAGTACCTGCACTTTAATATTTAATTTTCAATCAATGACTGAATTGATGACGTGTATGCCCAGGCGTGCCACACTTGTTGTGTTGACACCAAAAGCTCCGGGGGGACAATGCAAACAGTATTCAAGCATTAAAAAAATTAACTGCATAAAATGTTAGACAAGTAGCAGGAGACAAAATATGCAAAAAGGCTGTGATGCAAACAAAATGAAAACGTGAGAATGACATCTATCCAGGAAATGATGCATGGCTGTAGAGGGAGTTTTGTTATGATTTGACTGGTTTATACTTTTTTCAATGCACAATACATATAAGGGTCTCTTGGCGGGGGCTTCGTACTTCCTGGAAATAACATTTCAAAGGAGCCAGAATTACCGGGTTTTCTCTAAAACAAATCAAACCAGTCAGGTTCGAGGTTTAGTGCTTCAGTTAACGCTGAACTTCATTTGCCAGATAATCACAGATTGCGAGTAACCCTTCTAAGAAAGGGAAATTACAGGATTCTATTGCACAAGCCATCTGTGTGGTCAGGTTTCGCCGGCACAGCGCTTGCGCAGTACCCATGGCAAAACAGCCGGTTTATGTGTGCAGGTCCGTTATGCTCCTTTTCCGAGAAGGACATAAATAAGCAAATTTGTGTACATGCATGTTAGTCTGTGTATGTCCGAAGCACATATACGTTTATTAAATAGTTTATTCCTCTGAAAAACTCCTTTTAAAAACAGAGCTCCTTTCAGGGGGAAGTCCTTGGACTGTCAGATCCAATCTGCACTCTAAAGGATCCTGTTACACCCCCTCATCCCCTCTCCCTGTCACCGAGCCACCTTTCACATTCCTGGGCGACATGAAACTTTAGCAGACACCGTGGACCGCACAACATCCCAAAAATTAACAAGCATTGGCATAGCCAATAGGTCTCGTTTTTGGGACCTTAGAAGTATTTAGTTATGCAGCACAATATCCTTGGTGCAACAACATGAACTGTTGCATGGCTAAACACTTATAAGGTCCCAAAGGCAAGACCTATTGGCTATGCCAATGCTTGTTTTTGCTGTTCTTTGGTCGACGAGTGCTTCAAAGTCGAGGATGCCTTTTGGGACTTATTGAACGAGGGCTTCACGTCAGCGGCTTATTTACCTTGGACTTCTTTTCGCCATCCTTAGTTACCTTTTTCGACGTTTGCCTCTTTTCAGCATCTGCAGCATAGATCTCGACGTCAGACTCCTCTTCATGAGCTATTTAGGCTTCCTCCACATTCTCATCACTGGATAAACCAAGGTCCTTCAGCGATATCTGCATCTTCAGAGGTCTGGCCATGGTGTAGTGATCTAGCCTCTGTCGACATCGCACCGTGAGTCTTGGGTAAAAACTAGGCACAGGCCTTGTAGTCTTCGTCCTTGTGGTCCTTCAGGAGACAAAGGTTGCAGACCTCAAGTGCACCTCTCTATGCAAATCTGTTGGGTCAGAATTTAAAAGGTGTGTTTTCCACAACCTATATCTGACTACCTCCATTCTCTGATCACATGGTTAACAGGGTCCCCTGTTGGAATCGTAAAGGATCCCCTTCTGTTTGTTGCTCTTCTCGTTGGTCGATTTTCTTACTTTTCTCCCAAACTTTTCTGGAGCTACTCAGTCATGCTTCCAGACCCAACAGCGCAAAAAAAGAATCTGAAGATGGCGACTAAGCACAGGAAATTCCAAAGTGCCGTTTGACATCACACAGAGGATGGACACACCACCAAATGGTAGTGGATGACGCCCACACAGAACAAAAAAAAAAAGGATTGCAGACCAAACTACTAGACAGCAGAATAATGCACAGCATGTGAATCCAGAAAAGGATTCATGCTGCAACCCAAGCATTGGCAAGCCTATGCGAGAGCTATTGGCTTTGCCGGTGTCTTTTTACCATGTTGTAGAGTGGAGTGGGGGAGAGTTGCATTGAGTGCAGTAAAATGAAGTGGCGTAGAGTAGAATGCAGAGAGGAGTGTTACAGTGCAGAGGCATGGAGTGTCAGTGTAGTGGCATGAAGTAGAGTGACAGAGTGTAGAGGCATAGAGGAATGCAGTCAAAGGTCTATGTTAGATCCGCAGTTTAAGTTGTACGAAGTCCTTAATATCTGAAGAGAAGCCACTCGTGTTTTGTCAGTGTTTCATAGAGGCACTGCAATGGTGAACAATGTATGTTGGACAAAGAGGAATAACGCCACAGAAATGTTTTACTTGGTAAATGATATTTGGTGGACTAGATTTTTTTTTTTACAGCATTCTTTATTTAGAAGGCATGCAGAATCAGTCAACCATTACAGAACACAGATATGCGTATTCTGTAACGACATACCTATTCGCTGTCATAGGTAAGCTGACTTGTTTACACTGTGGGGTGGGGGGGAAGCAACATGGAGTGGGGGGAATAGTATCTACTTGCACAGTAATATGGTAGACTGAAAACACAAGCACTCATATGGAGTGCTGAGCACCAAGACCGGGCACAGTGGAAGGATATGCTTCATTCGAGGTACAAACAAAAGAGGACATGACCCATGCATGCCCTGACAAACGGGAGTGACAAAACAGGGCAAACCAATGGTAAGCTATAGGTAGGCTGTAAACCGCAATGTATGTAAAAGAAATGTCTTGTAGAGACCGAGCATGCGCTGTCCAGCTCAAACCTAACAATGTCAAAATGCTACACACAAATAATTGTGTTAACTAAAAAGAAAACTGGAAACTTGAAAAGTGATGTCGAGGTGACCTGAAATACTTCCCATGTGACCATGACCGTGCATAAAGTTGAAAAACACATGGCAAAACATATGCCTTGTTGCCAATAAGGGGTTCAGTGGTGTTGGGGACTAAAATAGGAGGCCATGAGATGGTAGGCACAAGAGAGCAAAAATCCCCTTAAAGCACGCTGCAGTGCAAAGACTGAGCACAGTTTATAACAAGAATCATGCATCAGTTGCGGATACCTCTAGCTGTGCAGTGTGCTTTATTCTGAGCAAAGTTATAGCGATTCCTGGGGTAGTCATTCTCTTCCTTGTTTACTTGCCAGCTGCATGTGCTTCCCTCAGGCATCCGAGGAAAAGTTTACGATGAAGTGCTGCGCTTGTGGGAGGCAGCTGGGTCACAGCGGTTATCCACCAAGTTACACAGAGATACCCAGTGATGGAGCAAAGACTTGCTTGAAAGCAATCGTCTCCTATAACTCATAACTTCGTATGTATTGTGTAATTAATATGCACCACACTTCAAATATTAGAAAGAAAAGAAGCTTGCTTACTTACTTGTCTTATTAACAAGTAACTCGAGTGAAAACTAAAATGGTTGCTAACACGGGAAACTGTAATGTGCATGCGTCAACTGCATCTACGTAGTATGACTAGCTGTTGCATGGAGGGAATTTTCTGCACCTGCGCAGACGCTTCTAAAATGGCCGCCTAAAGCTCACATGCTAAGCATCTGCTTTGCTGAAACTAAACCAAGCTATTTACTAATTGCTAATGCAGGGAGAGCATTTATAAGTAAATGGGATTAGAGTAGAGATAGGTGGTATACAGTGAAATCATTTTATTTTTAAATTAATATACTTCTCTTTGACTTTATTAGTTTGTATTCGGGCCTTTGTCAGAAACCTAGGTCTATATCCCACGTGACCTCTACACATGCGCACCATGAATGAGCCAGAAGCCGCGATGTAATCCTTGAACACAATCCAAGGACGACACCGCTACATACCCTGGGAACCAGCACAATGTCCTGTGAAAAGGAAGAAAACGATATGAAGTGTATACTTTTGTGTTTGCGGTGGGAATAAAGATTTGTGAATATAAACTAAGGGGCAGGATCATTAAACAATTAACTAAAAGACTATATTGAAAATTTAGCCTGGTGTAGTGATCATCCCCTTTGCCTGTCCAACCAGTTATGAGCTTTATGAAATTGAAACATTAATGGGTGGTACATAGCATTAGAAAGGTATAATTGAGGTAGTTTAGTTAGTTAGCTAGCTAAGAGACTGTGATGCTGTCTGAGAAAGAGCGATGAGACGGAGATGCTGCAGAGCTCGGGATGCTGTTGGAGTGATGAGCAAATGCTGAAGAATCGAATTGCAGAATTATTAATCTAAACCGAACAATAATAAGATCGCGGAAGATAGTGTCAGACAGAGGTATGACGCAGGCGTCGGAGCATGAAGAGGTCACCTTATCCTGTCCTGAAATCCTGAAGCCTTTGTCTCCTGACCTTTCCTGGGGGACCCTTCCCAGCTCCTTGGCCAAGGGGTCGTTTTCACACCATCCTAGGTAACTATAATTCTGAGTATTTTTGCAATTGTACAGTTCTCTATCTTCTCCTTTCTGAGTATCGTCATTGTAAAATTCTTGCTAATTGAATTTTGCTTCTTTGGGAGACTGTACTTTGAGTTTGGCTCACATTAATTTAATTTAGATAAAGCATTTAGAATTTTACCGAGTCTGTGGTCATTTCATTACCGAGAAATTCAAAAAAATGTATTTGTGTCATTTCACCATCAATTAGTTCAACTAATGGTCCATTGACCAAAAGAAAGAATTTTGATCAGTGAAAGACTTGTTAGGAATGACAAGTAACTAATCTTAGAAGAAATATATAAAAATTGACCTCCAGCTGTCTTTAACTGGCTTGCATGTATGTGTGCGTTTATGGGCCCAGGTGAGTATATGGTATTAGAGTATCTGAGGCTGGTTTTACCGCTGGATCACCTGCCACCTCTGATAACATCCCAAATCGCCTCATATTTTGCTACCAGCTGATACATCTTTCTCTCTGCTGAGTCCCCTCTCTTCTCTTCCTTATGCTTTTGGTATGCATGTACTCATCTTTTTAATGGCAAAGATGATGCGATGCAGGCAGTAAGAACAAAACAGTTTCAGGCGATTCAAAAGATGCATGCAGTTTATTTAAACGTATTCGAGTAGGTTCATGAAAAAAAAATGTATGTTCATGTTCACAATTTATGTTTATATAAACAGACAAATGCATCTTATTGTTTAAGAGTCGCAAGCCGGCTCTTATAGGTCTATTTTTAAACAGAAGCTTGTGAAATGTTCTACACTGAGCATGGTCCACATCTAGCAAAACCTGCAGCAACTTTGCTCGCTTTATATTTATGGCTTCGTGCTCATTCATGAAAGGGGGCCTCCAACAGCCGTTGTGTTGCCACTCGTACAAATCACTGATCTAGAACCCATCCTGTCAGGACTTGAGGCTCGGATTATGCTCAACTTTACCATTTTTAGGTCTCGCCTGACCAGCGCTTTAGCGCTGGCTCTGGCGAGACTTATAGTAAGCGCGTTTTGGAAGTGCAAACAGTGGCTTTGCAGGCCTCCAACTACAGTGCATGTGACCCGTCCGGGCGCGCGCACCATTTGGAGTCCTGCAACCACTTGTTTGCTTTCACTATTCATCGCACCATTTGGCAGCCTGCGTGCCCGCCCCCACTCCCCCTCCCACTCCGTCAGCTTCGCTTTCACTATTCATCGCACCATTTGGCAGCCTGCGTGCCCGCCCCCACTCCCCCTCCCACTCCGTCAGCTTCAGTGCGCGCTTGTTAGACCACACTATAGAATGACTATAGTTAGACTATAGAATGTCATTGCATTGCCCACCTGACTGGTGTGTATTTGTATAGCGTCGGCTTGACCAAGTAGGTTTTTCCTTATTAATACATTTTAGTTTTATATTTACATGTTCACGAGCAGCGAGATGCAGCGCAATCAGTTTACCCATATTCAGTGCGTGCCTGAACCAATCGTACATATTCACTGTCAGCAGCTTGAAGACACACTAAACTACACAAACGGGGACGCTCAGTTTCTTGACTAAGGTCGTTGGGTGGTGGCCATATTCAGCAAAGCGGGGACTTTTCTTAATTGGCTGCGCGGTGCGCTTCCTATCCCTGCACTTGGCTCTGTGTCCATCCGAGCTCTGCTGCGTTCCTGGGAAGGGCGCTCCGTACAGTGGCTGTTGGTGTGCTTGGAAGCCTTGAGTAGCTGAATCCTCGCGCATTTGGGGGGGGGGGGGGGGTTGTGCGTCCACTTCTGTAACGATACTGCTCCTCTAAAGTAGGTAGTAACATTTACAATTGACAGATTCCCTATTCCCCCCTCATTTTCTCGCCCTCTTACAGTTTATTCTACATCAAGCCCACAAAAAAACATACATAAAAGGTGTCAACGTTTTTGTAATTTAAGAAGTGTACCCTTTCAGGGCCGTGTATTTTGTTATGTGTTTCAGATTTTGTTGTTTGATTTGCTCTTGTGCTGTATGAAAGCACTCTCGTGCAACGGGGATACATGACGAGCGCACGGAACTGGGTGCCCGGCCATGGTTATGTGACCGTAACGAGCCAGGCCGCAGTCATTCATTTTCTGGGCGCATCTTTTTTCATTTCCCTCTCAACACGAATCACCTGCCTGTATTCTGTGGAATTGAAGTCTGCATATGATCTTATATCGAATTTTAAGTATCCCACGTTTTGGGTTTCTGATGTTTCAATGTGACCCTTGCTACGTGCCTCTCTAGCATTGTAACCCTTAGCGCTTAGAGGCGCAGAAGCAGCTGCCTAAACGGGATGAAGCCTGCGCATGTTTCCCTTGTGGGAACGAGCAGGGGCACCATATGTTTGCAAGTTAATTACAAACATATGGTGTCCTTGCTCGCTCCCGCCAGGGGATAGCCACACGTGCACAGATTTCGCGAATCCTATGATGAACAAGCATTTGCAATGCAATAGGTCTCGCAGTTGTTAAGAGTTTGAGCTATTGGCACTGTAAATGGCAATGCCTTTTATTTATGTGTGGGTTTTTAAAACATAAATAAAAGGCATTGTCATTTACAATGCCAATAGCTCAAACTCGTATAAATGCGAGACCTATTGCATTGCAAATGCTTGTTCTCACAGAAGTCATTATACAAACTACATTACCCAGTATATCAGCACACCGACTTCATAGCATTTCATTGCATTGGTTGTGTAAGGACATTATGCCCCGAAAGCAGCAGACCGACAACCAGCATCTATTTCTACCTCCTTGCTCTAACCGTTCCCCCGAAGGCTCAGACCATTTATCACAGACCCAGCCCTCTCCTCAACAGCCGTGCAGGGAGCATGCTCCTTGGAAGTGGTCCCAATGCGCTCTAGGCATCCTAGGCTTTCACTGGCATGTGCTACACCCCTAGAGTTGTGTGATAGGCAAATTCAAAAGAATTTCTCTAAATTCCTTAAGTGTTATCTAGCCTTAAGGCAGTCATTCCACATAGCGCCCGCGCCTCCCCTTAAGGCAGCTGATTAGGGCATCTCCCCCCTCAATCACTGGAGAGTAGATAAACCGCAAACCCTATAACAAAACCAGATACGTTAGACAGGGCTCCGTATCAGTCTTTTGAGAGGATTCCGGAAATGAAACACGATAGTCCAATGTCTCGAAATCTTTTAATTCCCCATGGGATAAAGACCTGCAAAAGCTGTCGATACCTCCTACATCCACCGCACCAGGGCTCACACTGTAGCCCAACAGACGTGCACCATGGATGCAGATAAACATTACCACTTCAAAATACATAGAGGGTCCCTGAATAGCAAGATATATTTGGAGAAGAGTGCCAGGCCAGTTGGATTTGTAGTTTATTCATTCCTTTTTTTGAATTAGCATAGCATATATATTTAAAATATATGCTATGGAACTTTATATTTAAAAAAATATGGAAAAACAAATTGTACGCAAAATGAATAAACTATAAACCCAACTGGTCTGACTTATGGTATCTGTAGATCATGAACATATTTTTGTTATATGCAGATTTGGAGAAGTATTCATGTTTGTTTGCTTTGGATAGACATGACTACACCATCCCTCCTCCTCCCCCCCCCCCTGCTGGGAAGCCAGGACTAGAAGGTCCATATCATCAGAAGGATACTACGCAGACTCACCCTCTCCTCCCAGTTAGACCCAAGGTCAAAGGAGGTGGCTGGTCCTAATGGCATTCTCTCATCTGTCAAAGTTAACACCTACTTCCGCAGCCACCCAGGACAGATGAGACACAGATTCTTCCTCTGACCGAGTCCAAGCAATTGGAACGCCTCCAGAGGAATTAGTAAGAAACCAAGGAGAGACCATGACAAACACACCTAACGACTGGGATCAACAGACCGATTTGTTTTACAACTACCCCCCTTCGGTGATCAGAAAAATAACCTACCCTGAAGGTGGCCTCCACCTGAAACAGTTTTTCAGACATACCCTGGATATGGTTGTCAAGTAAGCTGAGCAACTAAGTCTATTGAGTGGTTACAACAGTTACTG
Source organism: Triturus cristatus (assembly GCF_964204655.1). NCBI lineage: Eukaryota > Metazoa > Chordata > Amphibia > Caudata > Salamandridae > Triturus > Triturus cristatus. The sequence continues at coordinate 286,750,177 of NC_140590.1, forward strand.
GACCCCATGATGATCACAGTTATAGGTAAATAGGTTAAAGACCCCAAATGCAGCACTGACTGTTCATGGTGTGCTTGCCAGGACAAGCTATTAGACCTGGCAGGAACCCTGACAAAGATAACGGAGCTAAGAATTCAGGAGATCCTATTGATCCAGACATTTTATCTGACTGAATGTAGAGAGCTATTTGAATGTTAGGAAATTCAAATTATGCCTTGGCAACAGAACCCAGATTTTAGAGCCTCCGACTGGACCCCACACTAGGGGAAACAGGCAACTACAAATGCGGGCCCCAAGGCCAAAAGGTTTTTGTTCGGGAAGGCATATATCAAAGTCTTGTCAACATCTGTGCAAGCCTTCACGGCACTAGGCCCAGTCATCACTCAAGTGTGTTCATGCCTAGGGTTTTTGGCTGGGCAGGAGGCAGTAGGGGACATCAGTCTGGCTGTATCTCTTCAAGTCTTCAGGGCCTGAAGACTTGACAGACCAAAAGGGCTACACCCCCTTCTACAGTTTCAAAAATCAGTACCAGAGAGGATATCCAGGTTGCGGTTCAGGGCAGGGAACGCCAAATGTGGTAGGTACGGTTTTGGTATGCTTCCCTAACTAGCTCAGAGGCAGGACAGGAGTGCCTGGACAGGTGGGGAGAAATTTCATCTGATGCATGGGTTCTCTAGATGGTACAGGTATTTCATACAGTTCTGGGGTACTTTCCGACAACCCTTCAGACTAACCAATATCCTTTTCAGAGGTATCAGATAGGTAAGGAGATTCAGAAGTTGAAATCTAAGGATGCCATAAAAAATACATCAATTTTTACACTGAAGAGGGTCCCAAAGTAATCTATTTGTAGTCAAGAAAAAAAAAAGACAAGGGAGAGAGGCCAGTCACCAACTTGAGAGTTTAATGGATGGCTATCTACAGACACTTAGAGATGGAGGGAATCCATCTCCTGTGAGACATTCTCAGACAGTGCAACTGGAGGTTCACTTGGATCTGAGGGACGCCTATCAGACGATTCCAATATTTCCCACTCACAGGAGCCGTTTCTCCTGTTTTGTAGTAAACATCAGGCATAGGAATTCAAGGTTCTGCCCATCAGGAGCATAATAGTGGCAGAGTGTCACTTAGCTCAATTGGCAGGATAGTAGGACACTCTGCCTTCTCCATTAAGGTGATATTCCCAGGGCTCCCACATTACAGTGCCCTTCAACGTCTCAAGATTCAGCACATTCAGTACTCTGAAAGGTCCCAGGAGGCCAGGACCGGGCTGATATGGTGACTAAAATACATGGCAGTGTGGAACGGAAGAGCAATCTTCAGATTGGACCCAGACGAGGTGATGGAATCTGATGCCAGCAGCTGGGGTGCTAGCTGCATAGATATTTCCACCAGCAGGTGATGGTCAAGAAGAGTTCACCACTACACATCAATTGCTGTGAACTCCTGGCTGGTTCCTTGGCCATCAAAAGCTTGGCAACGGGCAGGGTCAGATGCTGAATCCTTCTGAAGATGGATGTCTCAGCAATACAGTAAGTAGACAAGCAGAGAATACCAAGTCAAAGATGCTGACAGATCGCCAAATATTTCTGTAACTACTGCCTACAGATGGGATCAGTGTCAAGGCAGTTCATGTGCCATGGTAGACAGACTGTGGTGGACTGGAACTCCGGGTTCCTGAAGGATTCCAGCGACTGTCTACTTCACCAACAGGTATTGCACAAACTGTGAACGGAGACCACCACTCAGGGACTTCTTTCCAACCACATTGAATGCTCAAGTTCCATAATACTTCAACTGGAGATTGGAGTTTAGCTCGGGTGGATCTGTTTCTACAAAGTTTGGGCTGGGGTCTCATCTTCGTGCTGATGGCCAGAGTAGCAAATTGAGTCAGAGAGCTACAGGTGGAGATGATTCTAGTGACTCAGATAAGGAAGTCTAAGCCTTGGTTACCTCTACTTCTGGAGAGGATACGCAACTTTCCGGTCATGATTCCTTCACACCCACAGATCCTTCGGGGACCCAGAGGAGAACCCAATCTGCTAATACACAACCATCTCTCTCATGGCACATTTCAGGAAACGAAGGAATGTGCCAGGACTTTCACAGGAAGCTATCCTCTTCATAGAGCAGCCCTAGAAAACTAAGAAGTACAGACCAGCAAGTTCTAGTTGGTGTGTGGAAAAACAAGATGATCCAACAGGGCAGACATTGTACTGGTTTTCAATCTTAACATACTGCAAGGTGAAGCTCACTATACCCATAACTCCTTCAGATGAGCTGTTTCTGCTAAGCACACTAATATCAAGCACTCAGATTGGTTTTCATCCACTCTTCTCCAAGTTAAAGAAAGGTATCAGGTTGTCTCTCACTCCATCACCGAACTATTCCAAAAAATGAGAGGTTAACTTAGTGTTGAGACTTCACCCTTTGTCCAGACAATCCAGACTTCGATAGCAACTTTTTTGCTAAATTAACCCATGCTTCTATGCAGCATTTCTTGCAAAAAGAAGTGTGGACGAGCGAGCTTTGGACCTACTGGGCTACTCTTGTACCCTCAGACGGGGTGGTCTTTACAATCGCCAAAAATGCAAAATCTAACAGCTGCACGGATCGGTATCCTTCATTCCTGGACAACCCAAAGCCCTTTGTGGTGAGGTGTTTTCATGAGTAAGAATGTGTAGAGAACTCCGAACTAGAGTTGTTACTTTACTCTTAATGTCAAAACAGCCTCACAACACAGTATAAAACCCCCCAAATTAGTTAGATGGCTGATGAGAGGGATGTTTTATAAAGCTATGACACTTGGGGCCAGACTGGAGACGGACAGCAGCGTACTGGTCCTCTAATTCTACTTTCAAAAAATTATATTTTAAACCAATTACTATATTGGCTTAGTTGGTAGAGAGTACTCTCTAAATTAGCATAATCGGAGCCTCCGGTCCTGACAGAATTAAACATTCCTAGCAACCATGACAAAAAATGTTTCAATTTATTAACACGAGGTGAGGATCACTCCTGAAAGGGAGCATCTTTTTAAACACACCCTGCAGTTTGTGGTTATGTATTCCAAAAAAGCAATTTGATTCCAATATTGTAAATGGTAATATGCGGGGGGCTCTTAAATACCAATCACGTTCATCTCATTGGTATTAGACACTTATTTGGCATGCATTGGCAAACATATGCAGTACTTTACACTCAGCAGAAGAATCTTCAACCGGTTATTTGTTTCAGATGACAAATGATGAAACCAGAACACTGGTAGGTTTTAATGCAAAGGCCTAAAGAAGAACCCTGATTGAAGAAAACTTCCTCGAGCAAAAAGGACTATATTCAGACTGTTTTACACGTTTACAGATGTTATGACTGGGCAGTGTTGTAGTTCTTAACATGCCTAGTGGGTAGTTTAATGACTGTGACAAAAACAGTAAAGAAGGTTCAGTATAATTTGAGGCTTTGTGTACTTACTAGAATGTAAAATTTCTTTCACGCTTGATAGGAAATTTTAACTACTGGTGCCAGTGATCAGACTGAAATAATTATTCTGTAATTCCCTATGGCCAAACAAATTCTGCACTCCTGATTTGTTTAAAAAAATGCTGTAAGCTTAATTTTAAATTAAATCCAGTCTGATTAGCAAGTCTTCGTGGGGTTATGAATTCATTAAAAACATAACTGTCAGTGGCAACTTAAAACACTGCAAACAGTGAGCAAGTACATGTGCCAGATCCACTTAAAAGTTAGCAAACCCTTCACACTATGGCGGAATACAGAACAGCCAGCTGGAATCCACCTCATTCAGACCTAAAAGAAATTTGGTCAGTTTGCATCCGCAAACAGCTAACTTCTCTGACGCACTGGGGAAGTAAAACTATAATCAGTCGTGACACAATACAGCACCAGATTCTTAATACAGGGGGGATTTTGTCATTATAAATCAGATTAAATCTGAGCCTGCCGTCTGACTGAAGAGACGGACACTGGTATTAAGTATTTGGAAGGAGGCTAGTAACAAACTCTTCCACAGAGTGTGGGGTCCATGACGCACCGACCTCCAGACACCACGAGGCCACGACACCTACCCAGATCTCAGGATCTCTTATGATCCAATCTTGGAGAGCCTAAAAGCCCACTGCTTCTACTCAGCCTGATTTTTCAAGCGGACATTGATTCGGTGCTCCCCTCTTCTGTCCTGATGAAGACCCCAGGCTAAGGATTCAGTAAACTTTATGGCACATAGGGGTCGAAACGTCGACAATCGGTCCCTACATTTTTTGCAAGCCCAGACAGATGTTATCTGCGTCTAGAGAATGCTATTTATTGAGCACTAATTTGCCTGCAATAGGCTGAACGGGTGTCAGCTAAACTTGATGTATATATTGCACATTGCTTTTCCTTTTTCTACAAGCCCTCACAAGCACACATTCCTCCAGAGCACTCTGTGCCCCGTCCCCTTGAGCACCGTTTTTATCAAATATAGACAATCGTGTTGTATTCTATAATCACGCACTGATTAGAGAATAAATTGTATTTATCATTGGTTTCATGGTGATGCCTAAATGACTTGATTTTGTATCACGTAGAATGTACCTCTACTGTGACCTTCTCTCACTGTACTTTACCCGGGTCCAGTATTATTTCGGGTCGCCCCATTGTCATAACTAGTCATAGGGTAATTACTTTGATGCTCAGGTCGGGATTCATCAGGATAGTTGTCCAACTATTTCATGTATTAGATGGGAAGAGCAGAAGAATAGATTTTAGATGTGGAAGGGAGTGCAACCTGAGGAATGCAGAGTTGCGGGGCAGTAGGGAGTGGCCAGCATGCTGAGCTGTGACTTAATAGGGATTAAGGGAAATATATGGTAAGTTAGAGGTAATTATCAGGGAACGATCAGGTGAATTTACAAAGGATATAAAATACAGTACCACAGGAGGATACAGTTGGGAGTCAACTGGCAAGGGTGAATGTAGGGGTAAGTAGGAGTTTAAAATAAAGCAAACATAAGTGCAGGCGTGTATAAGGGGTAGATTTACAGGCAAAACTGGAATTCATTCAAATACCATTTCAAGAGGTCAATGTTAAAGCAGCAGGCAACTGAAGATGCAGGTCATTGAAGTGAAACTAGCCGATTGATGCAGGAATCGTGGATGATGTAAGGTTTAAGTTTCTTAACGTGCAAGTGGTAGGTATGAGATTAACAGAGAAGGTCATAAAGGCTTGAGGAGGGGGTGTGGCTTACCCAGCAACAGAGCCGGATGTGCTGCTGTAGAGCTCCATCCTCGGCTCCCATCTCTGGCTACATATATCTGTATATTGCTGAGAAACTGAGGCAGCGACTTCCTTATTTCGCCCCGGAGGTGACCTCAGAGCTCTGGTGGGGTGGCAAATCGCTGTGAGTCCTCTGTTCCGGCGGCAGGCGCCGCCGCATGTATTTCGGCCGATGGAGGCCCTGAGACATCAGGAGCGCTGTTGGACGCGAGGCCGGTGACTGACCCCGCCCCTTAGGCCTCACCGCACACTGGAAGTCTATACTGCCAAGTGAGCTGTGGGCAGTAGTCGGGGGCCCGCATTTGGCCTGGCTGAACTGGTGAGGAGGGGGAAGCTGGCGCTGCTGTGTGCCCCGAGGATCTTCCCCGTGCTTGCAGCAGGCGACTGAGGAGTTACACCACATGCGACGAGGTGGGCAGGACCAGAGATTTGCCCTGACATCGGGGCCCAGGCATTAAATCGGGCGGTGGCTCTAGGTTTTGCTGTGAGGATCCCTGTTGACAGGAGGCGGCACGAGTGCACCACAAGATGTGAGCTCTGGTGAATGAGGCCTGTCTGCCTGTGCGGGGGGGGGGGGGGGGGGGGGGGAAGGAACGCCTGTCCTGCATAGAGGTCCGGTCTGCAGCTCCCAGTCCAGATCATGCCACCTGAGTTTAAGGTACTGCGAGGCAAATGTATGGGATCCTCGGGCCGTAGCTACTGCAAACTACGCCACCCAGACATGTGTACTGTGCAGAGGAGGCTGGGCCTCCTGGAAAGCCTTACAGCGCTATTCCTTATATGGGGAACACAATGATATAGCTCTGAAGTCCCATACAACGGACTCCAAACAACACTCCAAGCCTAGGTGTTTTAACCCACTGCGCACCTCCAAACCGCAAGCTCTCTGTGCTGGTGCCTATTAACAAGCCGGACACGGCCTCTAAACAGTCAAACACTGATGTGAAGTACGATTGCCCCGTCTGGCCCCTTGCACTTTAGCTTCTGTGCTGGAGACTTGCTGGACTGGTCGGGCTGTCTCTGTGCCTGGAGGATTGCGAGTTGGAAGTGAACAGGGCAGGTGTGTCACGTCCATCCAGCCCAGATTGCGTCTGACCTTGATAGATGCTGTTGGCAGGGGCGGAACCCGATAGTTATCCTAGAAGCATTAAGGACGCATTACATCCAACCTAGTCTTCACCGCTTGTTGCCTCATGTTGCTGGAAGGGGGGTTCGTACAAAAATTGGCACTGGGGTTGCGGCGGCCCTTCACCCGCAGACACGATCACAGGCGGATAAGATGGCCATGTCGCACAAACTTGGCACGGTGTTGGCAGCAGTGGAGAAGCTGGGAGAGGATGAACCAAATCCACACCTCCCTGGAAGGTAAAATAGACAAGGTGGTGCTCGATCTCACGCTGTGATCACCGAAAACTTGCAGACCGCTGCTGCAGAAGGAGACATTGCGGAAGTCTCGCCGCGGATGTCCACAGCTGAGACGCACATTCGTGATCTGCTCAGAGTGGAATTCTTGGAAGATAGAGCAGAGGATGCGGAAGGCAGGGCCCGTCGCAACAACCTCCGTGTCGTGGGCCTTCCGGAGGGAATTGAGGGGAAGAATGCGGTACTCTATGCAGAAGACTGGATCCGAACGCTACTGCCAGGGGAGACCCTGCCCCCGCACTTCGTGATCGAGAGAGCTCACAGAGTTCCTGCCAGACCCCCGGTCTCAAATCCGAGACCGCAACTAATTTGATTGTTAAATTCCAGAGACAGATGCTGTACTCCAGGAAACCCGGTATGTACAAGATATACAGGTAGATAACCATAAAGTGATGATCTTCCTGGACTACACCCTCCAGGTACAGAGGCAGCGACATTCTTGCTGTGCGGTGAAGCAACACCTGAGACAGAATGATTTATAATACTCGCTGTTCCCTGCAAAGTTGAGTCATTGCGAATGGTAAACCTCACTTTCACCTCCCCGGAAAGTGGTGAACGGTTGGACGCTCGTGGCTCATCACAACCTGGGCGGAAGGAGACTATGGCAAAAGCTCCTCTGCAACGAAGACTGAAATCACAATCCCCGAATTGGTACTATGGGGTCAGCTGGAGGCGGTGCAGGCTGTGGCGAATATCAGTGGCTCACCAGCTGAAGACACCAAGTCGGACTCTGACATGCAAGGGCAGCCCAGCGAGGATGAACTGTCAGATAACGTTCCTGTTTCCAAGGACTCCTGTGCACTGCGCATGTTACCCCACACACTTCTGATGATATTGCTTAAGAATGTATGAATTACAAATCTGTTTCTTCATCGGCCATTTGATATCGGACCCGCAAGTATAAGATTGTGTTTATTATTCGTGCGCTCTATTGTTAGTGTGGGGTGTGGCGTAGTCGATCAGTGGCAAGGCTGGACCAGTTGTTGAGCCCCCCTTATAGGTCCCTCCTTATATGGGAATATTATGTTTATCAAATGAATAACTGCTCTGCCAATATCTGCGGCTAGCCAGGACTGGGGCCAACTGTCAGGGACGATCCTTTTATGCATCTGCGATTGGTCACTGTAAGTCTCCATTTTGCTGTGAGCTATAGTCTCCCCCAGAAGTTGGTTGCATGCTATTGTATTGATAGTTTGGGCAACTGCCTTTGGTAGAATTGCTTACATGGTATTCTTTTTTGCACGTTTTTAAATTTTTTATGCCATCACTATTGAGAGAGGATGCGATTGCTGTAATGTTAATTCTCCCACGATAATGTGTATAAGCATGGGTTTTTTGTATACACCGCCGACCTTCCCAGTCCTTGAGCCGGAGGGAGCTACTGATACCTTTGACGCACGCAAGATAGGGCGCCTATTCGGATAGGCACATGGAATGTGCGAGGGATCCATAGTCCCGAGCGTCGCTACCTCATACTCCTATTTAAAGCACCATCATATACAAATAGCACTCCTTCAGGAGACATCTCTCTCAAGTAGAAGTCACCCGCCTACATAGACGGTGGAGGGGGCAATTATATGCGACTGTCTACTCTGCATATGCACGTGGGGCCCTAATAAGGGTGAGACCAGGTACTCCATTCTGGGTGACAGACAATAGTGGGGAGGATAGATGTGTTCTGGTTCGGCCAGCAAACCAGTAGTATTGACCTCGCTATATGCGCCCAACACTGAACAGGCAGCCTACCTAAATCAAATATCGCAAAAACTCTCCACATTGCATGACACACCCAAGATCCTAGGCGGAGACTATAACTGTGCACTGGATGTCTCCTTAGATCGCTCCTTTCCTCCCATACCGGGCACAGCCAGTCATGCGGCTGCGAAAGCCTTAATGCACTTGGCAGAGCAATGGTACTTTACTGATGTGTGGCGGTTCAGGAACCCACTGGACAGGGTATACTCCTATTCTGGAGCCCACAAGCTACACATGCGCTTAGACCGCTTCATGGTGTCGCATGACCTCCTCTCATGTATCTGAAACCTATCTGGGGCGCACAGTCCTCTTGGACGCGTCTTCCAGTGATTTACTGGCCACTATGGTGGCACAATATTTTGATGAAAATGTGGGTACGGCCACTTCCCCATTGGTGGAGTGGGACGCCTTTAAGGTGATTGTCAGAGGGTGCTGTCTGGGGACGCAAGCTGGCATGCGTTCACAACTAGAGAGGGAGCTTACCACATTAGAGCGGCAGCTGGCTACTAATGAACAAGCCGCCGTAGACAGATCGAAGGCAGCTAGACGCACACAGAATGGAACACGCACGCTTACTGGAGCGAATAGTGTGAACTATGCTGCTCATTCGGCACGGATGCACCAAATGGGTGATAAAGCAGGCAAATTACTTGCCTGGCTCATTCGACAAAATGACTCATCTGCGCCAATTGCAACGGTGCGGACAGCGGGTGGGGGAGTTGCTTCTACATAACGTGACATCCATGACGCATTCACCATGCATTATCAAAAACTATACAAGTTGCGCGTGCAGGCCACTCCCCAAGAGCTGCAGGCCTACCTGGGGGACCTAGATCTACCGAAGCAGATGAACACAATGTGAGGACCTAAATGCTCCTATTCACTCAGAGGAACTCCACAATGGCATTTTTTCATTGTCCAACAGGAAATCGCCAGGGCCTCATGGTCTCCCTACTGAATTTTACAAAGCATACGCTTACATTTTGATACCAGTTATTGAAAGTGTACAAAACTGCACTAGTTGATATTACCCTTACGAACACACAAAATGAGGCCCTGCTGGTCTCCCTCCTTAAACCTAGGAACCCCAACCTCCTGGGCTCCTACCACCCATTAGCACTACTCAACACTGATTACAAAGTTTTTGCATCACTGTTCGCTAAGCGTCTCTCCTGTAGTGAAACATTGGTCCACCCTGACCAAAACTGCTTTGTTCCCGCCCGGTGCACCTCTCAACATTCGTAGACTTTTTAGAATAAAGCAATATGCAACACAGATGGCCTAAATCGGGCTGCTTGGTTCTTGACCTGGAGAAGGCTTTTAACTCCCTGGAGTGGCCCTATCTGGCTGCAGTTTTAGGCAAATTTGAACTGGGAGATTTAACCCCTTCGGCGCTCATGACGGAACGGTTCCGTCATGAGCGTCGGTTGGGCTGTGCTCATGACGGAACCGTTCCGTCATGAGCCCAAATCCGCGCCGCGCTGAAGGGGTTAAATATGGTTAGCCTATTGTATCAAAAGCCCACAGTTAGAGTCCGCGCCAGCAGGTTGATATCAGACCAAGTTAGGGTGAGGCGTGGGACGCATCAGGGCTGTCCCTTGTACCCGTTGCTATTCTCTCTGGCAATGGAGCCACTGGGCCATCGGTGCTCCGGCAGGATGGGGAAGCAAGGGGCATACAGTTAGGGGATGGGATACACGCCATTTCTTATACGCGGATGATCTGTTATTCTACCTATGGGATGTCACTGCGATCCAGACGTTCATTGCAGATATACTCAGCCTTTGAGGGAACATCTGGTGTCCGGGTTAACTGGGCCAACTTCAGGATTTATCCGTTCAGCTCTGTTGTAGCAGAGGAAGCAGTGGTCCTAAATGATTCACTTCTCTCATTGTACCCCACCACATTTCGATACCTCGGGATATTTATATATCGGATACCTGACTACCTCTGAGGGTATTTTGACGAGCGCAATCTCAGCACAAAATGAGGTTCTGGAAGACACTTCCTCTAGACGTCGTGAGCCGTATCGCTCTGGTGAAAAGGATTGTGTTGCCTAAGGTGCTCTATTATTTTTCAAATCTCCCACTCTATGTTCCGCCCAAGCTCTTACGAGATGGAATTGCTGTTCCCGGGATTTCATATGGAATAACAGGAGACCGCGAGTGGCTCTGTGGAAACTGTACGCTCCTACTGATCAGGGCGGGCTGACCCCAATATGGGACTGTATTGTTTGACTGCCCAACTTCAATGGGCGACGAGATGGCTCGATGGTCAGAATCTGGAGGACAGGGCGACCGTGGCACAGCCCTGGGTCCGCTCTCAGATCCGTTACTTGTTTCATCCTGTCGCAAAACTTCCAAGGCCAAAACAACTCCACCTGGATTTGGCGATACGCAGTTATAAGAGGAGCCTATTTCTTACCCGTGCGACCCTTCAATACGCCCCTATCCTGCCACTGCTCGGCACACCACGAGCCAGACTGAATAAGTCGGAGGCAGCCCTGGGGACCTGGCATGCCACAGGCATAGCCACGCTAGGTGACCTTTTTAGTGACTGTACGCTACTGCCGTTTGTGACACTAGCTGAAGATGCGGAGTTGTTAGCAGGCTAATTCCTCTTACATACCTCCCTTCTGAAAGCACCATCAGGCGCCTGGGGAGACTTGACGGTGGAATTTCAGACACATCTGCTACTTCAATACCTCCATGTCATGGGGGCGGGCTCCCACGTGGTGCATTGGTTAGTGGAAGCGCTTCTTACACACACTCTCAAGCCGATGGCACAGCTCTGAGTCAATTGGGAGATGGAGAGGCCGGCCATGGACTGATAAAGAATGGAATGCTGTGCTGGCGAGCCCCAAACACATACCAAGGAATTCCAGATTCAAACTTATACAGACATATCATACAAAAGGCGTCTCTCTCACCTGACTAGTTATTTTCTCACTACCGCCTCTACATGCCCGCGTTGCCAGCAGTTAGATGCAGATTGGCATCACATTCTTTGGGCGTGCGTATCCCTACAGCAATACTGGCAAGAGGTAGTCACAACACTAGCCACATGTACAGACGCGCCCTTATCGCTGACATGGGAGATCTGTATATTGGGACTTGTTAGACCTGGCATCATTGGCATGAGTCTCTCCTCCATTTTTTTCTGTTTGCCTCCTCTGTTTACGATGTTTTTGCTGGATTATTGCTTTGGGCACTGTGCCACTGCTGATCAGTGCCACAGTGCAAGTGCTCCCTATGTTAAATTGTTACATTGATTGGTGTTACCATGATTGGCTTGGTTGACTTACTGTTCAGACCCTAGTCTAGTGCACTGCGTGTGCCAAGGGCGTGTAAGTTAACTGCTGCTGGTGGGCTTGCAGCACTGGTTGTGCCACCCACAGAAGCAGCGTGTAAAATGTGTCTCAGGCCTGCCACCGCAGCGCCTGCGTGCAGTCCCTGACTGCCATGTCGACTTGGTAAGGAAACCTACTTACCAGTCTCTAAACCTTCCCTTTGCCACATTTCAGACACCTCTATGGTAGGCCCTAGGGCAGGGTGCATTGTTGGTAAAAGGTAGGTCATGCCCTGATGTGTGTGGCATGACCTAATAGTGAATTACAGCCATTTTCGTTTTTCACTATTGAAGGGCTACCTGCCTCCAATAGGCCAGACTGGGCAGACGGATTATTAACTCCATTATAATCTATCTGACTCAGGGAGCATGGTAGCAAGTCGAGTTTAGTATCCCTGAACTCAGAATTTAATAACTCACCCTTTAGGATGGATGGTTTTTAAATTCTATGTTTGAAAATAGCACTTTTAGAAAGTGGCTATTTTCTTGTCCAACTATCTACCGGTCTCTGCTGGTTTGGTGTGTGTGTCAGGGGCTGGGTGGCTCCAGAGGTCTGAGTGAGTCAGTGTGGGGTGAATGGGGCGTTTACACGTAGAGTGAGGGAAGAGTAGCCTGCCCTGCCTGACACAATACTGGCCCCGCCTCCTGCTGGGCGACTGATAGCCCTGCTCCTACCAGTGACAATACTGGCTCCGCCTCCTGCTGGGCGGCTGAGGACTCTGCCCTGCCCAGTGAATAGGCCAGGTGCCTCTGCCTGGCAACACCCACAACAAACCTGAGATGGTGGGAATCGCCCTGCTTGGACAAAGGGAACAAAGGGAAAAAGGGGTATAAGAGAAGGACCCCTGAACCAAGAACTCAGATCACTTCTGACAAGGAAACCTGTACCAAGGACAAGAAGCCTGCTGATCTAAGGACTTGCCTCCCCTTTCTGCCAGAGTGCTGTTTTGCTGTGGAGGAACCTGAAAGCTGCTTCTTTATTTTTGCCAAGGAACAAGGAGAGAGGAACTTGGTGTGTACTCTCTGACCACTTGCTAGAAAATCTCCAAGGACTGGAAGAGTGCCAGTCTCCTGCTGAAGTCACAGGGCCAAAGGACTTCACCATTTGCTGAATTGCTGGAAAGTGTTGTTTCCAGTACGCAAGGGAAAATCTGCAGTCTCGACGCCGCCGGGCCCGATCGACGCCAGCAGCAACTCCAGTGAGCAGTGGGTATCGGCCCCGGCTCCAAGTGACCCCGTCTCGACGCCGGTATCGACGCCAGTGAGGAGTGAGTATCGGCTCTGCCTCCAAGCGACCCCGTCCCGACGCCGCTGCTGATCGCATCGACCCGACGCCCGTCTCGACGCCGTGAGCGCTGCTCCGGCCCGACATCCCTCGACACCGCTGCGGATTGACCCGACTCCGAGGCACGATCGACGCCGACCTCGACGCCGACATCTCGACGCCGTGGATCATCGTTTTCTTCGTTTCTCAAGGTACTGTACTTGTGGGGTCTGTTGCGACTCCAGGCTTGACGTAGCGCTCCTCGCGGTCGACGCCGAACCTTGGGAATCTTGTAGACTCGACGTCGTGTGACTCCTGTGGGGGTTACATTGTTGCCAAAGAACTGTGCTCAGAAGAATACTTTGCTAAAGAACTATTTGCCAAGAAGAAACCTTACTTGAACTATTATTTTTCCTTCCAAAGAGTATTTATTACGACTGTGGTATATTTTTGTCGTTATTTGGTCTTGTGCTAAACCTTATATAAAAATACTATTTTTATAATAACTTCTGTGTCGTGTCCATCTGTAGTGTATTCACTTTATTACTGTATGTGGTCATAAATGCTTAACACACTGCCTCTGAGATAAGCCTGTCTGCTCTGCCAAGCTACCAAGGGGGTAGCAGGGGTTATCTGAGTGTGTAATCCCCTTGCCCTGACTAGAGTTGGTTGGTCCCTATTTGTCAGAAGTGTATACCTCTGCCAACTAGAGACCGCCGGTTCTAACATTGGTGGTCAGCGGTGAGGATTTGAACTTTGCATTTATGACTCATGTGCAGTGATTAGTGTACGCTACATAGTGAAAGCAGACCATAACGCAGCCACAATCTGTTTTGGTAGGATATCCTATTTTTGTTCTCCGCTTTCCTGGAGCTTATTTTCTTAAACACTGCCAGTTTTGACCATGGAGAATGCCGGAGCTGCTACACCTGTGGAGAATGTTGTGGGGGAATTTGATAAGGAGAAGATAGATTCCTACACGCTAAAAGATCTAAAAGGATTTTGCAAGCAGTTTAAAGTTCCTACCACAGGTGTCTCAAAGAAAGAGGGCTTCCTCAAAGCGCTGAAGGCCTGGTTAGAGGCCAGAAATCCCTCTGATCCGGTGGTGGTACCGGAAGAGGAAGAAGAAGAGGAAGAGCCCACAGGTGGGCCAGTGTCATCTCCAGGCAGTAGTGCGTCCTCTAGGAGCCTTTCCCCCGAAGAATTAGAAGACAGGGAGAAGGAGAGGGGGTACAAGTTAGAAATGGCAAAACTTAAATTAGGAGGGCAGTTGGAATTAGAGAATGCGAGAAGCAAGAGAGAAGCTGAAATGGAGAGCAAAAGATTAGATTTTGAGAGAGAGAAATTAGCGTTTGAACGTGAGAAGATGGTGAGGGAGATGGAGCTTAAAACTAAGAGTTTAGAGTTGAATCCCTCTGGTGGCAGCACTCCATCTGTGCCTGCAGAAAGTAGGTTTTATTTTCCTAAAGATGTGATCAAAGATTACAGTAAGAATGAAGATATTAGCCAATGGTTTAAAGCATATGAGTTAGCGTTATTGGCCCACCGGGTCCCTGAGAAGGATTGGGGAACGGGGTTGTGGAGCCGCTTTACAAACGAGGGGAGAGATACCTTGTTGAGCCTTCCTGCTGAGGATAGGATGTCTTATACTCATATGAAAGATGCTTTAATGCTGAGATATGGCTTAACTCCAGAAAAGTACAGACAAACCTTTAGAGAATGTAAGAAGTTGCCTGGTACTACGTGGGTTGAATATGTGTCTTTTTTCTGCAGAACCATGGATGGTTGGATAAAGGGTAGCAAGGTTGATAGTTATGATGCTCTTTATGATTTGTTTGCTTGGGAGCACTTGTCTAATAACTGTTTTCCAGAGCTACGCCAGCACCTTGTTGATAGCAAGCTATCTAACCCTAGAAAACTTGCTGAGGAGGCGGACCGCTGGGTCAGTACCAGGGTCCACAAGGGTCCAGTGGGAGACTCAGCCAAAGGTGGGCAGGGTCCCCAGCAGAAGAGTGGGGGGGACAGGGGTAAACAGAGGGAGTTTCAGAAAGGGCCCCAAAGTAGTCCCCAAGGGAACCAAGGGAAGGGTTCCCAGCCTCCCCCTGTAAAGAAGCCAGAGGCCCCGACAGGTAAACCTGTTCACAGGGGCCCCATGACCTGCTATGCCTGTAAGCAGGTGGGACACCGTTATTATGATCCCCAGTGTCCCATGAAGGATTCGAATGCACCGCCGCGTGCACCCCCTCGTCAGGTAGCGAGTGTAGCCCTGGGAGGGGAGGAGATGGGTGCCCCCGGTGGGTGGGGTCCCGCAGAAATGTCCCTGGTCTCTTTAGGAGACGTGGAAATGGTCCCTCCAACCCCTCTGCCTAGTAACACTAAGAAATATAGGCAGTGGGTGACCATTAATGGCCATAGGGTGGAAGCTCTCAGAGACACCGGAGCGAGTGTGACAGCTGTCAAGTGTCACTTGGTGTCCCGAGAGCAGGTGGTCCCTCATGCATTCTACCCCGTTGTAGCTGCTGACAACTCACAGAGTCAGTGTGAGGTAGCTCAAGTTCCCTTTGAGTGGGGGGGGGTCTCAGGTACTCTTCAGGTTGCTGTGAGGCCCGCCATGCCTGTTGATTGTCTCTTGGGCAATGATTTGGAGGACTCCCCTTGGGCTAAGGTGGAGAGAAAAGCGCATCTGGAAATGTTGGGTCTGCCTGAGTGGGTGTGTGCGACCACCCGGTCCATGTCAGTCAGTAAGGGTGTTGATGGGGGCCCGGAGCCTGAAAGTATGGCCCAGGTCCCAACCGTGAAGAGAAGAGGCAGGGGGCGCGGGAAACCGTCCCCCATCGTTCCCGCGGTCCAGGAGGGAGCAGACCCTGAGGGGGATGCCCTGGAACCGACAGGAGAACAAGTGGCCGAACTGGGAGACCTGCCCGAGCTGACCCATTGGCAGCAGGATGGTGGTCCCTCCAGGGAGGAATTTTGTGCTGAACAGAAAGTGTGCCCTTCTCTTGTGGGTATGAGGCAGCAGGCCTCAGCCCAAACGACAGGTGATCAGTCAGGATCACATTGGGTCTACTGGGAGAACGACCTCCTGTATAGCGAGCCTAAGGCTGCTGAACCTGGGTCAGCCCGTGTGCTGGTGGTACCCCAGCGCTTCAGAGCCTTCCTACTGGGGTTGGCTCATGACGTTCCGTTAGCTGGACATCTGGGGCAGGACAAGACCTATGACAGGCTTGTCACCCATTTTTATTGGCCTCAGATGAGAAGGGATTCAGATATCCATTGTAGGACATGTCAAACTTGCCAGGCAAGTGGGAAAAGTGGGCGGAAGCAGAAGGCTCCCCTCCAACCTTTTCCCGTCGTCAGTACCCCCTTTGAGCGAGTGGGAATTGACATTGTGGGGCCACTGGACCCCAAGACAGCCATGGGCAACAGGTTTATCCTGGTCTTGGTGGACCATGCCACCCGGTACCCGGAAGCCATCCCTCTCCGAACAGTGACGGCCCCCGTGGTGGGACGGGCACTGATGGGTGTTTTCTCCCGCATGGGGTTCCCCAGAGAGGTGGTGTCAGACCGGGGCACCAACTTCATTTCGAATTATATGAAGTCTCTGTGGAAGGAGTGTGGGGTAACCTACAAGTTTACCACTCCTTACCACCCTCAAGGTAATGGGCTGGTTGAGAGATTCAACCGGACCCTAAAAGGCATGATCATGGGTCTTGAAGAACCAATGAGGCGTAAATGGGACGTCCTCTTGCCATGCCTGCTGTTTGCTTACCGTGAGGTGCCACAGAAGTCTCTAGGGTTCAGCCCCTTTGAGCTTTTGTATGGTCACCCGGTAAGAGGACCTTTGAGTCTGGTCAAAGAAGGCTGGGAGCAATCTCCCAGGAAACCTCCCCAGGATGTATATAGTTACATGCTGGCCTTTAGGAACCAGACTCGGCGCTTCAGAGATCTTGCTCAGGCAAATCTGGAGGCCAGCCAGGAAGAGATGAAGCGGTGGTACGATCAGAATGCCACTCTGGTTGAGCTTCAACCTGGTCAGAAAGTTTGGGTCATGGCCCCTGTGGAACCTTGTGCGCTCAAGGACAGGTGGACTGGACCGTTTGAGGTTGTGGAGAAGAAGAGCGATGTCACCTACTTGGTGGACTTGAAATCTCCCAGGAACCCCTTAAGGGTCCTGCATGTCAACCGGTTAAAGCCCCACTTAGAAAGGTCCGAAGTGGGCATGCTCCTTGCCACAGATGCTGGGATGGAGGAGGAGAGTGAGCCTCTTCCTGACCTCCTGTGTGCAAAAGAAAAAGATGGGTCAGTGGATGGTGTTGTCCTCTCTGACACACTGACCCCTGAGCAGCAGCAAGATTGTCGCCATCTGTTGGTACAATTCCCTGATCTGTTCTCCTTAATCCCTGGTGTCACTCAGTGGTGTGTCCATGATGTGGACACTGGGGACAGCACTCCTGTGAGGCACAAGGCCTACAGGGTGACTGAAAAGGTCAGAGCATATATCAAGGAGGAGGTCTCCAAGATGTTTGCCTTAGGGGTGGTTGAGTCCTCTAGCAGTCCTTGGGCCAGCCCAGTGGTCTTGGTCCCAAAGGCTGCAGCGCCCGGTGCTTCACCAGAACTTCGGTTCTGTGTGGATTACCGAGGACTCAATTCGGTCACCAAGACTGACGCGCACCCCATCCCCAGAGCTGATGAGCTCATCGATCGGTTGGGGGCTGCCCGGTACCTTAGTACGTTTGATCTAACGTCTGGGTACTGGCAGATCGCCTTGACTGATGGGGCAAAAGAGAGGTCTGCATTCTCCACACCAGATGGGCACTACCAGTTCCGTGTGATGCCCTTTGGGATGAAGAATGCCCCTGCCACATTCCAGAGGTTGGTTAACCAGGTACTGGCCGGGCTGGAAGATTTCAGCGCCGCCTACCTGGACGATATAGCAGTGTTCAGCGCCAGCTGGGAGGAACACTTGCGCCACCTCCAGGAAGTGTTGTTGGCCCTGCGCAGAGCAGGCCTCACAATCAAGGCTAGTAAGTGCCAGATTGGGCAGGGTTCAGTGGTGTACTTGGGGCACCAAGTAGGGAGCGGCAAGGTGGCCCCCCTGCAACCCAAGATAGATACCATCCTGGCTTGGGAACCGCCCAAAACCCAGACTCAGGTGAGAGCCTTCTTGGGTCTCACGGGTTACTACAGGAGGTTTGTCAAGGGGTATGGCAACATTGTGCACCCCTTGACCTCGCTGACTTCCAGGAAGCAGCCGAGACTTGTGATCTGGACTGACGCCTGTCAGAACGCCTTTGACACCCTGAAAACTGCAATGTGTACAGCACCGGTCCTCCAGGCACCCGACTTTTCAAAAGAATTCATTGTCCAGACAGACGCTTCAGAGCATGGTGTGGGGGCTGTTCTAGCACAGATGAATGAGGAGGGCCGAGACTTACCTGTAGCCTTCATCAGCCGGAGGTTACTTCCCAGGGAACAAAGGTGGAGTGCGATAGAGCGTGAGGCATTTGCTGTGGTCTGGGCGCTGAAGAAGCTAAGACCCTACCTGTTTGGGACTCACTTCCGGGTTCAGACAGACCACAGGCCCCTCAGATGGTTAATGCAGATGAGGGGTGAGAACCCAAAGCTGTTGAGGTGGTCCATTTCCCTACAGGGGATGGACTTTACGGTGGAACACCGCCCTGGTACAGATCACGCCAATGCTGATGGTCTGTCCAGATTTTTCCGCCTTAGTGATGAGGACTCCCTGGGTGAAGGGTAGTTCTCCCCACATTTCAGCTGGAGGGGACACGTGTTAGACCTGGCATCATTGGCATGAGTCTCTCCTCCATTTTTTTCTGTTTGCCTCCTCTGTTTACGATGTTTTTGCTGGATTATTGCTTTGGGCACTGTGCCACTGCTGATCAGTGCCACAGTGCAAGTGCTCCCTATGTTAAATTGTTACATTGATTGGTGTTACCATGATTGGCTTGGTTGACTTACTGTTCAGACCCTAGTCTAGTGCACTGCGTGTGCCAAGGGCGTGTAAGTTAACTGCTGCTGGTGGGCTTGCAGCACTGGTTGTGCCACCCACAGAAGCAGCGTGTAAAATGTGTCTCAGGCCTGCCACCGCAGCGCCTGCGTGCAGTCCCTGACTGCCATGTCGACTTGGTAAGGAAACCTACTTACCAGTCTCTAAACCTTCCCTTTGCCACATTTCAGACACCTCTATGGTAGGCCCTAGGGCAGGGTGCATTGTTGGTAAAAGGTAGGTCATGCCCTGATGTGTGTGGCATGACCTAATAGTGAATTACAGCCATTTTCGTTTTTCACTATTGAAGGGCTACCTGCCTCCAATAGGCCAGACTGGGCAGACGGATTATTAACTCCATTATAATCTATCTGACTCAGGGAGCATGGTAGCAAGTCGAGTTTAGTATCCCTGAACTCAGAATTTAATAACTCACCCTTTAGGATGGATGGTTTTTAAATTCTATGTTTGAAAATAGCACTTTTAGAAAGTGGCTATTTTCTTGTCCAACTATCTACCGGTCTCTGCTGGTTTGGTGTGTGTGTCAGGGGCTGGGTGGCTCCAGAGGTCTGAGTGAGTCAGTGTGGGGTGAATGGGGCGTTTACACGTAGAGTGAGGGAAGAGTAGCCTGCCCTGCCTGACACAATACTGGCCCCGCCTCCTGCTGGGCGACTGATAGCCCTGCTCCTACCAGTGACAATACTGGCTCCGCCTCCTGCTGGGCGGCTGAGGACTCTGCCCTGCCCAGTGAATAGGCCAGGTGCCTCTGCCTGGCAACACCCACAACAAACCTGAGATGGTGGGAATCGCCCTGCTTGGACAAAGGGAACAAAGGGAAAAAGGGGTATAAGAGAAGGACCCCTGAACCAAGAACTCAGATCACTTCTGACAAGGAAACCTGTACCAAGGACAAGAAGCCTGCTGATCTAAGGACTTGCCTCCCCTTTCTGCCAGAGTGCTGTTTTGCTGTGGAGGAACCTGAAAGCTGCTTCTTTATTTTTGCCAAGGAACAAGGAGAGAGGAACTTGGTGTGTACTCTCTGACCACTTGCTAGAAAATCTCCAAGGACTGGAAGAGTGCCAGTCTCCTGCTGAAGTCACAGGGCCAAAGGACTTCACCATTTGCTGGAAAGTGTTGTTTCCAGTACGCAAGGGAAAATCTGCAGTCTCGACGCCGCCGGGCCCGATCGACGCCAGCAGCAACTCCAGTGAGCAGTGGGTATCGGCCCCGGCTCCAAGTGACCCCGTCTCGACGCCGGTATCGACGCCAGTGAGGAGTGAGTATCGGCTCTGCCTCCAAGCGACCCCGTCCCGACGCCGCTGCTGATCGCATCGACCCGACGCCCGTCTCGACGCCGTGAGCGCTGCTCCGGCCCGACATCCCTCGACACCGCTGCGGATTGACCCGACTCCGAGGCACGATCGACGCCGACCTCGACGCCGACATCTCGACGCCGTGGATCATCGTTTTCTTCGTTTCTCAAGGTACTGTACTTGTGGGGTCTGTTGCGACTCCAGGCTTGACGTAGCGCTCCTCGCGGTCGACGCCGAACCTTGGGAATCTTGTAGACTCGACGTCGTGTGACTCCTGTGGGGGTTACATTGTTGCCAAAGAACTGTGCTCAGAAGAATACTTTGCTAAAGAACTATTTGCCAAGAAGAAACCTTACTTGAACTATTATTTTTCCTTCCAAAGAGTATTTATTACGACTGTGGTATATTTTTGTCGTTATTTGGTCTTGTGCTAAACCTTATATAAAAATACTATTTTTATAATAACTTCTGTGTCGTGTCCATCTGTAGTGTATTCACTTTATTACTGTATGTGGTCATAAATGCTTAACACACTGCCTCTGAGATAAGCCTGTCTGCTCTGCCAAGCTACCAAGGGGGTAGCAGGGGTTATCTGAGTGTGTAATCCCCTTGCCCTGACTAGAGTTGGTTGGTCCCTATTTGTCAGAAGTGTATACCTCTGCCAACTAGAGACCGCCGGTTCTAACAGGACTCTATACCAGATCAGAAAACAAAATCACCTCAAGATTCTGGGATCTGGGTCTAATCACAGCAAAAAGATTAATAACTAAAGGATGGAAGTGTGCAGCTCCACCAGAGGTGGCTGGCAATGCTCACTTGTAATTTGGGCACAAGCGGAGAGCGCAGCAGTAAACGGAGAGGGCAGGGCTTCGCAAATACCCTATAGCGCAGGGCTGGGACGCTATACTAATGGCCCTTCAAGGCGGTGCTGCAGTGAATGATACGCAGCCCGCTGATTCATAACAGGCATGACAGTATCCAGCTGCATGATTACGAGAAGCTGTTATGCCCTGACATACGGACAACCACGCACCCAGAAAATCTCCGATACATCGCTAGAGGCCACTAGGGCCCCACGCGCTACCGGGAAGGGGGGGCGCACACAGCAGTTTTCATAGCTGCACGCAGGTGCTGGCTGTTATATGGCCTCTTATTAGGCGTGCCATAAGATAATGGTGGGTAGACAATAGATCATCATGCTATGATGTGTAACAGCGCCTTGACTCACAGATTAGATGGCAGTTTGTAGTGTTGTAAGTTTAAGTTTTCATTATTTATTTACTGGAAAAATAAGTCTTATTGGTACCCATGCGTGACCTCACCACATGTCAATATACGTTATGCTATTAATAATGGAGTTCAAGTTGGAACGACAGGTTATTTATGTGATGGAATAGCATATGTATCCGGTATTGCGGTACCGACCAAGACAAGATGGGTCCTGATTATGCTATGTATGGCCTTACATCGGACACAGTAGCCACGACATGGCAATGTATGCTAGCAATAGCACACTGAGATTCCTTCATATGTACTCAACATGTGTCTATCAGCAGAATTGTGGTGTTAACATTAGCTTAATATTGTTGTAATATGCACTACTGCAAGCCATGTGGGCTTTATAATTTCATGATTGACATCTGAAAAAGCTGTATAACATGATGCCAGTTATTGTTAATTCAGAAAATACCAATAAAGATATTTAAACAAAAAATAAGGGCTTGAGGAGATTGGTAAAAGTGGGGTTAAAGATGGACGTGGAAACAATCTTCGAAGACACATGAAGTGGGGAGAAGGTTTATAGTATAGGAGGAAACATGGCCGTTGAACAGTTTCTAGCTGGAGCCTTCTACGCATTTTTTGAAGTCTATCGGGATGAAGTGGTTCTGTGCTCACAAACCATTTACTCGGGATATGCTCAGTTCAAGGTTGTAGGAGTACTGTGCTTACTAAAGTGCACTTGTGTTTACTTGTTATATTAACATGTTTAACTCTAAACCAGACTGGCCCACAGAAAGTGTAGTTTGATTCAAACGTATAGTGTCTTTGCAGTCCACCCCAGCAAGGAGGGGCAATCCACAGAAGGCATAGCGTACAGATACCAGAATATATGGTCTGCAAAAGGAGATTCATTCACAAGAGGAGGGTAGGTGTTCTACGAAGTCCCCAAAGAAAAAAATATATATGGGGCACCAAAGAGTAGGAGTGTTAGTAAGAAGAGGATGCTGTGAAGATAAGTTTTGGCTAATGAAAAGATTGGGAAATAGGGTTTGGGAAAAAAAAAGGGGGGGGGGATTATTTTTTGTCTTTGACAACCTGGGAACAGGCCAGAGGAGGAGGATTGAGCAAACTAATGGGTGGCAGGGGGGCAACTTTGAATGAATGCAACGTATCTTCAATTTAAGAGCAAGGCCCAACCACAGGTGGCTCGAGTGTCAAGGAGGGAGTGGCCAAGAGGCTTTTTCCCTTTGTGTGATTTCACAAAGAGGCTACGTGTAATGAGTGAATGATCTCGGGACAGGGGTCTCAATTGTAATCACAGCACTGCAACAGTTACAGTACATAAAGCAAGTCAATTATTGCAATAAAGGACAGGCACGTCCATCAAAAGGCAACGGGGACTGGGTGGGGCAGAAAAAAGTATTATGAGAACATTCCTGTAACCAGAAATCCACCAATGCATCACTTGGATTACTGGGACAGTGCAAGGTGTTCTGGCCTACTAGTGGAAGTAGTAAAGCATTACGGTAAAGGTCCTGCAGGTACACAGAAAATGTATGATCCCATTGTTCTTTCCTATATGTTAAGTACAAGCCGGTTAAGAAGAAAGGAAGCTTGGTCACCCTGACCACAAGAAACGCAAATAGATCAGCAGCAACAGGCACCAGGAACCACAGATAGCCCTATATTAAATATGTGGATAAAGAATCAGGACATCTTAAATGCAATGAAAACTTTTTTACGCCCCTGAAACAACCCCCTTCAGAAAAAAGCATCACAAGTATCTTTTTTTCACATGGTTTTACTGGTCCTGAGAAAAAAAACAAGTTTCAGCTTTAAAACTTCTGGAACTGTTTCTTGGTGCCAGCAGCCTTAGTCACTTTCAGTACATTGAAGCGGACAGTTTTGCTGAGGGGACGACACTCTCCCACTGTCACAATATCTCCCACCTGGACATCTCTGGAAAAGGAGGGAAAAAACAGTCAGTGAGAAAAAGTCATCCTATGCTCAGCAGTAAAGAGGCTGAGGGGAGTGTAATGCAACGAAATCTAGCTACGACCGAGCTTTGAGATTGGGTCCCAAAATTAGACAAGCTTACCACAAAACACCAAGCTTTCATTTACTCACAGATCAGAACCCTACTTAAATGCATGTAATGCTCTACAAGCCATTTA
Source organism: Triturus cristatus (assembly GCF_964204655.1). Taxonomy (NCBI): domain Eukaryota; kingdom Metazoa; phylum Chordata; class Amphibia; order Caudata; family Salamandridae; genus Triturus; species Triturus cristatus. The sequence goes on from NC_140590.1 coordinate 286,773,956, forward strand.
ATAGATATAAAACTCACTACGAACGGCAGTAGAAGGGTCAGACCCTTTCCCCAGAATACATCACAAGGCTGCATCATTTGTAAGGAGAGATGTATTACAGCAAATAAGAGCTCTGAAGCGATTGTTGAACTGCATGAATCAAATGCAAACCAGGTGTTACTCTTGGTGCATTCAATTTTTTAAGGTATGGACAGACAACTTTAGCCTAATGCCAAAGTTCATTATATCAAAAAACACAAAAGAGCTTTGGATCAGTCAGTACCCTTTAGTCACTGCGTTACTAAAGAACCATAAATATTTTGGATTAGGCCAGGAGTACTCCAGGCTCACTGAATTGTGTGGTGGCCTACCCCACTGCAGCACAGGGAGAATAAAATGAAGCATCCATACACTTACATCTGTTTCTAAATGCAACTCGTGCTCATAAATGTGTTTCTACATCCCTGCCTATTTAGCAATCCAGTGTGATACAGTCAAGCTGCTTAATTCCCGAGGGTTGCACCTCGCAGTGAGTGATTTAACCAATTATTTTCTGTCCCCCGTTTCCTATTCTCAAGTTTGGTGTGTTATGTTAATCTTCAAGGTTGAGGTGCTCATGGCATACTGCTCAGTGGTTTGGGAAATGAAATACACATATGGCAGATAGGAGGTGCAGAAAAGAGAAGGCTGCACGGAGTCACAGCAGTGTGTGCAAAATAGTATTTGCCTGCATTAATACATTAAAGCTGGTATGTACACTGCTTTTCAATTTTAGTGACAATCTGGGAGTGCCAACATACTAGGGTGGGGCGAGGGGGACCAATCTTGCCCAACAAACACCTTAATCTGATAGCTAGTTATTTTCTCTAAACAGGGATGCAAGACACAAGGATTTCAGCGTTCTTGGGCCCAAATTGTCATGGTAATCTGGAATCCCAGGACACAGCAAACTGATTTTTAGTTCTCTTAAAAAAAGGTATCTTAAATACCCAATTCTGCCGGCGACCATAACTTTAACATGTAGTCTACATACCTGAAGGCCGGGGAGAGATGAACAGACATGTTCTTGTGGCGTTTCTCAAATCTGTTGTACTTCCGAATGTAATGCAGGTAATCTCGACGGATGACAATTGTTCTCTGCATCTTCATCTTGGTTACAACACCTAGAATACGAGTAAGAAAAAAGTGTTAGCGGTCACTCTGCAGATATCACAACTGGAAATGACTAAATGAAGAACTACATGGCCATCACCATGCATACCACAGATGAGCAAACAAGCCTTGGGCTTGTTACAAAAGCAATTGCAAAGTGAACATAGAGAAAAAGGCGGAATGTAAAATTTAGTTAGGGCGCCTATTAGGACAAACTTTATGGAAGGCACCTTTTAAGCGAGTCCTCCCAGGAGAAGTATAATGTCACTAGTTCTACACTTTCACCCACATGTCTACAAATCACACCCTCTTTCTACTCAGTACAATACTGTGGGCTAGGGTTTGAAAAAGGTCTTACTGTATTTACTAACAACGGAACCCTTGCATTTCACTCTTGTGAGTAAATGAAACCCACCTCAGGCTATGCAACCAGAAGGCCAGTCAAGAGATTCTTATCCAATTTCAGACCAATATATATTTGCATCCATAAGCTAGCATTGTGAAGTCGTCAACCACTTAAGTTGCGAAAGGCCATTTTAAAAAGCATGTGCAGCACGCACACACAGGTAGCTAACAGTAAACAGGAACACATCACAAGTAGATCTTTTTCCAAGGCAATAGATACCTCGAAGAAAGAAAAAAAAAAAAAGGAGGGCAACAATCAATAGGCGATAGAAGGAATCCTTGACTTAATCGCAATAGAGAACATTGTCACCCACTATTCCATGCTAGACAGAGGCCTGCCATTTCAAAATCGGGCTTTCCCAAAATGCTTAAACTGCCAGTCTGCTCCCAAGGGAGAACACAAGCAACAGAGGTGTTTAAGTTTCACCAGTGAAGTGTTTTAAGTCTCGTGGCACTGAGTAAATGACCGACGTCTGGGAATACCCATCTCGCTTAGTGACCACAGTAACAAACGAGGTGATGGAAATGGAAGAGGGGACAGCTGAACGGATCTAGAATGACTTGTTCCTACAAAACGTACCTGACAGGATACGCCCACGGATGGAGACATTTCCAGTAAAAGGACACTTCTTATCGATGTATGTGCCATCAATAGCCTGAAAGTAGGAAAGCAGGGTCTTAAAACATACAAAATTCAATCTCGTCATGTGCAAGAGAAGGGTCACGGAATGTCACTTGCATACTCTAGCATTGGCATAGCACAAGAGTAAAAATTCAAGTCACAAGGAAAGTTAGCATTAGAAATCCTTAAGGGGAAAAAACGGTCGAAAAACAATAGAAACAAGTGCTTAGCTAACAAAACAGTGGGTGAACTGATCATCCTCATTTTAATTTTCAGTTCTCCGCTACTGTTACTTGCCATACAGGCTTCCAAATCATGGGTTGGCCAGGTCAGTCCTCGGATAACTTTCTCCCCTTCCTACTAAATTTTAACTTGCACACTCACATCCATTCCCTACAGCCCTACATGTATACAGATACATATTTGCAGCAATACGATGCAAGTCATCGCCGGCATACTTGCTCGCTACAAAGTATCATACTTGCCCCTCACTGCAGTCAGACTAACTATTTGTCCATACACTAACACCGAAAGCTTAAACATCCCCACAAATTAGGTTTTCATTCAATACACGCCAAGGCAAAATGGCAAACACGAAGAGCACAACTCTGGTTCTCACATCACATGAAATCTATACAGGACATCTACATTCAGATGTTTTTACAATGCAGCGCGCTACTAGTTGTCAAATTCTCTTTTTTACCTGTAGAGATGCTGCAATGAAAAACAAGGACAACCAAAACACAAACAGAGGTAAGCTTCACCCTTGTCCATTAAGAAACTTAACACAGTCCTACAGCAAGTGACAAGCTGGTCAGGCGACTTCAATGTTCAGACAGCTATGACCTGAAGGTCACAAGGTTGAATCTTAACAAGGTTATATCAGCTTCCTATCCTTATGAGGCCAGAAAATAAAAGTACGAAATAGGAAATATCAACGCTTTTTAATTACAACACTTGAAAATAGCAAACTGCACGATATAAAAAGCAATTATGATGGCAACAATAGCACAGGCCATTCTAAGCACTTTACTGAGAGAACGCAAATTTTGCTTAGAACTTTAGATGGGGTTTCCCAGGTCTGCGCTTCAAATGGTTATAGGACTAGAACTCCTTTTATTTGAGAAAGTGCTCATTAAATGGATATTCTCCAGTATTCCTTGCCAAATCGCTGACAGAGCTATAAATGACGTAAAAAAGAAGAAATTGCAGGTAGTTTCCACTAGTGCAAGAATTGTGTGCTCATCCAGACTGAAAACTGAACATTAAATTACAGTTAGCAAGGGCAGAGCTGTTGCACTTGGGCGCACACAGCCACCAAAAGCTAGACAGAATTCACAAATCCCACTGAGAAATATTGAGGTCTTTGATTGACCATAAGCCTATAATTGGACTTTAAAACTATGACCGGGGGTGAGGGGAGAATCCTAAACCCACATACCCCAAGCAAAATAGATCTACCTCTTGGAAAAGAGACTCGGGGTGGGTTTCGAGGAAGTTGTGCTGCTACTGGATATTACATTAGCGGACACACAGACAGCATCCTGCCTTTGCAATTCCAATGAGAACCAGAACAGGGAGGCCCTGTTAGAAGAGAACCAAAGAAGTTGGGGAGAGGAGTTGTCCTAATGGCTAGGGCGGTCGACCTCGAATCTGGGGAACTAGGTTAGAGTCTCGGCAATGACGCTGAACATCCTATGATTCTGGGAAATGACTTAAACTACGCCTGCCTAACAAAAACAAGCATTAAAAATGCAATAGGCCTCGCCTTTCATTAAGTTAAAGCCATTTGCTTTGCTGCATAATACCATTAGAAAATCAAATGGCTTTAACTTAATCCAAGGCGAGACCTATTGCATTTTCAGTGCTCGTTTTCCTATGGCAGATGGGGGTGGACAATACAAGAGGGAGGTTGGGACTGAACGCACAACTGGAAAAAGAGTGAAAGAAAAAGCGCTAGGACGCATCCAGATTTTTTTTCTTCTTGAAGGGGATATGTGGGTGGCACAGGCCATGTAGGGTGGGAGTGGAAGCAAGAAAGAAACCGGGACAATGATGGTAGGGTGGGAAATAGTGTCTGAATCCGAATACAAGCAGTGGTTGACACTAATTAAAATAAATCAATCTGTGCTTGGTCCGCGCTCCACACAGGGAATAGAAGTGACGCCAGACCCGCGCTGAGCAATTAGGAATCAGCAAATAAGACTGACAAAGGCAACAAATGGTAAGCAATGGGCGGGCTCCTAGCCCTTTACAGTAAGCAATACCCCTTGCAGCATCAGTGCATGTGCGCTGTCAGGTGAGACCTCAAAACTGGCTTCCTTACCCATTCACACAAAGGAGCTTGAAACTGCAGAGCTCTATCCATTGTTAACAAAGAATTGGCTGCGTACAATAAGCAGTGACCTCCCCCTCTGAGTTGCTGCAAAGTACATTTGGAATATATGTATATATGTAAATATAATCTCAAACTTTAGTTCTCAATTTGCATGCATACTTCTCATGTAAGGTTTTTGGGACTAGAAACGGACGCTAGAGGATAACAATGAGTTTTATCTGCACACAACTAACTCGTTTTGTATGCAATTCATGCACTCTGAAGTCCTTATGTAATATTCTATTGTAAAGCGCCCAGACACCTTCGGGTAAAGTTTGTGCTATATAAAAGTGCATAAATAAACACATTTGCTATTTGAACATAACAGCTGCCGACTTTGGAAGTGTAGTACTAGGATTGGCTCAAAATCCACTGGATTTTGAGCCAATCCTAGTACTACAATTCCAAAGTCGGCAGCTGTTACGTTCAAATAGCGTCGCACCCTCTAGGATATCCTAGTGTAACAAATAAGCCAAACCAATTTAATGAACCACCCGTTTAAGCACGGCTGTTTTCTTCATTGCCGCTGTCGCTTTAAAAGATTCTAGACCTTACTCAAACGAGTGAACGCTCCCTGTATAAAGAATCTTTACACTGCGTGGGGCCACCATAGTGTCAGGCGAAACATTTTGCAGCTTCTTCTGACTGCGAAGTTCTTGAAGCCTGTTTCCATAGTACAAATTCCATAACACAAGCCAAAAAAAACAAAGCTGCTTTAATGTACACTTGCTGCGAAAGCTCAGATATTTACCAAATTACATACAACTCATAACACATCAAGCTATAACCCTGCTGTGTTTTATTTAGTTTTATATAGCGCGAACTCGACCCAACGAAATCTGAGCACTTCACATGAGCATCACTTACATTACGCGAGGTCACATTCATTTTTGGAGGCAAAGAAAGATTAAGAAGTGACCCAGAATCAGATGTTGATATGAAGTAGAGTGACCTGCTTCCCCAACTACACAACTCTGTCTTTAACGCTACATCTACTTCCGATGCTATGGTTGTAAAGTACAAGTCAACAAGCACGGTGCGCTTTTACTTTCGTCCGGAGCATGGGGATCTCTATGGGGCCATGTGTTTTGAACACATGGCCCCATAAAGATAAGAAATCCCTTACGAACAGAAAGCAGGTGAGCCCGTCCAAGTGACGGCAGAAAAAGCCAAAGGGAGGTAACCGCTCTTTTCCAATGGCTGGCCATCGTTTAGCATAAACGGTGAAGCCGGCCAATGGAAAAGAGGGGCGGGGCTTAAAGCCCTTTACTGAAACTCCTCAAACTCATTAAATCTCGCCGAGCGAGCTGCGCATGTGCGCAGCCATGCTAGCCGAGACCTAATGAATGTTTCCTCATGTAATGCAACTGGTGCTATGTAAAGCTCCGATAGCCGATTCTGGTCATGTTGGCACTATAAACTTGACCGGTTAATACACTTTTTTCACACTGGTCCTGACGAAAGCCAGCACACTTAAGAGACTGGCTGCAACGCGTAGACCTACTTTTGAACTAGCTCTTTTTGACCTTTTCCTCCCTCTTTTTGATTTGCATTCGCTCGCTAAATGGCATCCTTTGATCTGGCAGGTAACATGTTGATGCTCTCTAAAAATAATGAAAAAAAGTGTAAAGTGCGAATTAGCTGGGCCATCACTAGTTATCTCACTGCAGACTGAATAACGTAGACTATTCATTTGCACCGATATTCAGCTACAGCAACTGACAACTGCGTGTTCTCACAGAGGACTGTGAAACTGGTATTGAAAATCAGTTTGTGTGTTTATATGCAAAAATCATGCACAGCATGGGAGAATACTGTGGTGATATCCAGGCCGCGACTGTTCACAGCAGATGCAATCCTTTGAATAACATTATATTTGCTGAAACAGTACCAAGTGATGGTGGGCAGAGAAGCATTCAGACAATAAAACCATCGATTTGGCACAGAATGCAAACAATTTCTGAAGCAAATCCATTACCAAAATGTATTTGGAATATATGACAGTATTGTATTCCAAACATACCTTGCAAATTCCACCTTAAAGACACTAATTTGACTACGCTCTTCCAAATCCCAGCACTACATAAGGATTCTAAAAAAAAAAAGTGGGGTGCTACTAACTGAGCAGCACCAAAGATATTTATAAAAATCTGAGATTGTCCTGAAGGGGACTGTACAAGTGATACAAGTGCTGCCCACAAAGTCGCAGTGTGTACAATGTTTTGCCATAAAGCCAAAAGAGAGCTTGGGAAAATCAAAGCACATTGTACTAGAGAGAGCAGGCAGCTGGATGCAGAATAAATACTTTCCTGTGCCTCCAGATTGTCTAGAATTTGTATCTTTCATACATTTGCATGTGAATTAATGTTTTCCCCACAGGGAAAAAGAGCCTCAGGAGAAGAGAAGCCCATAAGCATAACCTACACCCCTCTCAGCCCCCACCAGCAGATATGGGGAGATACCGGATACATGAACAATCTAGGTCACCTACAAAATTACATGCAAAAGCCTAGAGAAAATAGATTTGTTAAAGGTGTCCACAGAAAACCTAGATAAACACTGCACTTAAAAGCACTTGTACATGTTATGCTTAACTAGCGCTCGACAATGTGTGATCCAGCATCAGTGAAGCCCGTGGGCGTCATCGTCAGAGATTTGTTAAAACTCTCAGAAGACCATCGTGAGAATAAACATCATTTGCCAGGACATCACAGTAAAGAATAAACATTCTTGCTGGAGCTCATGGTAATACACATGTATTAGCCAAATCAAACTTTTGCTGAACGAGTTGCATACCTCTCTGGGCGTCTTGAACCCCAACCCAATATTCTTATAGTATCGAGGGAGCTTCTCCTTTGCACCTTCCCCAAGAAGCACGCGCTTCTTGTTCTGGAAGATGGTTGGCTGCTTCTGGTAAGCCCTTTCTGTCTGTATGGGAAAAGACAAAATACATTGAAAAAACACTAAGATTGATAGACAACTAGTGTTAATGCACAAACTGAATATCTCAAAGTTCCACAACCAATATATTGTTAATACAACTAGCAATTAAATGTTAATAATAAGAGGTAGACCAAAAAAACATGAAAATGGGGTGTACTATGTAGTTACAAGACCTCCGTGTAATAAACTATCAACCCTTCTATGACTTGTAGGCTCCGTCTGCCAAACATTAGTTCAACCCTGGGTAGCTGTGGTTTCAAAAAGAACGCATGAAAAGCATTTGAACAGCACCAAACCAATTGAGTAAGAAAGAAATCTGACCCAGATTAAATAAATAAAGAAGGATGGGTTATAGTTTTACAAGTGTATGTTAAACAAAAAAAGAACAAACAGGAGGGTTACGCAGATGTAGCTTTTTAAAGAAACATCAAGAATTTCCACTCAACCACAAACATGCAATGCCAAATGCAACACATTTGAAACTTCAAGGCCCTCTTTGGATCAGCATAAGTCCAGTTAACACTGACTACTTGTCACCGGGCACAACTGAGCCAGTGGCTTCCTTCTTTTGGCAATAACTCCTTCTGCGTGACCACACCGCACCGCACTTCCATGACTACCGGGTAAGGGGCATTTCCTTAGGGAGATATGCTCCACTACACCGCAATGTGAATACTGGAATGTGACTTTAGACATCCATTCTGCTGGACATTGTGTGTTCTATAGGGTATGGACAAAGGGGACAACACCTTCCACACCAGGCATCGAATGGGTCACAAACATTTACTGAACATGCTAACGATTACTGCAATGTGAATGAATTGCCTGGTTATATTTTCGAATTGGGAGGGTGTTTACATATGGCGTATACGATGTGCATAAACTAACAATACTCTATAGTGTTGGATACACTGCTATAGTAGGTAAATAACTGTCTACCTCTTCTGTATACAAGTTACTCTAAATCCCATACCTCTCCGTCCTAAGTTGTTTTTGGAAACCATAACAATATTTCCAGCAAGTAATTGGCCCCATCTACTGATCATATCTGTGTCAATAATGTAGCACAAAGAAACTAGAATGAATGCAAGGAATGAGCATGCAAAACTAATCACAATAATCAACATACTAACTGGCCACCAACTCTGGACTCCTGGGTAGTGTGCTACTCACCGTAAAGTGCTTCAATGCCTCGTCGGGGTAGTAAGCATTATATAGATACAATTTTAACACTTAAACAAATAATTCTTAAGATAACAGCCTCCGTTACCTCCGGTAACTTTTTGGTTTTGTTAAGACCACGGAAAAGCTCAACATACAATGGTATATAGGAGGGGCCCTGAAGTCACAAACACAGGTTTTCGAACTGGGTGAAGAGGCCCGAAATTATCTAGGAGGGGGGGGGGGGGAATGCCAGGAACTGGCCATACTGAGTACCTTATTTTTTTAGTGAATAAAGAATAAGCCACTCTGAAACGGGTCATCGGTAACATCTTTTGTCACTCATATCCTGGATGGGAATATGAATAATCACAGTACCACCCACAGCCCCCACTGTGGATTCTTTGCCCAGGAAACCTGTAGCGTCATGGAATCCAGTAAAAGATACTGAACGTAACTGCGATGTTTGCATTGTTAAATATATTGAAACTGCCACTTTTAAAGAATTGCGTAAAAATAGGATACTCTGGCGGATCAATTCCCTTTTTATTTTTTTTAGCTGGGGGTATATTAGCAGTTCTGAAGACCACTGATATAAAATAAAAGACAGTACTATGGAACACTTGTAAGCAAAATGCATTTTTGTTTTTAAACTACTTAACGGGATTTAAGTTGCAAGACTCCGTGACAGGTTGCAATGGGATGAGAGAACGGCACTAAAAATGAACGCCCGATTTGGTAGGGTGGGGGACAATAGTGAACGCTACTGTGAAAATTATTACATTCTATAAAAACTAGCAATGTTTTGCTGAATGTATAACACTCCGATGTAAACAAGTGTAGATTTCAACGCTACACTTCAAATGTACAGACAAGTAAGTGATGCTGTCTACGCCAAGGCCCAGTGTACATAGACCACTATTTTCTGTGCTAAGGAAAACGCTTAGGAGAGAATTAAATTAAGTCGCCGCAAATAAACTAAACAGTTCCTGAAATACACCGATAGCCAGCAGAGAGGAGCTTCAGCTTTCACAAGTAAAAGCATAATGAAAATAGCCAGCAGAGAGGAGCTTCAGCTTTTACAGGTAAAAGCATAATGAAAACTGGAGTAGGCAACAATGCCAACCCGACTCTTCCGACGCACGAAATGGGCTTGCTCGTTGTGAAGAGCCAAATACATTTAAAGTACAAACTATGTTACAGCTGGACTTTAGCCTTCCTTTTGTAGAAAAGCTTGCCATACTGAACGAACGGTATTGAATTGTTACCTGAGGCACATTTCTGGCGGTTATGGTGTGGGAGGTAAATTTGCCTATTAAAATTCATCGTCTGAAACCCAAATTGCTTCTCAACTTACTTGAAAACTAGATCTACTAAATGCCTTCTCTGGGATTTGAAAACGTGAATTTCAGCCAGTCAGTGGTCAAATTGATTAAGAAGCAGCGTATGCTTGGCGACACACACTTGCACGGGATAGTGCCCATGCTTACAGAATTGGACCGAGTTGCATGCACTGACAGCGCCGCCTTAAGATCCTACTCCAGTAGATCTACCCTGGATTTCTACACACCAAGAACCCACACGCAACCCTTTAGAAACCCCTCGGTGCTCCGCACAAACCTCCCAAATTAAAAATCAATTCTCATTTACTAAACTACCGCTATTTCTCTTGAGCCACGCAGAGCCCTCACCTGAATATCCGCCATCTTGCACCGCGCGAGGAAAAAAGAGGATCTCGCCCGGCCACGGGGTCCGAAAAGCCGTACGGCAAGGACAGGACGTGACGCACCCAGACGAGTGGAAACTAAAAGAGGACTGAAGTTCCAGGCCATTGGCGTCCATCATTGTTTTCCTTAAAGCTAGTGAGTTTTGCCAGCAATAAGTAGATGCACAACTTCTACTGAAACCAAATGAACCCCGTTTTCCGTGTATTCCAATTCTCTGACATTCCTAATCACACACACATCTTTAAATACAAATATTCTTTCTTCGCCAGTCTCCTTTAGAGCTCTCGAATAGTTTTAACAATGTAACAGGTTAACTTTTCCAAAGGAGTTATTGCGCTTAAAATTATTGTGTACGCATTAAATGTCTCGATATTTAGTGACAACGCCCCCCCCACGTTCACTCGTGTTCCCAAAGTGAAATAGGTTTACAGTACATTTTAATAATTAAAAGCCGTGGCAGCCATTTTTAGGTCTCGCCTGACCCAGCGCTTGCGCTATCTGGCGAGTCTTTAAGTAAGGGCTTCAAAAAATGCTACCGCCAGCTACAGCTTGCAGTACATGGGCACGCGCTTGAACAGAGGCGCCATATGGCATTCCTCATGCTCATTAAGCGCATCGCACGCTTGATCGCGATCACTTTCATGTCGCGCAACGGCCGCGCGCGCACCACTCGAGAGACTACCACTGCCACCCCGTGGCCTTAAATAGCAATGGCATTGTGGTGTTGCGGTCTAGTCCGCGGCTCGCACGACGTGCGACGTCACCGGACTTCCGGCCATCTTGGATTCGGCACTAGCGCGCCGATTCAAAAGGGGATCGGAGCTCCGTACCGGCGCTCCTGCTGATGATTGTATATTGTAATAAATACCCCCAACTCCACCACCACGACTCCTATCTTCTGTGGGGGGTACCACCACTGTGTAAGGGGCACTACATTACAATGGCGACGAGGAGGTGAAACGGCCCTGCGCTGCCTCCAGGGTGAGTGCTACGTGGTGAGCACGCTGTCTACACCCACGGTCACCACCCCTAACCGGCAGAAGCGCGGCAGTGTCACGGAGAGCGGCGGAGGACGCGCATCAGGACAGAAGGGTCCCAACCGAGCCTGGTTCAGGACAGCAGCAGCCCGGCGGTAAGGGACAGTGCCAGGGAGAGTGCACGTGGCCAGGCAACTCCACGCACCGTGGCGGGGGTCACAGGAAGACACGCGGGAAGCGGAAAATCCGACCAAGACGACGACCCAGGCGAAGGGAGCTCCGACGGCACCAGTGCGTCGAGAAGTTCGAGCCCAAGGACGCGGCGGACGGAGGCGGGGAGTAATATGAGTGCCACATCGACCGGGTTGCCGAACCCAGTACCCTTCCTAACGAAGGCGGGAGTTCCAGAGATGCCGTGGGAGGACTGGAAGCGGTACTTCTTGAATTACCTGTTCGCTTTAGAGGAGGAAGGCGGCGCAGTGTTCTCGAGCACGCGCAGGAAGAGGATACTCTTACACCATTTGGGCCCAGCAGGTCAGAGAGTGTACGACGATCTGGTGAAGGTAGTGCGGCCCACAGACGACGACGATGTGTTTCAGCATGCGATCGACGATATGGATGCCCACTACCGCCCGACCGTGTGTGTAGCTGTCGACAGGTACAACTTCTATCACAGAGCGCAACATAAAGGGGAAACGATCGACCAGTATGTGGCGGCGTTACAGAAGCTGGCCCTAACGTGCAAATTTGGGACCTTCCAGGAAGAGTTGATCAGGGACCAAATAGTAATGCATGCGGCGAACACGTCCATCCAAGACAAGCTGTGGGCCAATGGCGACGAACCTCTCAAGACAGTGGTGGCCATGGGAAAGAAAGCCGAATTGTCCAAGAGGTGTGCAGAGGTGGCGAAGAAAGACCGTCTCCCGGAACAAGCGGTGTGCAGGATAGAGGAACGGAAGAACCGCGAGGGCCAAGCGGCGGCGGAACAACACAACACGCAACCATACAGGAAGTCCACGACCAAGGGTGCGAAACAGCAAGTACAGGGACAGGGGAGCACCAACACGTGCTACAGATGCGGCAGCAATAGACACGCCGCCAACGACAAAGGGTGCCCAGCGTTCCGGGCCAAATGCACGTACTGTGGCCTGATGGGCCATTACGAAAGGGTATACCGAAGGAAAGCGCCGAGGCAGCAAGTGAAGTACGTGGCACAGGAGACGGGCAAGGAGGAAGAAGCGGAAAGCCAGGAGGACGAAGAAGAGATCCTGATGATAGAGGATCAGATATTGGGGATTGACGGGGCGGTCGACATGAACATCGGGGGAGTGAGAGTCACAATGGTCGCAGACTCGGGTTCCCCCTACACGATCATAAGAAGGAAGATATGGGAGGAGGACTTCGAACCGGTTACAACACACCAACTGCATCCCACAGACATCCATCCCGTGACATTCACCGGGGAACCCATACCGATGGTCGGGTATTGCCCTCTAACCTTCGAGTTCAAGGGTAGAACGTGCGAAGGGAAACGATACGTGGCAGAAAAAGGGCCATCAGTATTAGGATGGAGGGATCAAGGGAAGCTTGGGATAAAATTGAACCCGGGAGGTCGTGTTCAAGTGCTCATGATGGAGGAAGACACTGGAGTGGGAGCAAGGCAGTGGAAGGAGGAGTTTCCCGAAGTCTTCAGAGATGATATTGGGAAGTTAACCAAATTTACGCACCGAATAAACCTGAAGGAAGGAGCCCGACCGGTGTCACACAAAGTGCGGAACATTCCGTTCCGCACCAGAGAGGCAGTACAAGAGGAACTGCGGAGGTTGGAGGACAACGGGATCATTGAAGCCATCGACAATGCGGAATGGTTGGCCCCCTTAGTTGTGGCACAGAAGCCAAACGGGAAGGTGAGGTTGTGTGTGGACCTCAGGGAGCTCAACAAAAACATTGTTGTGGACAAGTTCCCTCTTCCCCGCATCAACGAGATGCTGGCCAAGACCAAGGGCGCCAAGTGGTTCTCCACGGTAGACTTAACGTCCGCATACCACCAGATCGCACTCCACAAATCATGCAACCATCTCACATCGTTCATAACGCCGTTTGGGTGCTACAAATTCTTACGGATGCCTTTCGGGCTGGCCTCTGCTGCAGCAGTGTTCCAAAAATTGATGTACCGCCTGTTCAACAAGATGGAGGGAATCCAGTACTTCCAGGACGACATCTTAGTGATGGGAGCCTCCAGGGAAGAACATGACCGGAAGCTGGCGGACGTACTGGCAGTACTCAAGCATAATGGTCTCACAGCCCAGTGGGACAAGTGCAGGTTCGGAATGGAGAGTGTCACGTACCTGGGGCATGAAATCAGCCAGGACGGCATAAAACCCAAAGCGTCAAACGTGGCGGCTATCAGGAACGCACCCACACCATCAAACAAGGAGGAGGTACGGACGTTCTTAGGGATGGCTGAATTCTACAGCAAGTTCGTATCCCACTTCGCGTCAAAGACACACCACCTGAGGTCGATCTTGAAGGACAAGACGGCGTTTGCATGGAAGGAAGAACAACAGCAGGAATTCGAGAGGATGAAAGAGGAAATATGCGGTGCGGTGCCCATTCAAGGATTCGACCCAACAGCTCCCACGATCCTGACCACAGACGCGAGCGACCAAGGCCTAGGCGCAGTACTAACTCAACAGTCAGCACAAGGAGCGGCAGCCACGATCAGCTTCGCATCCCGCACGTTGGCTGACAATGAACGCAAATTCAGCGTGATTGAAAAAGAGATGCTGGCCGTGGTGTGGGCAGTGGAGAGGTTCCGACAGTTCCTGTGGGGAGGAAGATTCCTGTTGCGAACAGATCACAAACCGCTGGTAAAAGTCCTCACGTCCAACGGTCATGAGCACGCAACACCGAGGATTGCAAAAATGACGCTACGACTCCTCGACTACGTGTACGACGTGGAGTACATACCAGGCACCAGGAACAGAGTAGCAGACTACCTAAGCAGGGCAGCAGCGAAGGAATCTGCAGAGACACAAGACACAGAAAAGTGGGCAGAGTATGCGGTGGCGTTCATGGGCGATCACGAGAAAGCCATCAGCAGGCAAGAGTGGGAAGAAGAGTATGAGGCTGACGAGAAGGTGAAGGCCGTCAAAACGTATGTGACGCAAGGGTGGCCGGAGAAGAGGCTACTCGGAGAAGAACTCAAGCAGTACTGGGAAATCAGAGAAGAACTGTCGTTGGGAGACGACCCAGGTTTCCTGTTCCGGGGCAACAAGGTAGTTCCTCCGATGGCGTTGAGACCTAGAGTGGTGGCCTTGGCCCACGAAGGGCATTTGGGAATCGTGAAAACGAAGGGCAGAGTGAAGGAGGACTACTGGTGGCCATGGTTGGACCTCGCGGTGGAACGACACGTCAGGGCGTGCGAACAGTGCAGCAATGCAGACAAGACACAAAGGATGCTGCGTCCACCACTGGGACGTTTTGAGTGTCCGGAAAATCCGTGGGAAGAAATCTCAATAGACGTCCTAGGCCCCATACAAGACGCCAGTGGCAACCAGAAGTACCTCACCGTAGTCGTGGACAGGTACTCGAAGTGGCCAGAAATCCATGTGGATGAGAACGCGGAGACAGACACCATCTTAGGATTCCTTACGGACATATTCATCAGGGAAGGAATCCCCAAGGGAATCCTAAGCGACAACGGCCCGCAGTTCACGTCGACCAAATGGAAGGCCTTCATGGACAGAAATGGGATAACGGTCAGACGCACCCCCGTCTACCACCCCGCGGGGAATGGAGCAGTGGAGAGATTCAATAGAGTAATAATGGGGTCGGTGCAAGCGGCAATCGGACAAGGGGCAAGCTGGGAGAAGGAACTTAAGCGTTTGCTATGGGCTTACAGGATAACTCCCTCTTCCACAGGCTACAGCCCGTTCCGAATACTGAGAGGAAGAGAACCGTTCACCCGAGACAACGTGGCATGGAAGAGGCTCAGCGTGCAGAGCCATTGGTCACCGGCGGTGGTGCGCAAGAACTTGGAGAAGGCGCAAGCCGTGTACACTAACTACTATGACCAAAGGCACAACACCAAGGAAGTCGCACTGGAAAAAGGAGAGTGGGTTAGGGTGAAGCTCCCAACACCCGGGAGAAAGGGGGACAGCAAATTCACGCCCCCATTCCAAGTAGTGGAACCCTACTCCACATCGGCCTTACTGAGCGACGGGAAGATATGGGCCCAAGATCGTATGGCAAGATGTACCAGGGCCGAGGAGACAGAGCACAGAACGGAACTGAACAACATGGACAAAACCAGGTCCACACCGGCGACAAAGGGAGATAGGAGAAGACTGGAAGAAGAAGCGGGAGGCTCTCCTCAAGAGGCCTGGAGTCCAAGAGGAGGGGGAGTTGAGACACCAGGACTTAGAGACCAAGAGACAGCGATAGAGACAGAGTTGGGTGGTCCTGAACTCGATGAAGCGAGTGGAGCAGCATCCCCAGGTACCGGTTGTGTAATTCAGTGATACTATGCAATAATAAACATTGATATTATGCAATAATAAACATTTTACAATAACTATGTGCAGATCGGATTCTTCTCAGAAACCAATCCCTTTGTCAAGAGATGACAACCCCCAATGTGCTAAACAGTTTAATATTACTAAAGTTAAGATTGTAATTAACTAGTGTGCATATTTACATCTCGTAATTAAATCATACGTAACAAGACAGCTTCATAAAAGTTCAATACATCAAGCCAGTACAGGAATCCAAGTCTAATAACCTATGATACAGAGCCACCCGATTCATCTAATCAAAACCAACGTAGACCTTCATCCGATTCGAAACCTCCGTGCTTCAATGTGTGCATTGTATTAATTGTGTTTGTAATTAGCAGAGTTAACACACAGTCTACTGTTCTGGGATGGAAGGGTGCCCTACACACGCCTACAAACCTCGAGTTGGAGTCATATTCATGTTTTCCACGAAACACATGCCTACAGGTGTTCGAGGGTTGCTGTGGGGTCTCCAACATGCTATGCCATGCAGCATCAACTCTCTCACACACACAAGCTCTCTCCCTCCTTCTCTCACACACGCATGCACGCACGCACGCACACATGCACGCTCTCTCTCTCCCTCTCCCCCTCTCACACACACACAGGCACGCACACATGCACGCTCTCTCTCTTTCTCACACACACAGGCACACATGCACGCTCTCTCGCACTCACACACGCATACTCACACATGCAGGCTCTCTGCTCTCTTTCTCTCTCCCCCTCTCTCACACATGCACGCCCACATGCACGCTCTCTCTCACACACACACAGGCACGCACACATGCACATTCTCTCACTCACACGCACACACACACACACACAAACACATGCACTCTCTCTTTCTATCACACACACCCACACATGGACACATGCGCACTCTCGCTCTCTCACATGCATGCACACATGCACGTTCTCTCTCCCTCTCTCACACACACATACACACCCCCACACGCTCTTTCTCTCTCTCGCGCACACACACAGGCACTCGCGCACACATGCATTCTCTCTCTTTCTTTGGTGTGTAGTGCCGAAGCACCATTGATTCCTGCTACGCACGGTAAGTCATTCATTGGTGCTTTTAATATGATACAAGGACCCCTTGCTCCCCGCCAGGCCTCCAGCACTGGTGGTGTGGTGGGGATAGTTACAGTAAGACCTTCACTGGTGCTTTTAGCTTGACTGTGTTATGATACCAAGACCCCTTTTCTCCCTTTCAGGCTTCCAGCACTGGTGGTGTGGTGGTGGCAGTGTGCAGTGCCAAAGCACTTTTGACTTCTGCTATGCACGGTAAGGCATTCGCGAGCGTGGCAGTGCCTAATCTGAACGCCTTCACTGCTGTCTCTTGGAGTACCGAAACACTGCTGTGAATTGTCACAATATGTTCGTGAGTAAGTCCTGCATGTTCGCTCTGCTTGTCATGCCAGTTTAGGGCCTAGCACTACTGTAGTAGTACTGTACTGTAGTTTTTTCCTTGTGTGCTTCTACCCGTTCCACGTTGCTCTCTTTATCCCGTGTGCTTCTGTTCTCACCTGCTCCACGTTGCTCTCTCTCGCCCTGCTTGTCCAGCCGCCATCCGTGTTGCTTCTGACCCCATCTTCTGTAATTTTTCCCGCACCAGTACTCTCCGTGTTGCTTCTGAGCCCTGCATTCGTTATTTCCCTCCACCCGCCTTAAAAATAAAATAAAAAAAGCTTTCTCACTGCTTTATTTTTCTTTATTTACCAGTACAAATGGGATCAGTACATAAAAAAAAAACTTCACACGCACGCTGTAGGTGCGTTCATGAGTTGTGCTTTTACCTACAAAATGACACAGCTGCTGCGACTGCATAATAGCATCTTTAGTTTTTTAATGGGGGGGTTCCTCTTTATCCATCACCACTCCACTGCGCTCCATGTTGCTCCCCCACTCCCTCAGTGTTGTGCTTGCCCTTGTGTGCTTCACCTCCCACGCATTGCTTTTTAGGTCTCGCTGAGTCAGCGCGCATGCGTTGCTCGGAGAGACTTTAGTGGGTGAGTTTTCAAAGTGCTACTGGCTGGCCTAGCGCTTGCATTCACTCGCGAAGCCGCCAGCCGCATGTCTTTTGCTTTGATCGCGATCCCTTTCGTTTTCACGGCCGCGCAGCTGTTACTTTTATGGCCGCACAGCCAGTGCTTGTTAATACTTCTGATAGCCAGCTTTGCAATTTACGATGCTGCCAGCGGCGGAACATTGTTTACTTGCCAAGTCCCGCGCTTTCTTTGCCTCTTTGAAATGTAATGTATTGTTAAGAAAAGAGTGGGAAGAAATTCCACTTCGATAAGTGATATTGGTTCACGCTGAATTTCCTCATTAAAAGCACAGTGATTCACAAGTGCTACTCACATGGTTTTGCTGGCTACAAGCTTGAGTGCACGATGGCGTGCACATGCACAGCTGCTCCCCGCATTCCCCCCTCCCTTCTTGCCCAGCCCTTTGATGCTCTGCTCGCATCTCCCTCCTCCCTTTTCGTCAGTTTCATTGTGGCTCCTCTGCTCCTCGCATTCACCCCTCCCTTTTTGCCCAGCCCTTTGATGCACTTCTCGCATCTCCCTCCCCCTTTTCGTCAGTTTCATTCTGGCTCCTTTTCGTCAGTTTCATTCTGGCTCCTCGCATTCCCCTCTGCTCCTCACATTCCCCCCCTCCCTTCTCGGCCAGCCCTTTGATGCTTATAACATTGTGTTTCATTTAGGGCATTCAAAATAAAGAAGCACTGGCAACGCAGATAAAATGGATTTCATTTTGAGCAGTGACTAAAACTTTAACCACACACACACACACACACACACACAACCACACACACACAACACACACACACAACCACAAACACACAACCACACACACACACACAACTACACACACAACCACAACTACACACACAACCACCACAACCCACAACCACAAGCATGCATACAACCACAACCACACATACAACCACAACCACTAAGAACCACACACACACAACCACACACAACCACACCCACACACCCACAACCACACACACAACCACACCCGCACACAACCACAACCACACAGAAGCACACACACAACCACACACAACCACACACACATACCCCAAACCACCCACACAACCACACCTACACCCACACAACAACCACACACACAACCACACACACAACCACACACACACACAACCACACTCACACACACCCACAACCACCCACACCCAGACAACCACAACCAC
This sequence comes from Triturus cristatus, assembly GCF_964204655.1. Lineage (NCBI taxonomy): Eukaryota > Metazoa > Chordata > Amphibia > Caudata > Salamandridae > Triturus > Triturus cristatus. The sequence goes on from NC_140590.1 coordinate 286,793,084, forward strand.
ACACACAACCACACACACAACCACACAGACACACAACCACACAGAGACACACAACCACACACACACACACAACCATACACACACAACCACACACTCAACCACAACTACACACAACCACAACCACACAACCACACACAACCAGAGCTGTGAGCTGATAATGCAAAACTTAGGAGTGTGCGTGTCTGTGTGCGTGCCTCTGTGCGTGCACACGCCCTGCGTAATCCTCTGTTTGTGGGAGTTGATTGCATTGCTCCCAACTTCCCTCCAGTCTCCATATGTCATCCACTTTTTTAATAACTTTCTCAGTAGCCCTCCCAGTTCACACGCATTATTTCTAAAATGCTCCTCTGACGGTTCACGTGTTCTTTTAGAGTTTTCCAGGAGGTAAATTAATCTTTTCCTGCCCCCAACTAACCTTTGCTCGTGTGTGCATTGAGGAGGGTAGATGGTTGTTTTAATTTCAGGTTTTCCTAAGTCCCATACTTGCCATTAAAGCTGCAAAACTGGTTTTGTGACCCTCAGTGATGGAGACTCGGGAACCGGTGCTTAGCCAGGGCATTGTTATTGGCCCTGATACCAGGCTTTTGACTAGATGGAATCAGATAAACAATCCCTTTCTCTGTCTAGAAGAGGTGGAGAGAATGGGAATGGCCCTGTGATGAGTCATAATGTTGGCCATATTGGGCTGCAGTTGGGCACAGTTTTGACTATAATGGTTTAACTATCCCTAAAACCAGCCAAGATATTGTCCCCCATGAATAACTTTTTGGCCACCAGATACTGCTGACCTTGTCAACAAGCATTTGCATAGCCAATAGGTCTCGCTTTTGGGACCTTCTAAGTATTTAGTTATGCAGCACAATATCCTTGGTGCAACAACAACTGTTTCGTGGCAAAACACTTATAAGGTCCCAAAGGCGAGACCTATTGGCTATGCCAGTGCTTGTTTCCCTGTGTGCTTCCACGTTGCTCTCTTTATCCTGTGTGCTTCTGTTCTCACGTGCTCCACGTTGCTCTCTCTCGCCCTGCTTGTCCAGCCGCCATCCGTGTTGCTTCTGACCCCATCCTCTGTAATCTTTCCCACACCAGTACTCTGCGTGTTGCTTCTGAGCCCTGCTTTCGTTATTTCCCTCCACCCGCCTTAAAAAAAAAAAAGCTTTGGCACTGCTTTATTTTTCTTTATTTACTAGTGCAACTTGGATCAGTAAATACAAAAAAAGAAAACTTCACACGCACGCTGTAGGTGCATTCATGAGTTGTGCTTTTACCTACAAAATGACACAGCTGCTGCGACTGCATAATAGCATCTTTTTTTTTTAATGGGGGGTTCCTCTTTATAGCCAATAGGTCTCGCCTTTGGGACATTAAGTGTTTAGTTATCCAGCACAATATCCTTGGTGCAACAACATCAACTGTTGCACGGCTAAACACTTATAAGGTACAAGGTTTAGCCATGCAACAGCTGATGTTGTTGCACCAAAGATATTGTGCTGCAAAACTAAATACTTTTAAGGTCCCAAAAGTGAGACCTATTGGCTATTCCAATGCTTGTTAGACTTACTTCTTTGCAAGAAAAGTTATTGCCCTGATTACTTATCAGTATCTGCATTACTCTCAGTCTCGGTTGTCCTCTTCTCAGTTATTAATAAACGTTACAGAAGTAATCAGGGCATTGCCTCGTTCCAGTTAATATTAATGAGGGAAACTAAAGCAATAAGGCCTTTGACAAACATGATCTCATAAGTAATACATAACCCAGTTATTTCATATAAAAAAATTGTGATTGCAATCCACTCATAGCAGAAAATACATATAAATGATAACTTTACAGATTGTGGTATTCAAAAACTCCCCTGAATGTTCTGCACAGTGTGAAGTCTGCAATGTCTTTAAGCAAAGGTTCTTAGCCTGTGGTGCAGTGACACCTGGAGGTCCCCAAAGTCTACTCAGGGGGCCCACGTCTAGTTAGAAAATTTAATTATATTAACAGATTAATAAAGAGTATACATATAAAGAAGCAAAGTGTAAAATTGAAAATGGTAAAACATTCTGAAAATGTGAAATAATTTACGATTAAAGGCTAGAAATTAAGTTACTATCCTCAGATTGATTAGTGGGAGAGGTGCACATGCATCAAACAGAATATAGTATGGATGATGAGTGGTCTCAAATTAATTTGGAAAAGTTCCAAACTTCCCATTAAGACTAAAAAAAAATATTAAAAAAAATATTTGTTTGTGAATTAAATAAAATATATTCAATTGTTGAGGATTTGTTTGATGAATGCTTATATTGTTTGTTGGTTCAAATAATCGAAAAGGCTTAGGCTGGGGTCCACGGCTTCCAGTAATCTCTCAGTGGGGTTACCCGATTCCAATAATGATTCAGTGGGGGTCCTCAGGTTCCAGTAATGATTCAGTGGGGGACCACAGAAGTCAAAATGTTAAGAACCACTGTCTTAAAGTGTCCTGTGAGGCCCAAGTACCAGGCCAAATCTCATCCAAGGAAACACCTTGAAATGTTGCCCGAGATGCAGCAACACTCCTAGTGGAACTTACTTGCACTTTGCTAGGTGCAGATTCCCTTAATTCTTAATAGGCAAACAAAATTGTTTCTTTGATCCAGCTAGTAACAGTGTTTTTTGGAAGACTTCTTAGCTCTCCCAAGGCCAAAAGTGACAAATAAAGAGCCTGTTTTGCGAAATTCACTGGATCAGTTAATTTAAATAGATAATGGTTAACATCCAACAAACTCAACAATTTTGAGTTTGTTGGATGGAATTTTTAGTTCATCTTAGGTAATGTATCTGGCTCCTGCTTCAAGATTATGACATCATCCAGAAACCTTAGGAAAGGAGGACAGCTGAAGTAAGGAAGGATGCGAAAGGTAAGTCCAAAATCTTTATTTCATTAGTTGAGTACAAACATCTTCAGCTTGCCAGTGCAGCTGGGAATCCTCTGAGAGAACACCAACATTCTAAATTGCCTCCCACTCAAGATTCTAAGGAGGAGGCCAAGTGAAGCCAAGGGAGATGGGGGAAAGGAAGAGGCCAAGACAGAGATTATAATAACAACATAACAGAAGAGAAAGTTCAACTAATCTCTGAGCTGTTCCTTGCCAACAAAAACACACCTTGAAAGTAAGAAAGTTTAGATTAGCAGCCTCCAATGGTTCAAAAGTAACAGATTGTAAATATTTGAAGACTGGCGAATGATCCCAAGGAGGAACTGAAGATTGAGTGATAGGACAATAAATAGAAAAACTCTTAAACATCCAGATACTAAAACGCCTTCTTTAATTGATTCATATGCACCAATAGGCCCGATTCATGAGGGAGACTCCTGATTTTTGTAGCCAAAACAGCGTTATTTTAGCTGTCTGCCACTTAAAATTGCCTCTGCTACAATACTAGTCAACTGGGAAAAACATTCCCCTGATTTTGTTCAAAACCTTCCACTTCCTTGTTTAAAAAATGTTGGTATGTATGATTGATTCATCAGCCTCATAAAATGCTTTGATCACATACCACTGTAGTTTAAGTGCAGAAAGAGAAAAACAAATTGTTAAAGCCACCCAGGAGGAAAGAGAAGAGTTGCTGGATAGAACAAGAAAGCAATAACATAGTGTGAGTATAATACCAAGAATGAAAAGTTTAAAAGTGACCCAATGATAAGAGTAAGATTTAAGAGTAGATGGTGGTGTAGATCCACAGACTACATCTATCAAGTGGAGAGCCAACCCACATTTCCCATGATTCAACCCTTCTAGCTCCAAACCAATACTGTGAGAAGAGAAGGAAGTAGAGGGATGATCATCTTTAGAGGAGAAGGTAAGTGAGGAAGAACCCAAGGAGGTTGAAGTAACATCTCTTTGAGAAGTGGGAATCGATATCTACAGAGCCAAAAGGGAGCTCTCTCCTGGCAAATTGTCAACAGCAATCTCTGAATTAAGAGGAATGAATCAAAGGCAAACATTAACTTCTTTGGCCATTTCAAAGGTAGAGCATTCAGTCCCCAGGCTCATTGTCCCAGAAATCTGGAACAATACCTTTGAAGAAGAATATTCATCCTGGATGCAAATAGATCCTTTAATTGGATCCCAAACTTCCTGCAAATTGTCAGGAAGATAGTCATGGACAGAGTTAGATTCTGAGAAGATGGAAAAGTTCTGTTTAAGTGACATGCCTCCACATTGTCCACACCCTTGATGTGAGCTGCTGTCATTGAGAATGGATTTTCCCCTACCTTCGATGCCAGAGAACATACCACCTCTTTCAGAGATGGTGTGTGCTGCTTCAGTGGCAGATATATACGACTGACACTACATTGTCAAATTGTACCAACATATCGGAGCATAGGAGTTGTGACTTGAAATGAAGTAGAGCTCTGGATAAAACTGCGAACTTACTCCAATTTGAAGACCTCAATGCTTCCATTGGAGCCAATACTGCCTGAACTGATAGGGTCCCCAGAGTTGCAGCCCAATCAAAGGTACTGACATCTGTTGTCAAGACTTGAGGAGGATCTGGATTCATCCAGACTCCTTTGCATAAGTTATCTAAGGCCAACCACCACTGTGGGAATATGACTTGTTACAACGCGAGTCATTACATCGCGTGACATTACAACGCGGTTGTTACAACGACCACGTTGTTACCACTACTACTTAAGTCATTACATCGACTTGCAGCAGATGGCGCGCTGACATTAGAAATGTATAGTTTACTATTCCAACTCAAGCCTACGCAACAGTAGAGAAGGTGTTGGAATAGTGAACTATACTGTTCCTAATGTTAGCGCGCCATCTACTGCAAGTCGATGTAATAACTTGCGTAGTAATGGCATTGCGTGGTAACGACGCGGTCGTTGTAACGACCGCGTTGTAATGGAATCGCGGTGTAATGACCGCAATGTAAAGATCACTTCTCCCACTGCAGAGCTAGAGTGATTTCTTTTGTCACCTTAATCATCTACTCTAGATTCTGTAATAAGATCCTGAGATAAGCTCTCTTGATTGCTTTAGATGATAGTTGAGCAAGTTGAGGAGAAATCCAAAATGATTTAGCGTAGCCATGGTCTTTTTCAAACGCATTATCATAAGTTGCATAGATGACGCCTGAAACAACAAATTGTCTACATATAGACATATCTATATGGGATGTATGATATTACGACGCGGGTTTTTACCACGCGTGCAGTTACATCTCATGCGTTACAACGCATGCGATTTTACAACGCTATGCCATTAGAACGCAAGTCTTTACATCGACTTGCGCTAGATGGCGTGCTGACATTAAAAAAGTGTAATTTACTATTCCAACTCCAGTCCACTTAACAGTAGGGAAGGTGTTGGGATAGTAAACTACACTATTTGTAATGTTAGCACGCCATCTAGCGCAAGTCGATGTACAGACTTGCATTCTAATGGCATAGCGTTGTAACATCGCATGCGTTGTAACGCATGCGATGTAACTGCACAGCATGGTAATAACCGCGTTGTAATGGCTGTTCCCCATCTATATGCCTTGAAGACAAAGGAGAACAACAAGGGGAGCTAGCACCTTTGTGAACACTCTTTGCCATGACCATAGTCCAAAAGGGGAATCCTGAATTGCCAATGTCGATCCAGGACATCAAAACTCGTACTTCTAATAAGGCTTGTACTTTGGTACATGAAGCTATGCGTTCATCAAGTCTAATGTTGCCAAAAAGTAGTTCATTCTGAAGAAATTGCATTATTCTCTGGAGGGTCTCCATTTTTAAAGGAATCTTCCTGACAGACTTGTTTAACCTATTTAAATATATGACAATCTAAAACCCTCCCTAGAGTTTCGGCTCCAGAAAAACAATTAAATAGACCACTTCCATATCTTTTCCTGTGGTACTGGAACAGTTGCCTTCTTCAACCAGAGTAACTGTATTCAGCACCAGAAAATCAATTCAATGATCACCTTTCCCTTTCTCTGGTAGTGGAATGATTGCATTTTCTAGCTGAGAAACTGTATTCCTTTCAAAGCTTTCATCTTCTCCTGAAACTTCAGTAAAGTTGTAGAAATTGCCATTAAGTACTTTGGAGGGGAAAAGAACTCTATCTGATATCATCTCCAAACAATGTTCAGGACTCACTTGTCTGAGGAGGACTTCTCCCACCGTTCCAGGAAGTAACAGAGTTTGCCATGGATCTCTAACTTGTGACCATCGACCTCCTAGAAACTGTAATAATCAGGAATGGTAATCTTTATGTGAATGATCTTGATTTTGTTTTCTTTGAAACTTTGGAAGAAACTCTTTTTCCTGATATCTAGAACCACCTTCCATATTTTGCTGTTTTTTGGGTGGTTGTTTAAACAAAAGACTTGTGTTTGAAACAATTTGAAAACGTTGTTTGTTGTTTCTGTAATGTATAAGAACGTTTCCTGTTAAAAATATTTCATGCAATTTATTGTCTAGTTCAGATCCTAACAGTCTAGATCCCAGAAAAGGCATCTTCAGAGCAGCTGTTCTCTGAGCACAGTCAGGTTTCCAGTCTTTCAGAAAAAATGTTCAATGTGCAGCCATTGCGGCTCCGCCTGTAAATGCAGAAGCTCTTACAACATCAAAAGAGATGTCTGAAAGAGTCTTGTTTCTCCATATTCTTAAAACTTCTTGGCACTTCTGATCATCTTGAAGTTCTTTAAAAAACTCCTTGAAGTCATAAGGCGGAACTGAGCCAAATCGGTCCAGTATACACCAATACTCAATACCAGGTGAGAACCAGAGTACATCTTCTTTAACACATTGTCCTCTTTCTTTTATGCAGGGTATCTGTGAATGTTATCCTCTGTCATAGATGGTCTACCAATCAAGCTTGACATAACAGAGTCCACATGAATAGAATCTGGCAATTTCTCTTTAATTTCTTGTAAGGGATATAATCTTGCCATAAACCTGGGTAGATAGATTTTGTCCAGGTCCCTCCCAGACAGCGTCCATTACATAATGATGAATATGCAAATCAACACTGGCAGGCTTTTCAAAGTACCTCAAAATTGTATCCTTAGGCAATCCTGTTACTTCATCCAGAGCAAAACCTATGTTGTCCTTTATATAGTTAGACAAATCAGGTGACAAATCCTTGGAATTGTACTTCACTTTTTAGGTCTCGCCTGACCCAGCGCATGCGCTGGTCTGGCGAGACTTATTGAGAGGGCTCCAAAAAGTGCTACCAGGCCAGCCTGGAGCTACTGTGCATGTGCGGGGGCGCGCACGCCGCGCTTTACCGCGATTACTTTCACTTTAGCGGCTGCACGGCCGCTTTGATGTTTGATCGCGATCGCGATCGCGATCACTTTTACTTTCGCGGCCGCATGGCCGCTTTGCATAGCCAATAGGTCTCGCTTTTAGGACCTTATAAGTATTTAGTTATGCAACAGTTGCATGGCTAAACACTTATAAGGTCCCAAAGCCGAGACCTATTGGCTATGCCAATGCTTGTTGTTCTGGGGAGAAGGACCATCAGAGAACTATGAAGCAGACAAATCCAAATTAATTCTTTCTCGTACAGCCAGATCTAAGGAATCTCTGGGGCATATTAACAAGGGCCAGCGATAATTATCGCTGGCCCCACATAGCGGTAGAATTATTATCGGCGGCTATCGCTGAAAATTATCGCCATGATAACGCCATATTAACAATACATAGCGCTATGGCGATAATATTTCAGCGATAGCGATGTTTACCATGGAACGTCGCTGGTTTTCCAGCGATGTTCCATGGAAAACAGCGATAACATTGCTGATACGACCCTGTGGTCGTATCAGCATAATCCACCTACCATTATTAGTATGCCTTAGTCTGGAATTTAACAGACGTTGAATTCCAGCGTTAAGGCCGAGGTAGCGCGATTTTTAAAATCTCTGCACCTCCTTGTTAATATCGCGAAGCTGCTTTCGCGATATTCTCATGTGTTGTTTTCACAGCCACGCCTTCTTTGCATCTCATTAGCGATGCGAGGCGAGGCTGTGAAAAAACGGGCTCTTCATCAAAGAAACACGCGCTAGCATGTCCTTGATCATATTGCGATATAATTATCAACGCTTGTCGCCCGAAAACAGATGCTAAAGCTGCGATAATTATATCACCAGTCCATGCCCCCTCGCTTTTTCTTCTTAAAAGAAACCAAAGTCTCAAGAGCCAATCTCATTCTTTCATCACCGCCTTTTTCTTCCCTATTAGTTTTAGGATGAGGTGAAGACAATCTGCTTGCTGACATGCTGCAAAGTGAGAAATGTCTCCACTTTTGCGTGTTTTCACATCATCCAAAAAACACAGCCAAATCACAGGATCAAAATTGCGAAGAGGTAACAAACGCAAAAATGTTACCCCCTTAAATAAGATGGCATTAATTTAATCTATACTGAAATCAAAGTTACACCTGCTGAAAATCCAATAAATGTGCATCCATGACCAATCATAATTTTGTGCATGGGCAATCAGAGAATAATACCCAACAATACTCTGCACATGCATGTTCAACCAGAAAGCTTCTGCACATGTTGTCCAATCAGAAAGACTTCACACGTGTATCTGGGAGAAAGATACAGACAATCGCAGACTCTACATTTGAGCAACGTGCCTGCATGGGCAAATGTGATAAATCGAAATTCAAATAATATAAACCCCACCATGAAAAAGACTGGTTACATAACAGGCACGTGTACTGACAGAACTAACGGGCTAATTTTAAGTTTGGAGGATAGAGTTATGTCCTTCAGGGTGATGGGTTAAATCACTCCGTCACCCTGACAGACATCCCGTCCCTCAAATCTAGAGATGTCTATCCACCCCATGTACATCTTTTAGCATTGGCAGAAACCACCGTCACAGCAGTTACTGCCAATGTTGTAAAAGTTTGACTGGCGGTTCTATCAAACAGGACGGCCTTCCATCAAGCATTTACACAGTCTTTTATTTTTCAACCACTGTAATCTGTAACAGCGTCAGAGGAGTACGTTGGCAATGGAGCTGGAGAAGGCTCGGGTATCGACTTACTAAAGGTCTTCCCATCTCTAAAAGAAGTGGTCGGACCGTGAGTTTGGCAGAGAGGGTAATCTCACTGTCAAACTCTAAATCAGGCCCTAAATTATAATGACGTTAACTGTATCCTTGCCAAGAAGGACACTTCTGTACCACTGTAAGTACTATTACTTCATAGTCCTCACGCATGAGGCTCCCACAATGGTACTAGAGGTATTTTGAAGTACGATGTAAGGAAACAGGCTTTTTGCAGGTTTACCACAACTTTTTGGCCACATTTTGACTCCTATGTATTGGTATAATGACTCTGAAATGCCACAAGCCCTGCTAAACAGAATTCAGTGACCCTTAAAATGGTGTATGTTTAATTGGCTTTACCTCAATTGACGTAACGCGACTTACTTGTAAGTCCCATAGATGATCAAGGGTACCTAGAGCCTGAAGGTTGAGGTGTCTGTCATGGACTGCAGCACTAGTTGTGCCACCATAAGTGCGACAAGGTAAAACATGGCTCTTAGTCTTCCACTGCAAACCGGAAGGGCAGTTTAAAAATGATAACTCGACTTTGCCATTTAAAGTAATGGCAAAGCCTAAACTTCCCTATGGCTGGTCTAATGAGCCCCTATGCAAGGTGTTGTATGTTAAAAAGTGGAACTTGTACTTTTACATGTTCCAGCAGTAAAAACCCTAAATTGGCGTTTTTACTATGGAAAGGCTAGTAGCCCCATTTGTAAGTTCAGAGTTACAGGTGGCACCCAAGCCTTGCTAACTTCTGAGTGGGACCACTAAGTTTGGTACTGTTTGATATCATAAAAATCAGTGAATTAATTCTGTTTCAATGGTTAAATCAAATTTAATATCACTGGTGCGCAAAATGCAACTTTAGAAGTTACCATTTTAGTTGCCTAAAGTTTCCTGTGCTCTTTTGCTGATGTGCACAGGACTTGTCCTGCAGACAGCTTTCTACCCTCTTGGGGAGACATGCTAATAACTCCCAGGAAAGGACACAATAGGGGCCTGAATGGGAGAGAGGTGTTACTTCCCTCCTACAAGAAGCCACACGGGTGCTGGCCCAAAAGGCAAGCTTCAAAGAAGAAGCCGCCTTTACAGGGCAAAGTGGTAGCACTTGGTCGAGGGCCTACTCTATTGTTTAGGCAGACAGGCTAGAACTGGGGATTGTAGAGGAGAAGGCAGTTGTCAAACCGTTTTTTCCAGTGGCATGTAATCCTTGGCAGCCACACCCCTGGGGGTATGCTTAGGAGCTGAGTGTTAAGAGCGGGGTCTCACCATGTTGGGAGTGGACAGAATAGTTCACCCTGGGATAGCCAGATGCCACACTTCCCAGGAAGTGGTAATTAGGGTGGAGGGAACCTAGTAGCCCATTGTCTACCAACCGCATTCTACAGTGAGGGCATTTTCTGAATATAAATAGGGCACCCTGGCACCCGGAACGCAGATCTCGACCGACTTGGAAAAATGACCGCAGAAGGACTGCTCTGCTGCACTGATGGATAAGCAAAGAGAGACTGAACTGTTAAAGACTTTACCTGCTGCACCTGGTGGCTAAGAAAGAGAGGGCCTGTGTCTGCCATTCCCTGCTCAGGGATAAGCTGTCTCCAGAACCAATCCAAGCCAAGAGACTCCAAGGGCCAGCTGACTGGATAGCATGACAGCAATGGGACACACCAGCTGAAGAAGCCTGCTGGGGCAAGTTGGTTGCTCAAAGTTTTCAGCCCGGTACCATCACCAAGAACCAATGCACAGAGTTACACCTGAGTTCGCTGAATCCGGTAGTGCTGTTGGAGAGCTGCTGGGACCCTCAGAAGGTAAGTTATCAACCCAGGAAGGATTGGCCTGTGACCACTACAATAGACGACTAGTAGTCCAGGGGTGAATGGATTTCAACCAGACCAGAGAGGACTTTGCCGGATGCCGATGCTGCAACTAGGACCCCCTCTCCATCTCTGTAGACCGAAGAATCCCTGCAGAAACTCCCCACCCCCACCGACTGCGTTGCAACCTCAGCATATTCAGCATCCTTTATCCCTTTCATCAGAACCACTCCATAGGAATCCATTGCAACACGGAAAAAATGCCTGGAACTGCCGGAGGACTGCTTCTTCTGTGCAGGTAACAATTCTTAAGGACCTTGGTGGTCCCCTGACTAGCGCCCTGCTTGAGTTGCTCACTCCAAGTACTTCTAAATGACCGGATTGACAGGTACCAAAGTTTTCTTCGAAAAAGTTTCTAAGTGTCCAATTCGTTGACTTTGACAATGCTTGTTCACGGTTGAATAAAATTGCTTAAATTTATTATTGCTTGTAAACTTAATATCTCTGGGACCTTCTTGTGGATCTCTTTCATTCTAGTGTGTAAATTCTTATAAAAATACAGTCTCTTTTTATAAATTGGTGTCAGATTTCTTGAGTGTCGTGTCGATTTCTTCTTCAATCGTTTTGGTGCTGTTTAAATGGTTCACACTTGGTCCTCGAAGTAAGCCTTGTTGCCCAGTGGCACAGCTACCCAGGTTTGACCTGAGGGTTTTACATGCAAAACTTACTGGACCTAAAGGGGATGGTAAGTATATTACATGGTGAGATCGCAAAACCACACCATATAATTCACCTTATTTCCTCACACCCGTCAAGGACCAAAACTCTGATACATGTTGGAGACTGTAGACCGGCTACTGTCTCACCATTCCTGACCCTCGTCTCATGAGACAGGAAGAAAAAGAGAAAATGCTGGTTGAATGCTATCATCTTATAGCATCCAGCTGTGGGTGGGTAGCATTAGTTTAAAGCAGTCCTGTTTTGTTTCCTTTCCTGTGATAGGTAACAATCCTCATTAATAATGACTGGGGCGAGGATGAGGTACGTGGAAGTAATGCATACTAGCTAACTTTCTGTAACCGAAAAGACAATTTTTAACCCAATGATGACATCACCAAAAATAACTTACTGATGAACAGTGGCCTGCTGGAAATCAGCAGGTGCGATTTTTAGACATATTCCTGTAATAAGAGGGTTATGCATCAGTGACCCAACTCCCACACACGAAGCATACCATTTGAAAGCGGTAGGGTGTTGCATTTGCCACAAATTCCAGTGAGCAAATAAAGTGAGCCTCACATTTTCTAGGAGAGTTTTTTTTTTTGCGGTGGCGGGGAGGGGTAGTTCTCCCCCCCCCCAAGAAAACAAAACAAATAGGGTCAAATGGAACATTTCAAACCACTATTTTCAAACAAGCTTGCAAAAAAGCCAGAAGACACTTATGAAGCCTTCTAGTATTTTAAGGGTGTGCCAATAAACCCCAATGCTTACCATACGTTACTCAGTTGCCTTCAAAATGTGCCATGGGTCCTGTAGAAGAAGAGATACACGTAAAGCAAACTTGTAGTACTACGTTTGTTTATTCTCCAATCACAGTCAGAGGTTCCCCGCCTGCTCTGCCGCCTACCGTCTCTTGCCCGTCGTCATGAGCTCACATCGAACACCAGGCTAGGCTTTCCATGTGCCCCCTAACAACACCACAAGAGACAGTCGCGAGATACGGAGTGACGACTACAAAATACATAAATCACAACATGTTCCTCTGCCCCTTGAAATAAGAACTATCGCCAGAGCCCCATTGCCAGAATGTTGTCATGGCTGCCCTGCATATGCCATGGTTGCCCCCGTTTCCAATAATTATTTACAATATGCCAGCAGAGTGCCTGGGACAGGCTCCATGGGTCCCTGGGCGTCCGGGCCCCGGTAGCTCCTGCGGGCCTCCCCATGCCTGAGGCCCAGCGTGGGGTCTCCGAGCCCTGCAGCCCCGGAGCCCTGCAGCCCCCGAGCCCTGCAGCTCCCGAGCCCTGCAGCCCCCGAGCCCTGCAAGGGCAGGCGGGAGCCCTCCCGGGGAAGGCTTGGGGTGGGCAGATTGGCGTAATTTCGGTCCCGGCCATCTGGTCACACCAATCCCCTCAGCCATCTGGTTGCATGCACTGCTTTCCAATGGGGCAACCAGATGGCCGGGCCGGCCTGGAAGTCCCGATGAGGGATCATTCGCCTCCCCGATCCCAGCCAGGGCTCCAAGAGGTCGGGCACCTCCGAGCCTAGGGTCCCCTCCATCATTCGGTGCGCACGGTTTACCAGAAAGGGAGGTAGCCTTCCTCCGGATTACTAGGGGCAAGGTATGCTGGGACGCCCCTCCCGGGGATGGCGTTTCTCTGGCGGGGACCAGATAAGCTAAGCCCAGATGACACCTCCCCGGCATCCGGGGCTCCCTCCTGCAGCCCGCGGCGAGGCAAAGTGCCTGGGATGGGCTACATGGGTCCCCGGGCGTCCGGGCCCCGGGAGCTCCTGCGGGCCTCCCCTTGCCTGAGGCCCAGCGTGGGGTCTCCGAGCCCCCCTGAGCCCTGCAGCCCCTGACCCTGCAGCTCCTGAGCCCTGCAGCCCCCGAACCCTGCAGTCCCCGAACCCTGCAGTCCCCGAACCCTGCAGTCCCCGAACCCTGCAGTCCCCGTGCCCTGCAGCCCCTGAACCCTGCAAGGGCAGGCGGGAGCCCTCCATGAAGGCTTGGGCTGGCAGATTGGCGTAATTTCGGTCCCGGCCATCTGGTCACACCAATCCCCTCAGCCATCTGGTTGCATGCAATGCTTTCCAATGGGGCAACCAGATGGCCGGGCCGGCCTGGAAGTCCCGATGAGGGCTCATTCGCCTCCCCGATCCAAGCCAGGGCTCCAGGAGGTCGGGCACCTCCGTGCCTAGGGTCCCCTCCATCACTCGGTGTGCACGGTTTACCAGAAAGGGGGGTAGCCTTCCTCCGGATTACTAGGGGCAGGGTATGCCGGGATGCCCCTCCCAGAGATGGCGGTTCTCAGGCGGGCACCAGATTGGCTATGCCCGGGCAACACCTCCCTAGGCGTCCAGGGCTCCCTCCTCCGGCACGCAGCGTGGCAAAGTGCCCAGGACGGGCTCCATGGTTGCCAGGCAGTCATCCCCCTGGCGTCCGGGCCCGAGAGCTCCGGTGGTCCTTCCCCGGGCTTGAGTCTCAGCCGGGGTCCCCGAGCCCCCAGGAAGCGGAGCCCCCAAGCCCTGCGTGGGCAGGCGGGAACCCTAGCGCGAATGCTGGGGGTTGGGCAGATGGGAGTCCTTTCGGTCCCGGCCATCTGGTCGCACCTCTCCCCTCGGCATTCTGGTCGCGCTCAAGGCTTTCAAATGGGGTGACCAGATGGCCGGGCCGGCCTGGAAGTCCCGATGAGGGCACATTTGCCTCCCGGATCCCAGCCAGGGCTCCAGGAGGTCGGGCACGTTCGTGCCTAGGGTCCCCTGAGCCTTGCGGTGCGCGCGGGTTACCAGAAAGGGGGGTAGCCTTCCTCCGGATTACTATGGGCAGGGTATGCCGGGACACCCCTCCCGGGCTGGGGGTTCTCTGCCGGGTACCAGAAGGGCTATGCCTGGGCAACACCTCCCTAGGCATCCAGGGCTCCCTCCTGCAGCCCGCGGCGAGGCAAAGTGCCTGGGACGGGCTACATGGGTCCCCGGGTGTCCGGGCCCCGGGAGCTCCTGCGGGTCTCCCCTTGCCTGAGGCCCAGCGCGGGGTCTCCGAGCTCCCCTGAGCCCTGCAGCCCCTGACCCTGCAGCTCCTGAGCCCTGCAGCCCCCGAACCCTGCAGCCCCCGAACCCTGCAGTCCCCGAACCCTGCAGTCCCCGAACCCTGCAAGGGCAGGCGGGAGCCCTCCATGAAGGCTTGGGCTGGCAGATTGGCGTAATTTCGGTCCCAGCCATCTGGTCGCACCAATCCCCTCGGCCATCTGGCCGCATGCAATGCTTTCCAATGGGGCAACCAGATGGCCGGGCCGGCCTGGAAGTCCCGATGAGGGCTCATTCGCCTTCCCGATCCGAGCCAGGGTTCCAGGAGGTCGGGAGCCTCCGTGCCTAGGGTCTCCTCCATCACTCGGTGTGCACGGTTTACCAGAAAGGGGGGTAGCCTTCCTCCGGATTACTAGGGGCAGGGTATGCTGGGATGCCCCTCCCAGAGATGGCGGTTCTCAGGCGGGCACCAGATTGGCTATACCCGGGCAACACCTCCCTAGGCGTCCAGGGCTCCCTCCTCCGGCACGCAGCGTGGCAAAGTGCCCAGGACGGGCTCCATGGTTCCCAGGCAGTCATCCCCCTGGCGCCCGGGCCCGAGAGCTCCGGTGGTCCTTCCCCGGGCTTGAGTCTCAGCCGGGGTCCCCGAGCCCCCAGGAAGCGGAGCCCCCAAGCCCTGCATGGGCAGGCGGGAACCCTAGCGCGAATGCCATCTGGTCGCACCTCTCCCCTCGGCATTCTGGTCGCGCGCAATGCTTTCCAATGGGGTGACCAGATAGCCGGGCCGGCCTGGAAGTCCCGATGAGGGCTCATTTGCCTCCCGGATCCCAGCCAGGGCTCCAGGAGGTTGGGCACGTTCGTGCCTAGGGTCCCCTGAGCCTTGCGGTGCGCGCGGGTTACCAGAAAGGGGGGTAGCCTCCCTCCGGATTACTATGGGCAGGGTATGCTGGGACACCCCTCCCGGGCTGGGGGTTCTCTGCCGGGTACCAGAAGGGCTATGCCTGGGCAACACCTCCCTAGGCGTCCGGGGCTCCCTCCTCCGGCCCGCGGCGTGGCAAAGTGGCGTGGCAAAGTGCCCAGGACGGGCTCCATGGTTCCCGGGCAGTCTTTTCCCTGGCGTCCGAGCCCGAGAGCTCCGGTGGTCCTTCCCCGGGCTTGAGTCCCAGCCGGGGTTCCCGAGCCCACGAGAAGCGGAGCCCCCGAGCCCTGCGTGGGCAGGCAGGAACCCTAGCGCGAAGGCTCGGGGTGGGCATATGGGAGTCCTTCCGGTCCAGCCATCTGTTCGCACCTCTCCCCTCAGCCATCTGGTCACGCGCAATGCTTTCCAACGGGGCAACCAGATGGCCAGGCTGGCCTGGAAGTCCCAATGAGGGCTCATTTGCCTCCCGAATCCCAGCCAGGGCTCCAGGACGTCGGGCACGTTTGCGCCTAGTGTACCCTGAGCCTCGCAGTGGGCGCGGGTTACCAGAAAGGGGGGTTAGCCTTCCTCCGGATTACTAGGGACAGGGTACTCTGGGACCCCTCTTGGCCTAGCGGTCCTCATCTGACAGCTGGACAGGCCAGGTTGCCGCCCCAGCCCTGGGACGGGGTCCGGCAGGCCCGGCGAGGCTTCCCCTGTGCCGGGCTCCGGCTCTGGGCCCCATCCCCCATCCTGCGGCACTGCCAAAGGCCTGGGACGGGGTTGCGTTGTGCTTGGGGAGCCTCCCCTTGCTTTGCTGGGTTCAGGAGCTCCGGCCGGGGCCCTCAGGGCCCCGGGGAGGGCGGCCTCCCCACCCAGGGCTCCGTTCTGGGTCCTGCCGCGTGGCAGGGTCCCCGGGACAGGATCCGGCGGGCCCGGGGAGGCATCCCCTGCGCCTCTGGGCCTGTGAGCCCCGGCTGGGTCCATGGGCCCCACCGGGCCCCAGGTCGGTGGCTCCGGCCCTGGGCTCCGTCCCCCAGCCTGTGGCACTGCCAAATGCCTGGGATGGGGTTCCGTTGTGGCCAGGGAGCCTCCCCTGGCTTGGCTGGGTTCAGGAGCTCCGTCCTCCGGCCTGCCGCTCCGCCAAGGGCCCGGGACAGGGGTCTGTCGTTCCTGTTTTGTCAAGGTGTCCGCGGGCCCCGGGTAGGAGGGCCCATCGGGTCCCCCTCGCATCCTCCATGGCTGGGGCCCTGGGCCTCCGGTCCCCCATGCCCTGGCGCCCGCTCACTCTTTT